>NC_090446.1:915557364-915865634 GCF_031143425.1 Pleurodeles waltl
AGCATATTTCCGTGGGCCCACTTCTTGCAGGGTGGACGGCGTCCCCCCTGTGAAAATAGTGGATGGACGACGTGTACCCATGTGTACCCTCGACTTGAGCCCTGGATGGGTAGAGGGAAAAGCGGAGAAAGGAGGAATAGGGGAAAGATCCTCTTCACACAAGTGTCCCAGAAGAGATAGAGAATGAACATGAGGGCAAGGTGATAGCTTGAAGAGCAAGAACTGCAGTGTGAAGTTCAAATAAAGAGATGCAGGAGAGGTAAGAGAGCGAAACAATTGTAGAACTGAGATTAAAGGGAACAGAGTAAACAGAAGAGAGTGAAAAGGACCTAAAGGTCAGGTGGGGTTTCATGGGGGAAAAATAGCATTTCTAAAGCTGGTGTTAACTGTAGGAGCCCAGATTGTAGGTTAATTTGCATAAGGCAAATATGGGCATTTATTTCTACATTGCAGAAGCCTATGTCTGGCGGAGAATACCTTTGGCGTCAGACATGAATGGGTGGCCAGGGCCACTGAAGGCTACAGCAATGTTAGTAAACATTTTGGGTTGTTTTATGTGCTATGCTATAATTCTCTAATTAAGTGGATCTGAGAGAGTGCGAGGACTGGCCATGTGCTTAACGGTGACCCTCTTCCCAATAGGAAGCAATGCAGAGACTAGCAGGATAGGATGAGAGTGAGAAGCATTGAACAAAAGATTGTTAGGGCATGCTGTGCACATAAAGAGAATTCTATGCACAGACAGGGGACTGACTGTTTCACTCATTCACTCAGTCATCCTCCTAATTCATGCTCAAGTGCCTGTGCAGGTCTCTTGGGAGTCATGCTGAAGCTCTCTTCAAATGAAGGTACCAACTGCAGCATACAGAGAGAGCGAAAGAGAGAAAATGAGAGAGAGAGAGAGAGAGAGAGAGAGAGAGAGAGAGAGAGAGAGAGAGAGAGAGAGAGAGAGAGAGAGAGAGAGAGAGAGAGAGAAGAGGAAGTGATAGGAAAAGGACTGGTTTAAGCAGATAACTCCATCATAGCATGAGCTCAGCTGCCATAAGCAGCATAAGCACCCAGAAGAGCTGCAGCCGGATGTCTGTGCTGCCAAAACACCAGATCAGAGCATTTGCGCTCAGAGCCACGCATGCCCTCATTTAAGTGTTTCTTTAGGCCCTGGCCTCTTAGATGGTCTTCTTGTCGATCAATGGGAGGGCTTTAAGGGTCATCGCTGTGTGAAAAATGCCCCCTAGTTCATACTACATGATGCACAATTCCCACTGCTAGAGTGTAGCTATTGTCCACATACATTTCTCACAAATAATGACCCATGTCAGGATTGAACTAACTTGACAGAGCTGTTTGAGGCTCCCATTAAGGATGGACGTGAGGTTCAGGATGTTTAAGGTCTGGTCAGGTGGTTTGGAAAACTTGGAACAGCTGGATGTGGCCCCACTGGAAGGTGGTGCTGGAGCTCATAAATTTAAATGCAGTCCCAAGCTCCAGAAGGGTCCCAGGAGTGTAATAGCAATGAGTACACTAGGGCATGAATGAAGTGTGTTGGATGAAGTTAATGACCTTCCACCAACCGACCAGGCACTTACAATCTGCCTCTCTTTTCCTCACAGACACCCCCTGGATCTGCAGATCTTAGAACAGAGGTCGCTCCTTCTCTTATCTTTCAGCCAAAAGCAGGGGCGCTGCAGGCAATCATTAAGAAACACTAGCAGAAATGTGGGAGGGCCATGTAGTTAAATCACAATGCATTGTACAGTCAGGATAGAGGTGCAATGACATCACTATGTGTGAGCTGCAAATGGAATGCACCCGGTCAAGAGTAAGGTGCATTGTCAGAGCCGTACTTAAGCTTAAGTGCCTGTACTCAAATAGTAGATAAGTTTCAGGTCAGAAGTGAGATACATTAGCAGATTTATATCGCAGGGCGAAGTATATAGTGTACTAGTCAATAGAATAAGATGCATCAGCAGGGCTGTGTCTGCTGGTGGCCCAATACTGTAGCAGTTGTGGGTGCTGGTAGAGTTTTGTGTATTTCATGGCCAGGTTGAGCTGCAGTGATTGAGCTGTAGTGATTTGTGGGAGAGTGGCAGTGGAGGGGCACACATATGCTATTTCTAGCTAGTTTCCTGGTCCAGCTCTAAGACTTTAAGGGCTAGATTTAAAGAAAAGTGGCACAGCGCGTGCTGCGCCAAAATTGGCAGCGCCGTGCTGCGTCACTTTAGAAACGCAGGGATGCGTCGTATTTGAGGGAATACAGCCCACCCCTGCGTTTCCCCCTGCGCTAACGCTAAATTTAACTGCCAACGCAGCATTCTTGTACCATCATGCAAGCATGTCTGTGTTGAGGGGTGTGATTGTTTATGTGCGCTAAGGTGTCCCTTCCTGCACATAAACAATCATTTGAAAATGACGCTTTGGCACTTCTGTGTGTGCTGCACAATGAGGCACACTCAGAAGTGCCAAAGCGTCATTTTCAAATGATTGTTTATGTGCAGGAAGGGGCACCTTCGCGCACATAAACATTCATTTCTGGCATTTTGCTTTTTCTATGCGTGTGTCAGAATGCAGCATGCATAGAAAAAGCAAAAAACAAGGAGGAATAAAAGTATTCCTCCTCGTTGCGCCCTGCTAACACTACCCCAGTTAGATTTTGGCGCTGCCTCAGGTTTACGAAAATTCATAAATCTGAGGCAGCATCAAAATGCAATGGGAATGCAATGGGTGTTGCTGTGGCACGCCCACAACAACACCCATTGCACGCCCCTTCCACGCACAGTGCTGCGTGGGAAGGGGCCATATTTACAAGGTGGGGTTAAGCCACAAAATTTGGCTTAACGCCACCTTGTAATTACGGCACTGTGCTTAGCGCCACAGGAGCGTCACAAAAGTGACACAAAAGTGACGCTCCTGTGGCGCTAGGAGCCTATAGACGTGGCCCTGATCCTCTCCTAGATCCTGAGTGATGATCCTGCGGTTGGCTTCATTTTTGTGTAGAATAACCTCCCTACGAACTCTCCTGGACCATGTCCGCACACGAACACCGGTTCGCAGAATGAGTAAGTAATAAAGCCATTCCTGGGCGCCTCTGTCATTACCGGCACCTGTGCCCAGATCGCGCTGCACCTCTGCCTGCACCCACTTGAGTGAGTCACTGAGGGTGCCTGGGAACCTGCTGAGCTTCCCTGGGATCCTGCAGCACAGGCCTCTCTCACCACAGGGAGCAGGCGCCTCTTGCGCAAAAAGGCACGTAGCAAAGCCATACTCTGTTGCTGGCGCAAAAAAAGGGGGAAATTGCAATTAGCATAATATTTGTTGTTTTTCTAAAATGAGAACTGTGCAAAAGTCATCAGATGAAATAACTTCATGAAGGTGTTGATATTACCTTTTACACTCAGACACCCACAAGACAAAAATTGTGCAACATCAGAATTTGCAGGATATTTTCAGAAAAATATTTACTTTCGGGTGAAACGAAAGAATTACCTTCTGAGGAAAATCTTAAAAACTAATCATAAAATCGACCTTTTCAATGAGGGACTCTGACAATAACCTTAATATATCTAATTTAATCTGCAGTCGATTGTTAAATAGCTCTGATGAAAATACATGTCTTCTTTCAAGCATAAACTTGCATCTTGAATGCCTGAGAGCGGTATCGTGACAAACTTTAGTTTAAATTAGTACTATTATACCATTGTAATGAGTGAAAATAACAATATCAACGCCAGTGCTTTACAGGGGTTTCTAAAGTATACTATTGTCAACCTACACACCGTGAAGTCATTGTTGGTGATAGTCAAAATGTAAAGAACACTATCGAACAGCCAGTCCTAGGTGAGAACGGCTCCTTGCACTTTTGCTACCACGCCGGGCAGACGGCAATGGACCACACGGATCGAGATGTGACAGCCTCCAAACCACGCGTAATTCCCAGAGCGTGCTCTGCTTATACGAGGCAGGTTCAGTAATCTGTGAACGCTCCCTCACTCCTTCCATCCATCCGGAGACACAACTAGCTTTGTATCCTGTGCGAATGACATGAGCCATACAGTCCTACAGGTGAGCAACTCGTCGTCGCTGCGACAGACTTCGGACCGCTCCAGCACCAGAGTTGAGGTGTTTCGTACCTCCTTGCTAGACCCGCGTACATAGCAATGAGAAGCCACGTGTCGTTCTGCCAGACCCCGGAGCTCATCACCCCACCGTTCCCGAGAGGCGAGAGGCACAGTTTCCCTTGCCCAGACCCTAGACCTCACAGGCTATACGTGAAAGGCTATGTTTCATCGGGTCGGCCCTCAGTCCCTGTCAGTGAGGGAGGCCTTGTTTCATTGGGCTGGTACTCAGACATCTCAGGCTTGCAGGTCAAGTCACCAAAATGCCAGGGGTAGCAGAAGTGACATCACTTCAATCACATGCTTACACAGACACACTCTCAAGGGGCAAGACAGGGGTCACAGCTGCGACCCCTGGCGACACCTAAATGATGTCCATGATCTCAGGCCCCAGAGACTAGAGGCTCTGCTTCATTGGGTGAGACCTCAGACCTCCAAGACCCTATATGTGAGAGTCTCTCTTTCATTGTTCCAGACCTCTCAGACACCAAGGGGCAGATTAAAGAAAAATGGCAATGCGTCCAATGCAGCGCCACATTTCTTGCGCCCTTAGTGCCCCCTAACACCACCATGTGTGTGCCGTATTTAAGATACAACGCACCATGGCAGTACTTAGGGAACTAGTATCAAAACATTTGATGCTAGTTCAGCGCTTTGCAGCACTAGTGTCAAAAATGTTGGCCCTAATCCTGCAAAGCACATTAAGGCCCATTATAAATATACAGTGTGCCTCCTTTTAACACTTGCTCTGCTTAGTTGTTACAAAAATGCCACAAACAATGGCGCAAAGAAATCTTCTAACTTTCTTTGCGTAATTTTTTCAGCCCCCCTAAGAGGGGAATGACCCCCTGGTATACATTATGCCTGGCGCAGGCATAATGTGGTGCAAGGGGTTACAAAGTGGTGCAATGCATGCACCAGAGGTTTCGTTGGGCCAGACCACACACACCTTTCATGCCCTATATGTGAGAGCAGTACTTAATTTGTGCTGGTGGTTTCCTGTGCAGGGCACCAGCACTTATTCTTCTGCCTCAAGCATTTCCTGCGGGGGAAGAGAAAAACGAAAGTGTCACAAAGGGAGAAAACAGAAAGCTGCAAGAGTGAGCTGAAGGGGCAGGGAGTGGCAGTAGATGAGTTACAGAGGCGCGAGATGGCTTCAGGATTATGCCACTGCAGTATTTCCTGCTGGCACATTTAATTGCAGCAGCTGTTAGTTTTAGAGAAGGGCTTTGGGCACCAGCATGTCTTTATTTAAAAATTAAGCACTGTGTGAGAAGCTTTGTTTTATTGTGCCAGATCTCAATCCTCTGAGGCCAGAGAGGTCAGAGGCTTCGTCTGTTTGGACCACACGTGGGCCCTTCCTCCGTACAGGTGAGAGGCTGTTTATGTCTATGTTTCGCTGCGACAGGCCTCAGACATTGGCTTTAGAGGTGAGACCTTGCATGGCTGGGCTGACCTCCCCTTCTATCCCTAAAGGTACTTCCTCTATATCCTGCGCGAATTGCAGAGGTCATCCACCCATATAGATGACGGCTCGGAAGGCCTGTTTCACATCCCGGACCCCACAGCTCTGATGCTCAAGCCCCTGCTCTGGTTACAGTGTCAGGTCGGTGCCAGTCGGTGGGGTTTGGCCAAGAGCCATGAGCTCGAGGCTGTTCCTGCTGTAGGAATGGAATGTGCAAATATACCGTGTACAGTGCATCACACAGGAGCATGCATACCTGACACGTCCTCCTCGCTCCACCCACCTCCCCCGCACACTTTCTCCTCATACATGTGGACTTGTTGGGAGGGCCTGGAAACAGATCGGATTCCAGTGAAGTCAATCGGTGCCTGAAGGAAATGTGAAAGAAGCATGAACAAAGAGAGATGAGGGTAGGGGAGAGAGATCAAGAGAGGGAACCAATTAGGCTCCAGAGAACGAGTGGAGAGAGGGAAAGAAAAAGAATGGGAGGAAGAGAAAGTGGGCGAGACTGAACAACAGAGGGAGAATTGGGAAGCGAGCCAGGGAGAGGGTGATAGAAACAGATAAGCGGGAGAGAGCTAAGGAAAAGAGTTAAGTGATGGAGAGGGAGAGGGAGCGAGAAAGAGAGGACTTCAGAATGAGAAGAGGCGACTTCAGCATTACTATTGACAAAAGGAACATGGCAGCCCTCATTCACCTCGACCACTCTACAGCATTTAATACGGTCTTGCACCCCATTCTCATTGGGCACCTCCATTAGATTGGCATCCAAGGTCTCACTCTTCGTTGGATCTGCACCTTCTTAACAGGCAACACAAGCTGTAAGCCTGGCACCTTATTCCTCGGACGCCCGTAAACTCATCTGCAGAGTGCCTCATCGCGCAGACACCACACTCTTCAGTGCATACATGATAGGCTTGGTTGGGATTCCAAATTGGCCAAAGTAATCAAAGTAATTTCAGTAATTCTGAGTTAATCTTTGATGCATAATTACCAATAATTAAGCAATTAATCCTCCTCGTGTATATAGGAGTAATTTGTGCAGAAAAAAATCCTACCATAAGAATACATTTAGCGAGCATGAGTGAGCTCAAGGAGCCGTTCTGCTGCATTTAGAGCTGTTTCTTGGTGCAAACTACATCCTCACGTCCGTTTTGGATGCAAGAGTCCTTTTTTCTCTAAGAAAATAGTGTACATCTCAGGAGTAAGTTGGGGAAAATTATACCCCAAGAGCACATTTAGCAAGCGTGAGTGGTTCTTGCACTTCTTATTTGTGTTCTGTAGCACTTAGCTCTATTTCTTTTTTAAATAACTTTATTTGAGAATTTATGCAATATAAAACAAAGAAATAACAGAAGTACTTTAGAAGAATACAGAGGCTGTAAATAGAATAAAGCAGTGACATTATGCGGCAATTTAATGGCATAAAACATGATTATAAAGCAAAAGAGCTCGAAGGAAGGGACAAGAGGGGTAGGAAGGAGAAGGGTAGGAGGAATTAGTTTAGTACAATACAGAAGCCATACATGTAGGGGAAAGGAAAAGAAGAGCAGGAGACCTAGGAGGTATAGTATTCAAAGGAGCTGTGTGCAAAAAGCAAAAACGAATAATGTTCAATACATTATAGGGCAGAAGATTCTGTCTCCTGACTGTCCATTGGTTGTGGGTTCAATGTCAAGCGATAGTTCTGAAGAGGCTGCCATATATTTTTAGGCCTCGAAGATGGCGGTTGTAATGATGCATAGATTTTGCTGGTGGTGTCACAGTAAGACATGTCTTGGAGCCAAGCTGTTTCAGTGGGGAGAGCGATGCTGCCCCAGTGAGGGGTAATCTGACACTTAGCAAGGAGTGAATCAAGTGCAGTAAAGCATCTTATATTTAAAGGCAGGGGCTTAACATAACCAAGTAGTGCTAGTAATGGATTAGGAGTAAGCATGTGCCCCGTCATACGTGTCAGAGTGGTATGGATAGTATCCCAGAACGCACGGATTGGAGCGCAGGTCCAGGATAAGTGAGCAAAGTCGGCATGTTCGGCAGAGCATTTAGGACAGACGGATATAGTTTAGCCAACATATGCGGAGTCACACAACCGCGGTGTAAATATTTATAGCGTAACAATTTATGCCGATGATTATTAGAGATAAGTTTAGTTTGCACACAACAATAATACCATATTTTGTCAGAGATAGGGTGCTTCAAGTCACGCTCCCATGCAGCCCTAGATTTTTACATTCCAATAGATCTTAGGTGTAGGGAGACACAGTACAGTCGGGAAATTAAATGAGTGCTATCTGGATTCATGATAATCAGTGAGAGAGGAGGGAATTCTTTTGGTTCCTCTGAGTATGCTGGTAAGATAGTTCGTAGTGTGCTATGTAATCGATCTATGGTGAATCTATTCATGTGTTTTACATCGTGTCCCACTAATAGTGTAGTCATAGATTTTAAAGTGCCCTCACTGAAAAGATCACCAAGGGTGTGTATCCAGCAGGGATGGCTCCTTCACAATGGCCAAGGAGCAACGCCCCATTCGCAGACCCAGCAGCTGAAAATTAAAACAATATTTTAGTATTATTTTATTTTCCAGCTGCTAGCTCAACCAGCATGTGCAGGGAGGGGTGGGGTTGGGCCATGAGAGGGGGAGGAGGAGGAATGGAGTGAGTGCACTGAGTGCACATGTCAGTTGTGCCAGCCATCTTAAGCTAGATGGGTTGGAGAAACTGCACAGTCTCCAGTGCACTGTCTGAGCAGCAGACCAAGCCACTCAGACCAATCCTGATGCTGCCCTCATGCTCATTATAGCATGAGAGCGGTGCCAGGATTGCAATGGGAGCCTGTGCTGGTGTCCCAGGGACTGCTGGGACACCAACACCATCGAAAGAGGAGTGAGACGGCTGGCAGTGGCAGTAACAGGTACAGTTTTTTTTAAACGTATTATTTGATTTCGCTCCCACATCACCCCTTCTCTTGAGATTTGCGGTGGCCACCGTTGGTATCTAGTGTGCAGTTAATAAGCATTAGGTCAACTGTTCTCAGGTGAGTGGAAGCCATGGACTCCCTGACAGGGGAGCATGTAGGGAGTACAAGGTGTGATGCTCTAAGTAACAGAGTAGCCTGATCCACGCCCAGCACATAGTGGGGAGCATCTGAACTTCAGCTGAGTTTCTGGGAAGTTCCTGAGGCTGTAAAGCAGAGAGGGGAAAAAGGGAGGGCCTGTGTGTGCTCAGCTTTGAGGTACTGGATTTGAGCACTGGGGTGATACCAAACGAAGGGGAAGTGTGCCTAGCCTATCAAATGATAAAGCTGCAAGTCAGGCACTGCAAAACCTCCTTGTTCATTGGAAAGGGTCAATGTGTCCCTGAGGATTCAGGGGTGACATCCAGACCATATGAGTCTAGTGAGTAGACCACGCAGAGTATCAAAATAACTATTGTGTAGGACAATAGGAATGTTTAAGAACAAATATAAAAATGTGGAGAAACGACAATTTTATTGATGGCTATTTGCCTGGCTATTGTGAGCAGGAGTTTATTCCAGCTGCCTATCTGTGATGTGAGTTTAACAATCACTGGGCCATAATTTAGACAGAGCACTACAGCGCTATCTCTGTAAAAATAAATGCTGAGATATTTAGGCGGATCTTTGCACCAGTGCAGAGGGTATTCAAGAGAGCATAGGGTAGTTGCATCAGCTAAGGGAAAGAGCTCTGATTTACATTAATTTATGGAGAAGCCAGAGAAGATACCAAAGCGCATCACCTATCTTGTCAGGGGCGGGAGGTTAATAGAGGGGTCTCGGACAAATAAAAGAATATTGTCAGCGTAGAGGGAAGCTAGCAGTGGACCACTATGGAAACTTAATCTGCAGTTAGGGGCATTTGGATTCCAAGTGGTGCCTGCATGTTGCGATAGTAGGAAGGGTTCCCCCGGAGTTTCATGACCGAGCAGCCATCTTGGTCAGCGGTCAGGCCACGCCCCCCAATTAGCAAAATGCATCCTTGGGGCATCTTGGTGCTAAGAAATAATGCTAAATCCAGAATTCATCCTCTCATGGAATTCTGTGTGATCTAGCAGAATTCCCGGGTAATTCCACAATATGGAATTATGTGAGTTACGCCACCACTAATACATGATCCCTTGGGCCAACATCATCCAAGCACATGACATCAACATCCTCTGCTACACAGAGGACATGCAACTCATACTCTCATTCTCGGACAAGATCCCCCAACAGAAGAAAATACGTACACCTCATGGATGTCTAAAGTCGCTAACTGGATGAAAACAAACTGTCTCAAGGTCAACACTGACAAGACAGAAGTAGTGATCTTCAGCAAGAACACCTCACCATGGGACTCCAACTGGTGGCTGGGGAAACTTGTGCCCACACCCAGAACCCATGCCAGGAACCTCAGAATGATCATTGTCAGCAAACTCGACATGACTGCACAAGTCAACAATGTCATTGCATCCTATTTCCATACCCTGAAGGTGCTGAACAATATCTTCAAATGGCTCCCAAGCAACACTAGAAAAACTGTCACTCATACTGAGCCACCAGCTTTAGAAGGGTGGTCTGGTTTGTAGTGGGTACCAAAGGTACTTACACCATCAGAAAACAGTGTAAATAGTGAAAATCACAATAGGTTGCAATGGGCCTTTGGGGAACACAAATCAGATATTAAAATAGTGGAATGCGAAAGTCGGTTTCCCACCTAGGCAATTGTAGTGTGTAGAGGGTTGCTTGGAGTGTAAGAAAACAAAACACCAAATGTAAGTAATAGAACCCACCCAGAGCCCAGGAAAACAGGAGTAAATCACAGTAAGTTTCCGAAACACACAAGAAGTCATGATATAAGATTATACAAGAACCAGAAGAGACTGCAAGACACTAATAATGGAATCCTAGACCTGAAGACCTGTGGAAGAAGGGGACTAAGTCCAAAAAGCCATGAAGAGTCCAGGGAGAACAGGCGCCCCTGCTAACCCGGATGAAGGTGCAAAAGAAGAGCCACCGGTGGGAAGACAAAGTTAGTTATGCACCCAAGAAGACAGATGTGGCTTCCTGGTTGGTGCAGGAGATGCCCCATGCCGGATGGATGATTGCAGTCTGCTTTGCGTCGCTGGATTTCGCCAACAAGCTTTGGCACACACAAAACTTGTGGTTAGTGGAAAATGGCGCTGCCCGGGATCAGGAGGGATCTGGTGGGCTCTACCCAGGAGAGGGAGACAGAGGGGGCTCTCAGCAACTCAGAGAGCCCTCAGAAGACCAAGCAGCATGCACAGGAGTCCCACAGCACAGGGACAAAGAAGGTACAAATGGAGGCCATTGCAGCATGACACAAAGGGTTCCCACACCGCCAGAGAACCACTCAGGAAGCTGTGCATCACCAGATGGAGTGCTGGGGGCCTTAGCTGTGCTTGCATGAAGAACTTCTTGGAAGGTCGCACAAGCCTTAGCAACTGCAAGTCATGCAGTACTTGGGGTTACTGTCTTGCCTGGGGAGGAAAGCTCTTAACTCCACTAAAGTTGGACAGCTGGATGTTGGGACTGTCAGGGCCACTTTAGTCCACCATCGTCATCTGGAGAGGGGACCCACCCCACTGGTCGTCTTTGCAGAGGGGTGCCTGCTCAAGCAGGGAAGTGACTCCGTCACTCCACTGGAGATTCCTTTGGTTCTTCTGGTGCAGTCTGAAGACAGGGAGTTCTCGGAGGATGCACGACCTAGAACCAATTGCACTTGCTGGCAGGAGATGATGATACAATATTGTAGAAGTCATCAGTTTGTAGTGTTCCTAGAGGGTTCAGATGCGGTTCCGTCGGTAGAAGATGAAGTAAAGGATGCAGAGGATTCCTGCTAGAGTCTTGCAATCCGAATCTGAAGAAGCACCCAGAGGAGAGACCCTAAACAGCCCTGAAAGGGGGATTGGTCACCTAACCAAGTAAACACCTATCAGGGGAGGTCTCTGACATCACCTGCTGGCACTGGCCACTCACATGCTTCCAGAGTGCCCCACCACCTTGGAATACAAGATGGCAAAACCCAGGGGGACTTTAGAGGAGATCTGGGCACCACCCCCGAGGTGGTGATGGACACTCCCCTTTCCTTTGTCCAGTTTCGCACCAGAGCAGGGAATGGGGGTCCTTGAACAGGAGTAGACTGGATTAAGCAAGGAGGGCACTATCTGCACCATTCAAAACATTTCCAGAGGCTCTGGGAGGCTACCCATCCCATGCCTGTAATGACTTTTTCCAAAGGGAGAGGGTGTAACACCCTTCTCTCAAAGGAAATCCTTTGCTCTGCCTTCCTGGGCTTGAGCTGCTCAAGCAACAGGAGGGCATAAACCTGTCCTGAGGTTGCAGAGCAGCTGGGGCTGCCCGGAAAACATCAGAAGGCTGGTATGGCAGTACTGGGGGTCCACTGTGGAGCCCTCAGAGTGCATGGGATTATAAAACCGATACTAGAATCGGTACTGGGGTTCAATTCCCAGTTGTTAGACACCTTACATGGCCATATTCAGGGTTACCATTGTGAAGCTGGACATAAGTATTGACCTATGTCCAGTGCGTGCGTAAAATTGTATTCCCACACTCATGAAGTCCAGGAAAATGGTCCTGGACGATGTGGGGGCACCTCTGGATAGTGCAGGGGTGCCCTCACGCACAGGTTATTTGCACCCAGACCTCAGGGTTGGAAGGCCTGACATATAGGTGACTTATAAGTAACCTGGTGCAGTGTAAATGGCTGTGAAATGGTGCATGCACCATTTCACACAAGCTGCAATGGCAGTCCTGTAGAAACCTTTACATGGGCTCCCTATGGGTGGCTAAAGTAATGATGCAGCCCATAGGGATCCCCTGGAATCCCAATGCCCTGGGTACCTAGGTACCATATACTAGAGACTTATAAGGGGCACCAGTATGCCAATTTGGGATGAAATACTGGGTTACCAGTATGTAGTGACAAATTTGGGAACAGAGAGAGCATAAGCACTGGGGTCCTGGTTAGCAGGACTCCAGTGACACAGTCAAGCATACTGACAAGTAGGCCACAAACCATAAGCACTGTGGTCCTAACTAGCAGGATCTCAGTGACATAGTCAAACACACTGACAAACAGGCCAAAAAGGGGGGTAACCATGCTAGAAAGAGGCTACTTTCTCACACCAGGAAATTGGACTATGGGAGCACCTTGTACGCTGGGATCACCAAGCAGTTTACTAGAAGACCATCCAGAATTAGGCAGCCAGACTCATCCTCAATCTCCCACATAGAACTCACAACACACCACACCAGACCTTAGGGAACTACATTGCTGCATGATACACAAATGCGCTCAATTCAAACTCCTCACACACACATTCAAGGCACAACAGAATAATCACTATACAAAATAACCACACAACAACTAGTCTCATACACAGAACCAGATCAGGAGGACTCGCGTTCTCTTACATTGCTCCTAAAGCATGGAACAACCCCACACTTCACATCAGAGCCTCCTCCTCTCTTCTTGAATTGTACAAGAATCTGAAGACCTGACTTTTTAGTTAACCAACCTACCATAGGCAGGGCTAGGTACACCAACCTGCTTAGTGCCAGATACCCTTGCAGGTGATAGTGCACTTTACAAATACACATAACAAGAGACGGAATAGATACAAGTTCACGAAGGAGGAACAAATCTATTAGAAGCAGTGTTGGTGTAGAGGGAAATGAGAGAGACCAAGATAGAGATACTGGCTAGTGCAAGGAGTTTTGTCACTCTATAAAAGTGACATTTTGCTAAAGAAGACCACTAGTAACAGGGCTTTATTTGTTCTTTGTAATACCAATCTGCCATAAGTGCCTGCTGGTGAACCACTGCTTGCAGCCTAAAATATCTGGAGCTAGTACCAATCCAGAGAGGAATTTAGAGGGAGAGAGAGAGAAAGCGTAAGGGCCAGAGATAGAGAGTCACTACAGAGACAGAGAATGCCATTTGAATGAGAAGGATTGATACTAAATGTGAAAGAAGACACATGAAGCAGTTTCTACATCTTCCTTTACCGAGGATACCAAAGAAATCTGCACAATATCCTGACGCTTGTGATCTCAAAGCTCCAGTACACCAACAGTCTATAACTCCTGCTTCATCATATAGAAAACTCAACATGGGCAGAAGCTGGAATCATAATCCCTCCTGTATAAGTACACTACAGAGCTATAGAACAGTACTGACCAGCACTCCATGCCACTAAAACAGGCACACACCCTGTACAAACTAGTGAATCCTACCCAACATAACCTTGCAATAACCTTGACAAGGGATATAATAACCATACCATCATCACCATAAAACATGACTCTCAACTCAATATTAGAAGTACCCACTCCCACTTAGCACTTGGAGACCCAATTTCTAAATGATGAGATAGAGGACTCTAACCATAGTCCCCTCCTACACATGATAGACATAGTTTACCCACCTCCTACCTCTAAGTCCTGGATGGAGGGTAGTAACTAGTCCTAATAGATGTTTTCCCAGTCTCAATCTGATGTAATCTTTGTCACCATTTGATATCTGTGAGAAATTGGGTTTTTAGTTAAGGGAGGTGAAACCCTTCTAAAGCAACACCACAATTTTTGTTAGGGTAAAACACATGCAGACTCCTAATTAACCTGTGCTTAACCCTCTGTGAGCTTTGAACAAAGTAGTCAGGCCTAACTTAGAGGCAAAGTATTTATGTGTTACTTCAAACAAGAATAGTATGAAAACACGACACAAGAAAACTCTCACACCAATCTAGAAAAGTAGATTAAGCTAAATACATATGTTAAGAACAAAACAACAAAAATCCAATTAGTAGAACCAGAGATATGCAGTATTAAAGGTTTAGAAGAAAAGTAGTACGTAGAAGCAAGAAGCACCAGTTGCAGTTAACTGGTCGCAGTTGACTGGGCCCAAGTTACAAAGTCCACCGCGATGGTATACGGGCCAGAGAAAGAACTAAATTCAGTCCACTGTTAAATGTACTTTGTTTTTTGGGCGTTGAGTTATGAAGTCCTAGTCTTGACCTGCAAGGTGCAAGTATCTAGGAACCATCAAGGGAGCTTGTGGTGTGAGGTCCTGCGTCAAGGTGTGCCATACTGTGTAGGTGCTGGTGAGGCTGCCAAATAGGTACTGCAATGCTGGCATCAAAGTGTGTTGAGGCTGATGAAGCCTCTGGTGCTGCAAGGACTAGCATCAAGATGCATTGTGCTGAGTTAAGATGCTTCGAGTTGGGCCTGTTGTTGGCGTTGAGATGTATTGCACTGCGTTGGTGCTTGAGAAGCTGGTGAGCATAAGCTACAATGTGTGGTCCTGTGTCAAGATGCATTGAGCTGTGTCACTGTAGCTCAGCACAGGTGGCCAGCCAATTAGCCCTTGGAGTCACTTTGGTGTCCCTGAGTTTAAGGTGTAAGTTTCATCCTTCTTCAACAGCCAGCAAAGCAGCAGAATATTCCTTCTTGCAGGCAGCACAGAAAGGCAGCAGAGCAGCTGAGTAACCAGGCATTACTTCTTGCAGCGGAGCAGCAGGGAAGCAGAGCAGTCCTTCCTTTGGGTCTTCCACAGGTCTAGAAGTGATCTGAAGAATTTGGTCTGAAGGTTCACTATTTATACCTGGTGCCCACTTGCAATGGGGGAAGCTTCTGTGGATGTCTCCCTTCACAGATGTCTGGCCTTCCCTGCCCTGGCCACAGTCTGTATGGGGAAACAATAGGCTAGTGTGAAGTGTGTGTGCTGAGCCAGTGCCTTTGACATGCAAGTGCGGTAAGTGACAGCTCCCCGCATCCTGCCAGAGATGGCTATCCTGCCAACACCATTGTCCTCCATTGTGATGCTGTCTGGGAGGAATACACAATGGCCAACTGCCAACTACACCTAATAATGTGACCTAGGAACCAATGACTGCAGGCACCAAAAGTTTTGGACCAGAAAATACCAACGTTCTAAAAGTGGTATTTTCAGAATTGTGACTTAAAATTTTACTTTACTATGAAAGAGGGTTTTATATTACAATTCATCTGGCACCAAACATGACTTTCCCACCTGCTCTTAATCAAAAGTTAACACTTATTAAATGCTACAAGGTAATCCAACGTTATCTTATGGGAGAGGTAGGCCTTGCAGTATTGAAAAACAAATTTAAGAATGTTTCTCTAAAACAAGACATATAACACTTAAAAGTACATGTCCAACTTGTTAAACACACTGCACCCAGCCCTGTTGGCTATTTTAGGCCTTCCCTCGGAGTCGAATATAGCTAATAATAAGGAAGGCTTAGACTTAGAAAGAAATATGTTTGAGAAGTCGAAATGGCAGTTTAAAACTTCACACCCAGGCTACAGTTGCAGGCCTGAGACATGTTTAAAAGTCTTGAAACACAAAAAGAGAATTATGGGAGTGATACCATCCCACACATACTCCCAAACTAAATCTACATATCCGTCAACCACTGAAGGTGTGGGGTGGTAGAAGTAGAGGGTGGAACTTGATCAGTATGCTCTCAAATGTTGATACCGGCTAGGTGGGGGTTCGTGCTGTGGGAAATGTGTGATGAGTATCTCTATCTGGGTGGTTGTAATCAGCAAAGGGGAGTTCCTTTTACGGCTAGGTGGTCTCACACACATAATAGTGTCATGCTTCATCATTTGACCACCTAGCCCCACCCAGGTAAGATGGTACTACCTGGGAGTACTCAACCTCTTTGTTAAAAGAACAGGAGGGAGTGCTGAAATGAATCTTACTGGATAAGTCTCAGGGATCCAGATAGGGTTAGAATAAAATTACCATGCGTGTCACCTATTTCAATTGATTAAATTTAATAAAGGTGCATGCAGGTAAGGATAAAAATCGGGGAGAGACTCAATTGAGTATTATGTCTTTTAGAGTCTAAAAAATAATCATGACCAACATGTTTCTGCCCTCTCTATGTGCTGGAAGGTCAGGGGCATTCGTCAGGGTCTAGGATCCCTAGAGCACAGCTGCTAATGGGTGTGCTCACTAAGTGAAATAAAGGAGGTATGAAGGCCTACCTGAACAGTTGGTTCATTATTTGGGTAGGTCTGTGTGGAAGATTGAGAAAATAATAATTACAATCAAATAAAACAAGGTGGCACACCACAGCACAAAACACAGCACACACGGTGGTGACACACAAGGTTAAAGATAAGAACACTCAAAAACACATGCAGTGGTGACTTACCCTAGAAATAGGGGCGATTAGCCTCAGGTCTGGGTCATTCCAGGGGGGGGGTCCCTTGTAGTCACACTCTTGAAAAGGCTACTTACATGGGTGGCACAAAGAGTGCTGCAGGCCTACTAGTAGCATTTGATTTATAGTTCTGGATAAGACTAGGACCAATTTACAAGGGACTTACAAGTAAATTAATAAGGAAATACTATCATATTTAAGGGAGAGAGCACAAGCAAGTATGTTAGCAATGGATAGCAGTGGTAAACTGCACAAAGACCTGAACACCAACAAAAGTGGATTCAGAAAACAGGAGGGTGAAGGCAAATAGTTTTGGGGTGACTCTGCTGATAGGGCCAAGTCAAACAATATCATAGACCAATTCACTACTGGATCCCTCATTATCAACAGATGAGGAATATAATGCATGAAAGCAACTGTATAGCCTATGGATTGAGGCTGTATCCGATTTCTTAACTAATCACAACATACTAACCAGGTTGGCTTGCTTAAACTGGGGCAATCGGCAACACCTTGGTGAAAGTCACACACTCTGAGCAAACCAACATCCTATAATGGCAAAAAGTGTGCTGATAATAAAGGGCACCTAGCCAAATATCCATACATCACTTCTCATATTGGCAATCATATACATGGGGACCGTAACCTCGTTTATCCTGACACTTTCCATGTCTCCTCACTCTTCCTCTATACTTGTTACTTCCCCCTAATCCATAAGATCTCAGAGTGCTTAGGAAATCGGATTGAGAACACAGAATAAAAAAATACCAATATAATAAAGGCACCTGCAAAGCTAATTGGAGCTAATTGGAGCTGCCATCGTAGGATAAACTCTAAATATGTATGTCTATCCCTCACACTCTCAGTGCTGCATCCCTTAATGCGGCAGCCAAACCTCAGTGATCATAGTGCATGGCATGGAAACACTTCTCACATCTGCGTAAAGCAAAGACAACACATTTCCAAACACTCACTCTCACAGTGTAGAGTGCTTTCCATGTGGACAACTACTTCACCACCCCACATATAGTTAGTTAGAGCCATGTAGATGCTGTGATGCAATACTCTTTGCTCTGCACAGGTCAGGTTTAGAGTGAGTGACAAGGTGCTTGGGTAACGAGCCAGTGATTGCAATTGACTAGCTTTGTTTTGGAGAATTGGATTTGATCCCTCAGAAAGGAGTCAGGAAGCAAGGGTGGGCAAAGTCCAAACACATTAGGATTCTGAAATTTACAATTGGTAGGAGTTTGACATATAATATGAAGGGCCTCTTGATTTGTAAGCCAAACTGTAGCTGAAGTGAGGAGGATTTGAAATTCTGAATGACCAAATGGAACTTCCCATTCATTGGTTGGAATTCCTAATTATTCTTTACTATTCCCAGAGACTGAATGGAACTCCAAATGTAGCTAATGTTTGTAGGTTTATGGGTAGTTAGATAAAAAAGAAGTAAAGGAGTCTCCACTTCCTCAACCTACCCCTCTTTCCGAGAGATGTCCTGGGGACAGAGATGGACTAACGCCCTTTAAAGTTGTGGAGAAAGAGCCATAAACAATAGTGCTGAGAGTGGAGGTTGGGCAGGACTACACACTAAGGTTGTGGATGCATTAAGAGATTTTACCTCACATCAATGATCATGTTCTACAAAACAGGTGGACTAGCTGGGGGCAAATAAATCAGCAGGCATCTCAATGGGACAGCAACACTTGACAGGTAGACACCTGGAGAACAAATCAAAAGAGCAGGGCCTATGGACAAACTAAATAGATGAAGTATTGCATGGACCATCCGTCCAACCCTGCAAAAGGTTCATGCAACCCTGCAGTAGCTATATTCAAGCCAACATATTGCCTGAGGTACTTAGGGCCTGATTTAGAGTTTGATGTCAGGTTACGTCATCATAAATGTAACAGGTATCCCGTCTGTCTTACTCTAAGTATCATAGGATATAAAGCACTTATGTTATGTGGAAAGGATATTGGTCACATTTATGATGAAGTAACCCATCCACCAAACTCTAAATCAGGCCCTTAGCTCTCTCCCAAGAAGGACAATCCCTTTCCCATTGTTTTGACATGCTGGTGATTATAGGTGGAGTCTGTTTACACAAATGTACTGCTCCTCAAATATGAGGTGAATCCATGGTACATTGATGAGTGAGAGGAGCAGCCAAGCCCCTAGCATAGCAAATGTGCAGCCCTGGCAGTCAAAGATGATGGAGATTGAAGGCAAGCCTTAATCAAGGAAGGAGGGAGAGGCCCTATCAACTGATGTGGGGCCTGCAAGACATGTGATAGAAGCAAGCATTACACTCCCAGCAGCCAACTGACACTGAACAGGGACATAAACTAAGGGCCATATTTACAAGGCCTATGGCGCAGGGCAGTTCAGCAAGTATCTTGTTGCGCCACCCTGCATCACTGGGAAAGGGCAGAAATGCACCGTATCTACAAGATACAGCGCATTTCTGTCCTTTTCCCCTACCCTGGTGCAGAAATTGCTACCATGTGCCAGCACATGCACCCTTGCACCATGGAGCAAGTGTGCCTGCATTGTGGGGATTATTGTTTTTGTGCAGGAAAGGACACCTTCCTGCACAAAATCAATCAATGATTGCGATTTCCTCTTACTATGTGTGCTGCCGCATGCACATAGTAAGAGGAAATAACCGGGAGAAATAAAGATATTTCTCCCCATTGCATTAGTCTTACGCCACCCCTGGTAAATCTGGGAAAGCGTCAAAATCCGTGGATGTTGCATAGGAACACCCATGCAACACCCATGGAAACACCTCCCTGGCCTAAAGTAAGGCAACGCAGAGACTTACGCTGTGTTGCCTTACTCCATATCTACAAGGCGATGTAAAGCTCGCAAAGTGGCTTTGCATGGGCTTGTAGATATGGGTCAGCATCCTGCGCCATCGCTGCATCAAAAAACATGATGCAGAGATGGCAAAAGCTCCTTGTAAATATGGATCTAAGTCTTTTAGCATAGGATAACACTTCTGGCGGTATGACCCTCCAGGAAGGGCAAGCTAGTACCATGGAGCAAGTAGTACTGTGGACAATGTGAACTCACAAAGGCTGAGATGGTATTCCTCCTGGGATCTCTACCTAGGTGGAAACAATAATAATGGATGGGGAGAGTGATTGGACAATCTTCATAGGCCCCATAAGTCTGCACTGGTGGCAGGAAAAAAGTAGAATAGCATTACTTGTAGATCTAAAAAGCACGTGTTTGCTTAAATGGTGCAGGTTGAGTGAGTGTGTGCAGCACAGGATATGGTTGGGAGTCTGTGGTTTCCTGGTTCCCATCACTTAGGGGATTTTGGTGTGTGGAGGATTGCATCTTCCCAAAATGTCTGTGCTTAATGAAGCACCAGGTAGGGGATCAGGACCACTGCATGTTCTGGGGCTTGCTGGGCCTTACAGGAGCAGCAGCAGCAACCTACTTTAGGTTTGGCAGCCCTTGCAGAAGAGTCCTCATGTACTTTTTTCTCCTGAGGGATGACTGTCTATCTCGGGAAGGGTAGGCTTTACAATTCATTTGGGTTAGATACCATACCTGAGCTCCTCTCCCCTTTCCAGAAAATTGGAGTGACATTGACAGACCACCTAAATCTAGACCGAGGTGATACCTTCTTTGTTCTGGAGGAAATCAGTGATGTTCGTAGACTACCCAATTCCTGAGACCAAAACAATCTACTCCTGAGACAATTAGTCTGCTTGCTTTGTCCATATGCAGATTCAGCGGATACCCAGGACTTTCTGGGGCCCCATTAAGAAAGACATTCTTTTCTTGAACTATAGTCCATCTAGTAACCTATCCTGCAGAGTGATGTGCTCCAGTCTCTGTTGAGCAGAAATGGGTCAGTGCTGGAGTGTGACACCTCAGCAATATGATAATAGCCCAGTCCTTGGGGAGAGATGTCACATCTGGATTGAATGTCCAGCTGAGGAGGCTGTATTTGGAACATAGAGTCCAGTTATTAAGGGTCATTTGGAGCACTTTATTCATTGCTGGTTGTCATCCTTGACATATTGTATCCAGTTCTGGAGTCCACTAATGTCATGATTTCTCTTCTTCTGCAACCGGCCTCTGGCTCGACATTCCAAGTGCCATCTCGGGCATATTGTGAATGCTCTGGTGGACATAGTTAAGGTTTGTTTGAATGGGCTTGTTAATTTCTTTTTTAGGGAAATCAGCTTTATTAAAATCAAAATACATATGGGCCACATACTAACTTTACAAGATATCTGTCACAATGATAATGATATACTTTTAAAAGGAATTGTACAAGCCGTTTAACATTTTAAAAGTATAAAATGGGGGAGAAACAATGAAAACAGAACAAGACCAGTTACAATAAGAAAGATACATTGGATCTTCAACAGCTAAATAAAAGAAAAAAAGTAATATTCAATAAAGCATAAAGTTAAGCTAAATTAAAATTCACTCAAGAACAGAGAAAATAAAGAATTCATGGTGGCTTTAAATACTCAGATAATGTACAATTAGTAGAATTACAAGCAACAGCATTAAGATAATCAGTCAAAGGTAACCAATACAAATCTCTATTCATGGAAGGGCAGCATAAAGAGGTAAAAGCAATATCTAGTCTATGGTAGTGGCAAACATTATTCCACCGAGCCTTATAGGAAAAGTTGGATGATTTTTTCCAATTAAGAATAATTTGCTGAAAGGCTAAAGCTAACATGAGATCCAACAACTTTAAATTATCATCATCTGAAACAATGTCAGCAGAGAGACTACTTACTACTTGGATTTGACCAGCTGACTCTTGCTGCCCGAGGAGGAGGGGCTGCACCAGGGCTGGGAGCCCTTTAAAAACTGCCTCAGCGCTCCCGCTCGCGGGACGCGCTGGATTTGACCAGCTGACTCTTGCTGCCCGAGGAGGAGGGGCTGCACCAGGGCTGGGAGCCCGTTAAAAAACTGCCTCAGCGCTCCCGCTCGCGGGACGCGCTGGATTTGACCAGCTGACTCTTGCTACCCGAGGAGGAGGAGCTGCACTAGGGCTGGGAGCCCCTTAAAAACTGCCTTAGCGCTCCCGCTCGCGGGACGCGCCCGGACGAAGCCCGGGCCAAGGGTGGGCCCGTCCTTGCCCGTCATAGCCAGGAAGAGGCAGGGCAGGGCATCCCCCTAAAGACTCCAGGATTAGGCAGCACATAGGAATGTGGCTGCCTGGAGGTACTGTTTGGCGCTTTTTTAACTCCTTTTTTGCTCTTTAGCGACTGGATTCAACTCCTAAGTTGAGAAACTAATTTACCAGTACCTAGTTATTGTTGCCAGGCTGATTTTCTATATATTGCTGTAGTGATCATATTTTTCTTCTTTTCCCTGCCTTTTATTTGCGACATCGAACTTGTGGAAATTTTATTACTAACTAGGATGGGGAAGAGGAAAGCCAGTGGTAATCCCACTGAGCTGGGAGGGGCAAAGAAAGTACCTCGACACTCTGCTGAAAACTGTACACTGACTCAAATTGACGATCTTATAGAGGAAGTGGAAAGTTTGTTAGCTACCAAGCCTTCAAAATCTCATAAAAAAGGTGCTAATGCTATTACTGAGGACATAAAATCTTTCTTTGCCCCTGTGGGTAGAGTACCACAGTCACCTATTTTACAGGGATCTAATCCAGAACCTAATAGGTTAGGAAATCTCAATCATCCAACAGAGAGTCCTAATCTGTGTTCGCCTGCCCAGCTGGGTGCTGCATCCCCTCTATTAAATTGCACTATCCGCTTTTACCTCTCGCCTCATTGGCGCCTTGTGACCCAGAGAGGAGTATCCCAAGGGAGAAAGAGGAGACGCTAACATCTGCACCTATCCAGAGGGAACATCCTGCGGAACAACAGTTAGTACAAATAAGAGCTGAAATATTGAGTCTCAGAGAATACCTTACATCCTTTAGTCATATGATATATGAGAAGTTAGATGGCATTTCTGCTATAGTTGGGGACATAAGGAAATCAACACCCAAATCTGACTCTAACTCCCCGGCGAAGAAAACTCATCTAGCCGAACCATCTACGGCAGGAATGCGAAGGGGAAAATGGACCGAAGTGGTAATGCAGAACCCTTATGGGGGCCCAAGTGCTCCTTCTGGTGTGGGCGTTTCCAATAATTGGGAGACAATCAGGAATAGAGGTGTTAACTGTGAGACGCATAGACTTGAACTTCTGGATAAAAGGCCATCAGGCCCTTGGAGAAATGCTCCCCCAAGCCAGATCAGACATAGTGGACATGATATATACATGACAAATGTTCCCAAGCTAAGCAACGGTCATAATGAGGCAGGGGATTCTCTTATAAATAAAGTAATCCATTGGATAAGGGGGACAAAGAAGTGTAGATCTATTATAAGGGAGGACATAGTCACCGCACAAAGATACTCAAGAGCAGGATCATCAACAGATCTTATAGGGTTTAAATTGAGGAGCCAGACCCTAGTCAAGGGCCTTCTGACATTAGATTTAAGAGTGAGACCCGGCGCTTCGTCACAAGTGTCACTTATCCAATCATTCCCCAATCATTGGAAAATCTGTTTTTTCTAGAGAGACATAATACTCCAACGACCCTGCATACATGTACTCCCAGAAGGGACCAAAGGGATCCAAGGAGCAGTCCAACCTCTGATATAGATTGACGTGAAGCCCCCACGATGAAGGTTGACGTGAAGCCCCCACGATGAAGGGTGGGAGAGATGGTATACCCAGCCTAGACCCTCCTATAGCAAGTAATCAGATATTGTACACCTTGAGAGCAGAGCCAAAAGCACATTGTAGCGCTCTAGTAGAGGGGATTGCGCATGGAATAACGCCTTGCTTCAACAAAATCAGAGAGAAGCAAATAGATAAGGGGGATGGACTTGACCTACCGATCAGACTCTTATCCTGGAATGTGGCAGGGCTGCTCCAGAAAACAGTCAATCCTGACTGGTGTAGTTTTATAGATCAACACCATATTATTTTACTGCAGGAAACATGGGCTTCATCTGTGATTAATAGAGAAGGCTACTGGACCTTCCAGAAGACTGCGCTTCCTTCATCATCTGGCAGGGCAGCAGGGGGTTTGATAATTTGGTTAAAACATGATCTGTTTCCAAAAGTGAAGGAGCTAGTAACCACTTCAAGGGATTTACTAGCCGTTGAGGTTGAACTTAGTACCGCTAGAGGGTCCTTTAGTATAGTAATTGCAAACATATATGTCAGGCCTGGCATTCATAGGACTAAGACTGTATTGATGAATATACTAACAGACCTTCTTAATTGTCTACCGGGAGGGCAGGGCCTAATCGTTGCAGGAGATTTCAATATGCAACTGAATTGTATTGACGACATCCAGCAAAAAGGAATTCAGTGTGCAGAAACATGGGATAGATCGGGCCGGTTCAAGTTATAAATAAGAAAGAAGGGGGAGAGTTAGATTTATTAGAAGACCTAATAACAACAAAGGGGCTAAGATTAGTAAATGGGAACACCAGGTCAGATACCCCGGCGTCGCCCACATATAGGAGAGGATCATATTCTAGTCACCTTGATTATCTATTAGTAGATGACACTCTCTGGAAATCGCTCATAGATATGGTCGTTCTCCCTCGTAGTGATAGTGATCATCATGCTCTGAGTACCACCTTTTTTCCCACTCTATTCAGGTGCAAAACCATGACAGCATGGGCTAAAGGCAATGTCCTAGCTAAGACAAATGATTTTAAAAATGTGAAATGGGATTGGGTGGAGGGTGATGTTAACTTTCAACTATTAATTTATCAAATAGTTGTAAAAACACTGTCCCCATTGAAGCATGCAAACATTATATTGGTGGACTTGATCAACTTGCACAACTCTTTGACTAACCGGTTAAAATCATAGTTTCAGGTAGTAAGGAGGCGGACACAGAATGGGACAAGATCGTTAAGGTGGTTTTGCAACTCCTGTCGCCAGGCCAAATTACAGTTATTGGGAGCACTGAAGGCAGGGAACTACAGAGAGATAAGAGAATCTAGGATTGCGCACAAAGTTGTACTAAAAAATGCAAAAAAAGAGTGGGAAACCAAATACTGGAATGGGCTGGTAGAGGCACTTCATGGAAAGGATTCCAAATTATTCTGGAAATTAGTGGCAGATAAAGGTAGCTCTCAAGGTATGGAGAATTACCCTGTAATCCAGTCAGAAACTTGGGTGACACATTTTAAAAACGTATATAGAAAACCTCACACCAGTAGTGCAACTATCTCCCTATTAAAACCTAACGATTCTCTCCCAAATTCATCAACTTCCGGGGGACCCACACTATCTAAATTTGCCCTGGACCTTTTTACCTTGAAAGAAACTACTCTGGCTCTCCAGTCAGTCCGCAAAGGGAAGGCCCCTGGGTTGGATGGTATCCCTGGTGATCTATTTCTGTCCCGACCTACAACTTGGTCCCTGTACCTAAATGTGCTCAGCAATGAGATACTGAGGGGGGGGACTTCCCCCCTCGTGGCAAGGAGCAATCATAGTCCCTATCGATAAGAAAGGGCCAAGGGAAGAACCTACTAATTATAGGCCTATCAGCCTGCTTGATGTTAGTCAAAAAATATTTAGCAAGCAGGTATTGAATAGATTACAGGTATGGATAGAGGAATCCCATATTCTTTCCGATTTCCAGGCAGGCTTTAGAAAAGGAATGAGCACAATAGATCAGGTATTCATATTCAATCTCCTCTGTTGGAAATACTTGTCACTAAAGAAGAGTCATTTGTATGTAGCCTAATTGACTTAAAAGCTGCTTTTGATATGGTCCCACTGGACCTACTGTGGAATGTGTTGGAGAGCTATCAACTTGATGGAGAACTATTAAGTTTGATAAGGTACCTACACGAGGGGACGTATGCTAAAGTACGTTGGTCCCAAAGTGGCGACTTAACACAAGCTATACCTGTTAATAGGGGGGTGAGGCAGGGGTGCATTTTGGCCCCAACATTGTTTAACCTCTACATTAATGGTGCGGCGGACCAACTTCTAAACTGTAACCATGATGCCCCAAAGTTAGCTGGATCCTCTGTCCCCATTTTAATGTTCGCTGACAACACTTTATTAATCTCAAGAACACCCATGGGCTTGCAAAATGAATTGGATGCTTTTTATCATTTTTGATTTAAAAGAGGACTTGAAATAAACCCAACCAAATCAAAGTTTATGGCTTTTAATCCACATAAAACCTTTATGGGGAAAATGACTATAGCAGGCCAACTAGTGGATAGAGTCAGTCAATTTGACTATTTGGGGATCAGGCTAAGTGATGACCAAGGATGGTCGGCGCAGATTGGAAAGAGTCTGACAGTCCTTAGGCAGAGGTCAACAGTGATAGGGAGGAAAATTGCCAATATCTCAGAAGGGGAGATATCACCTGCTATTACTGTTTATAAAGCAGCAGCAGTTGCAGCTTCAATCTATGGTGCTGAGCTCTGGGGTCACACTAATTCTAGGTGTTTGACTACGGTAGAAAACCGTTTTTTAAGAAACTTTTTGCGACTGCCGATGAGCACCCCTGTCACCCCCCTCAGATTTGACCTAGCTCTAAATGAGATACATAACGAATTTGCATTAAGACCACTCAAGTATTGGGTTCGGCTTTGGACTTCTGAGTATTTGTCTACTCTCCATATAGCATTAGAAGAGTTTCTTTTAGATGACTTTGCACTAAAGATTCCTTGGTTCAGACACATCAGAGACATGTGTAAACTCCTTAATATGGAAGAGGTGTGGAGTGCTCCTCAGAATCTGACCAAGGAAGTAAAAGAGCGCATAATTAGGTGCTATTGGGAGAATATTTTGGTGCAAACATGGTATAAAAATCAAGGTAGTCGGACCCTGCAGTTTCTAGACCATAAATGCAGTCCCAAATTTGAGGCCTATATGGATAATGTTAATCCTCCCTATACTAAAACGCTTTACATTAAGTTCAGGTTAGGGATCCTTCCGCTCAAGTCATTCACTGCGAGATGGAGAGTGGAGGACCGGAATTTAATATTTTGCCATTTTTGCAAAAAAACTACAGAGCAACTCGCGCACTTTATGTTCTTTTGCCCTAGATATTTGACACCGAGGAAGAAGTGGATTGCCCCGTTATGTAGGTTAATGGGGATAAGGGAATGGAATATAGCATTACGCTTAATGATAACTGATACAAATGACAAAATAGTTTTTTCAGTTGCGAGATATCTGCAAAGTGCATGGGCTATAAGAACTAGAGAATTGATATAACTGTATATTTTAACGTATTGGTCTTAGTTATTTAATATAATAACCTGTTAATTGACTGGAGTAAGATAATGAGCCATTAACTTTTTATATTTAATATTACAGGATTTTAAGATTTTAAGAATAATTTTGTATTATATTGTCTTAAAATTATGTGATTTTAAAATTCATTCAGGGTTTTTTAAATGTATAATGTGGCATTTCGCTTATTTTTCCTTTTCTATAACTGATATGCTGTTCAACTATGATATGGTGTTTAATTGTTCACTTTTATGGCTTTTAGCCGAAATGAAGTAAGTAAAGAATATATACTTAGAAAAAAACACTAAGGGAGATAATTGGGATCGCAAATGAAAAATGGAGGTAAGCTGACACCAAACTTTTCTCCAAAAAGAGACAGTGGGAGGATATTAAAAAAAGGATATGCATAAGATCTCCCTTTGGGCTATCGCAGGACCAGCAGTTTGAAGTGGAGGACACAGAAACTTTTGCTATAGTAGAAGGGGAAAAATAAAGTCTGTGATAGAGAAAGAAAAGTGACTGTGTGGTAGAAGTTGATCTAGATATTTTATAAGATCGATGCCACACCTTATTCGAAAAGGAAACAGTCCAGATACATCCCAAATCCAATTCCCATTGAGACTAAATTTTATATTTAGGACGCGTCAAAACGGGAGACTGAAAAAGTTTATAGATATTTGATGCCTTAGGATACTAGGTAAGAAAGGAGGACAAAGAAAAGGGTAATTCCAAAGAAGAAGAAGGGGAAGGCAAGGAAAAAAGTACATCAAGAATAATATTAATAAGAAGATATTTAGGCATAAATGAATTGGGACAATGAAATAGAAGTTGGAATTGTGAAAAAAAAAGAAGAGTATCATTGGAGAATAAATCCTTGACCCACGCTATATTTCTTTGTCGCCAGGACTTCCAAAATAAAGGTTTTTTATTAATAGTGATAAGACAATTATGCCAAATAGGGGAATTCAGAAAAGAGGAATGAGAGACATATGGAGATAAATAATGAGAACGCAGAAGAGCACAAGTATGTTTAAGAAGCGGGGAGGAGATAAGCGAAATATTATAAGAAAAGGATACCACCTCACTAGGAGAAAAAGGCAAAAGAAAAGAACATTCAATATCCAACCATAAGGAAGTAAACCTAGAGCTTGACAGGGAGATCCATCTAGAAGCGTGACGCAAACAAAAGGATTTGTGATACAATCTGAAATCAGGAAAATTGACTCCTCCCTCCTGTTTAGAATGATGAAGATAACTACGGGAAATTCTAGATTTCACATTGTTCCACAGGAATTTAGAAAATCTGGACTCCAATTGTGTAAAACAAAGTAACAGGTAGAGGACTCGGAATCATAGATAGGATATATAGAATATTAGGAGAAATAATTATTTTAATAGATTCAAGACGACCCCACCAAGATAAAAATAAGGGATTCCATGCCAGAATCGATCTATCAACTTTCTCTAAAGCATCTGAGATATTTACTTCAATTGACTTTTTAATGGATGAGGTGAACTAAATACCTAAATATTTAATCTTGGAAGAATTCCAGTGAAAACCAGTAATAACAAATGATTTCTAAAACAAAATTTTGTTAAAGGAAGGATTTCAGTTTTATCCGAATTTATCTTATAACTGGAAATCAAAGAAAAATCCTCAATTTCCCGAAGTAGAAATGGAATCGAGAGCTCAGGATTTGAGATATATAAAAGTATATCATCTGCATAGGCCGTTAAATTCAAGTGTTTCTCGCCATACTGGAAACCCTCAATTTGAATGTTATTTCTAATACTGGATAGAAAGGGCTTTAGAGCTAGAATAAATAGGAGTGGAGAGAGCGGACACCCTTGACGTACACCTCAGCGTAATACAAAATATCTGGACAATTTCACATTTACCAATATCAATGCCATTGGGGATTGATAAAGCAAAGAGATAAATGAAAAGAAATGAGGCCCTAAACCATGCCAGGCTAAAGCTTTTAATAGAAAAGACCAGT
Organism: Pleurodeles waltl; assembly: GCF_031143425.1. Taxonomy (NCBI): domain Eukaryota; kingdom Metazoa; phylum Chordata; class Amphibia; order Caudata; family Salamandridae; genus Pleurodeles; species Pleurodeles waltl. The sequence continues at coordinate 915,586,465 of NC_090446.1, forward strand.
CTAACTGGTCAAACGCTTTCTCAGCATCTATGGAAATTGCCGCTAAAGAGTACGACAGAGCGGGAGCTTTCCTGAGTACATTAAAGAATGTTCTAGAATTGTCCGAAGCAAGTCTACCTTTGACAAAACCCTGTTTGTTCCTTACTTATCAGCGCAGGTAAAAGGGTATCAAGACGTAGGGCTAATAATTTAGCAAAGATGTTATCATCTGTATTGAGAAGAGAGATTGGTATACAATTTTTACAGAAAGTAGGATCGTTACCGTCCTTTGGAATTAGGCAAATCGAAGCTTCCTGAAATGTTCCTCCTGTACAACCTGAACCCATGAAGAATTGAACAAGTTTGGGAAGTAACATGTCAGAAAAATGTTTTTAAAAATCCACTGTAAATCCATCCGGACCAGATGTTTTACCTTTTTTTAGAGATTGAAGGGCTTAAAAATTTCTAACGGAGTCATATCTGTTTCAAGTGAAGTAGCATCAACCAGAGTCATATTAGGGTTTGGAATATTCTTTAAATAATCATCAGTCTGTAAGGGGGTCGGGACTGACTCAGGCATATAAAGTGTCTGGTAATAATTAACAAATTCAGCTAAAATATCTTCATCCTTAAAAAGGGACTCACCAGTATCTGTACCTATAGACTTCACATTGTGGCATTGCTTTCGGACTTTTAAATAATTAGCCAGAAGTTTCCCCACTCTATTTCGACCTCCATAATAATGGGCAATACTACGTAGAAGAAAAGAGGAAGCATTATCCGTTGAGATTTTGTTAAATTGCAATTTTGCCTGAATAAGTTCTTGTATATTAAAATTAGAGGAGGAAGAATAATATTGATGTTCTAACCGTTTAATTTTGAGAAGCAGTGCTTGATGCTGGGCATTAAAAGTTTTCTTTTTATTAGAGACAAAATGTATTATATGACCACGAGCCGCAGCCTTAAACGAATCCCATAACAATTGTGGAGAAACGTGAGAATCTTCATTAAACCGGAAAAATGTATCCGCAAAGACGACAAAGGAAGTGGAAAATTTAGAGTCAAGTAACAAAGAATTATTAAATCACCACCTAGTGGATTTGGGATGCACGGGGAGCAAGTCAAAATCTGTGATGACTGGAGCATGATCAGATATTACCATAGGTTCAATGGAGGAGTTAATAAGATTTTGGGATAATGATTTAGAAACAAAAATATGGTCAAGACTAGATGTGGTGGAGAATAAAACGAAAAATCCCTACTATCAGGATTCCAGGTTCTCCATGAATCAATTAAGTTACATTGTGAGAAAAATGCCTTAAATTGTTGATGCATTGTATGGGGCGAAAATTTAATTTCAGATTGCCTATCTATAAAGGGATCAATAATTTGATTGAAATCAACTCCAAAAAGAAAAAAAATCATCATTATAATGCAAACATTGTTTTGTAATATTAGGCCAGAAAAGATAATCTGAATTATTAGAACCATAAATATTACCAATAGTCATTGTAATCCCATTAATACTTAGCCTCACAAAGGGCCATCTACCATCAGAATTCGAGTCTTGCGAAATAATCTTAACTGATAAATTTTTGTGGCAGAGCACAATTACACCATTTTTCTTTGTAGATGAAGGAGAAGTAAAAACATTGCCTACCCAACCTTTTTTAAGTTTCAGAGCTTCAGAATCTGTCAAATGGGTCTCTTGTAAAAGAACCAAGTCTGGGTTATATTTAGCTAAGTGGGATAAAATTCTCTGCCTTTTAATTGGGTTAATAAATCCTTTGACATTCCAAGAAATAACTCTGAATTTACGTCACATAACCATATATATACATGAAAGGTCTTGTACCATAAATAACTGAAAGTACATATGAGGGAAAAGAAAACAGGAAAAACAAAAAGAGAGAAGAGTAAAGGGAGAACAGCAGGAAAAAGGATGGAAAATATTCAAGAAAAAAAGAAGAGACAGCACATGTCAAATAAAGACGACTGCAAAAACATACCTGAGATGAATGAACAATAGGGGAGGGTGGTGACAGCACAGACTGAAGACGGCACAGCAAGTGAACAGAACGCAAAAATAATGATTATAGAACACCAGGAACCTGTGAAAAGAGAACAATACATTAACAAAAAGGGTCTGTAGTCATGTCAATATAGTATAATGTATAAATTGCATATGAAGGACCATCAATTATATCGTAGTAGTAATGAAAGGGCATAATAAATTAAGAAACGTATATAGTCAACGTGTAGAAGGACCAGCTGTTTCCATAGAATTTGTAGAGTGTAGTCTTAGAAAATCGCAAAGAGCTACAGGGGAGGTATATGAAGTGGTCTTGTTTTGATATGTCACTTTGAACAAACACGGATGGAATAATCTAAAACGAGCTCCCAAGTCACAAATCTGTGGACGAAGATCCAAAAATTCTTTCCTCCTGTTTGCTGCAGCTTTGGACACATCCTGTGAGATGAAGATTTTACTTCCCTGCCAAGAGATTTGTTTTTTGGCTTTCGCAGTGTTAAGAATTCTCAATAAATCAGTAAATTCAAGAAAGAAAATAATCACGCCTCTTAGTTTAGATGTGGAGGAATGCAGAGGACGATGGCCAATGCGGTGCGCTCTTTGGATGTTCAATACTGTAGAAGATGGTAGGCCCACCAACTGTGGAAAGAATGAGGCAAAAAATGAAATTGGGTTACTCCCTTCAAGACCCTCCGGTAATCCATAAAGGCAAAGATTATTGCGTCTATTCCAAATCCTCTACAAGTGTCTTCAAAGCTGCCACTTCCTTCTCAAAACTAATAATTTTATGTGTTTCATCCTGCACGTCGCTGACTCTGTGCTCCAAAGCAGAGACTCTCCCTTTCATTTGAGACCACTTAGTATCAAGATTTTGTATCCGAGAATTTGTCTCTTCGATAAAAGGACGCAATACGTGTATTTTATCAAGCACAAGTTCAAGAGAGAGGGGCGGGGGAGATTTTACTGGTGAAGGTGGGTCCTGTTTGACCCTCTTATGAGTAGTTGTAGAAATATTATGAGAAACTTTAGGTGAAGAAGAAGATGAGGAAAATATCTTTGACATGGGAGAAGAAGATGCTGCAGCAGAAGTGTCCAAATGTAAAAACTGCAAAAGTTTGTCAGCTGAGGAGGACAGAGATTTTATTTTCTTTAGTTTGCCCATACAAAAATAAATGCCTTCAATAAGGAAACGAGTGACACAGGAACTCCAAAAATATGTTAACGAGACAGCAAAAATAAATTACCAGGCTTGCGCAAAAAACTGCAAGCCGAGCCATCAAATATTCACAGAAAAAACAGATAAGTACATTGTAATGGTGAGCAAAAATGAATCAAAATGGCCACTCTCATGAGGAGAAATGAAAAAACATAATTAAAGAGTCAGAAAATAAGCTAGGCGGCCCTAAGAACAATGAAAATGCTCACCAAAACATCCCACAGCTGTTATTATGGAAGCGCCATTAAAAAGAGAAAAAAAAAACGGCTCCGGCAGTAAAAAAATCACCCGACTATGCGCGGAGCTCCATAGTTAGGCGGCCATCTTGGTCGGCAGCTCGCGCGTGCTCCCGGGCTTGTTAATTTCTAATTTCCCAGTTTGTCTGAGGCTGAGATTGTGTGAGTGTATGGACATTATAGGGTGAATCTATGAGTGAAATACTAAATGGGTGGGTGAGTGCGTAAGTGGAGTGTTATTGGTGGATTAGCAGGTTATGCGTGGGCAATTTTGACCAATGTAGACAAAAAGGAAGAGGAGCAGAGATTTTTCCTTTCACTCAAATGTGGTTCAAACAGTGGCTTAACGCAAACTCATGGCCACCCCTCTGACCCCCACCCACTACACTCCTGCAGAATGTGATGATGGCCCCTGAGTCTCCCATATCTCACAAATGTTAATTGGCCTGTGTTACACCCCTGGGGGAGAGATGTAATCCATATGTCACGAGTAAGAAAGTAGCCTCAGAAGTTTCACACTTTGTTAGAAAAGTAGGAGGTCCTAACAATTCTGCCCGTGGAGGCTTGATGTTAGCTGCTTTACAGTCTGTTCCATGAACATTTAGGGGACACCAGAGGTCGCAGCTGTGATTCCTGGATAGCCCCTTGCAAACCCCTGGCACTGTCTTTGTAACCCCTGGCCCCTGAGGTGGCAAAAGGAGTGCTAAGATCACAGGAACAGCTCCCCACTCCTTATTTTCTGTCAAGATTTAATTATACTAATATTGAATAATATTCTATCCTTCAGTATTAGTGTAACAGAAAATGGAGCACAAGTAACTGAAACGAGACCTTTGGTGGCAGCTTATGTAAGTAAAAAAATGCTTTTAAGTGTATGCTGGGAGCGTGAATGGAAGTGAGAGTATGTTTTTGTGAGAGAGTGGGTGTGTATATGTGAGCACATTTGTCTATGTGTAAGCATGTGTTTGACTGAAAGTGAATGAGAGCTATGAGAGGTAGTCAGTGAGTGAGAATGTGTGAGATTCAAGGGGAACTTTATGAAAATGCAAAACAATGCAGCATAGCAAACAAAGTTGCTGCACTACATTGAGTCAAACGGAGAGTGATACACAATGCCATATTTACTAAAATATGGAACTGTTTATCTCTCATTCTGCGTTGGCACACTTTGGGTTGCCATGGGCCACTGCAAACACCCTTGCACATCATGGCGCAAGGGTGTTTGCATTCTGTCATACATATGTCTTGTACTGAAAGAGAACTATCCCAATACAAAGTCTATGCTTTAATACTTTTCCTATTTTGTATGTATGCTGTGCAACAGTGGTTCTCAACCTGTAGTCCGGGGACCCCTGGGGGTCCGCGAAGCATCCTCAGGGGGTCCACTACTGCTTAGAAAATTAAATAACATTACTAGAGTAGGTGCCCCAGTGACTCAGTGGGGGGTCCCCGGATTCCAATAATGATTCAGTGGGGGTCCCCGGGTTCCAGTAATGATAAAGTGGGGGTCCACAGAAGTCAAAAGGTTGGGAACCTCTGCTGTACAATGCTGCAAAAATGCAAAGTATGAAATGCAGGGAAACATTAATAAGAAGGAGTGTAAGGGAGTGTGAGTGAGTGAATGTGAGTATGACTGAGAATGTTGTCTTATGCTTGTGAGTCTTTCATTGGCCCTAGTATACTGGTGGTAATTCTGGTCTTATAGAGCCACCCAACACAAAATACGGGCACTGGTATACTTGAGGCAATTCTCAGCATGACAGACACCTGTGACATAATACTGACACTGGAATACTGGAGGTAATTCTTGGTAAAGTGGGCACCAAAGGTGAAATACTATCACTAATTCTTGACATAGGTACGCCCATAGAATAATGCTGGCATACATGCGGACTTTTTAGGCATGGGCCAGCTGTGGCAACATTCTCGTACTAGCAATTGGAGATAATTATTGGCATAAAGGAGGGCAACCTGACATATAGGAGGGTGGCAACCATGATAAAATTATCCCCTCAATATACGCAGGTAATTTGTAAAAAAAGAGGCACTTAGGGTATATGGATGTCAAAAATGGCAACATTTTTGCACTGGCATATACGGGACCGCAGTGGCATATGGGGGGCAGTCAAGACAAAATTCTGGCCCGGGTATGATGGAGGTTATTGTTGACATATGGGCACTGATATGTGACACTTATTGCACATTTTGAAAAAATGGGGTCAGCTCCTGAAGAGTGTCCGGTTTCATTGTTTGGCATATCATGAAAGGGTTTGAATATTTAAATTAGTATTATTTCAGAGCCCATGTTTCTTAGCATGTTTGTGTGGAAATTGTGCTTTAAAGACACTAGTAGATTTTACTGTATTCAAAATGTTCATGGGAGAGAATAGGTCTGATAGACTGATAGACTGATAGATATTTAATCTCTTCACTGACTCTACATTTCAGGGCCAGTATTAAGTCTCAGAACTTTCAAAGACCAAGTTAGCCCCATAATATAGGTGGCATCTAAAATAGACATTTGTGTTCTTATACTACCTATGCTCTTATTATAGAACTATACAATGTAATTTGTTGTGATATCAACAAGGTTAACATGTGACATGTTTTTATGTGGAAAGAAACAGGGTCAATGTTTATGGGATGTCACTACCTGAAATGTCATTAAGGTCAAAGGGTACGTCGCCCCCTCTACTCATGACATTTTAGTGAATCAGTGTTCCTGTTCTGCTTGTGTCTGCATGCCTGTACGCATTAAAGAATCGATGGGGTTACAGTTCATACAATCCATATGTTTATCGTGTCTTGTAGAATACATTAGTCTGCTACCAGCGACTAATATGTTTACATAAAAAAGTATCTTTTGGTTATGATGATCCCTTGTCAATAGCCCCGCCTCGTTACAACGCTATCCATAACCGTTCACAGCATCTTCAGTTAAGGTGGCCAACATTGTGGAGTTTTCTAAAAGCGCAGATTACATTTTGTCGCTTCACAATAATAATTTACTTAAGTGTACTTTTGTTCACCCTCTGTCTTTTTATCATTCTCATTGGGTTTTGTTGTCATCGCAATAATAAACTGTCATTGCTTTGCCAGTAACTCACTGCAATGACCGATTCCGGACTGATTCCACATTAGTACTTTACTAGCAGTGCTTCAAATTGGTAGGTACTGTCGGGTATTGAGTACCTGCAATCCTTGAATTTGAGGTGGAGAGTACCTGCATTTCTCAGCACTGTTGCAATACATTACAATGGATGAATACAAACGCTTCTCAGAAGCAAACAGGTACTCTAAACAGAGAGTACCTGCACTTCTATGTTTCCATTTAGAGCACTGTTTACAAATCAACATTGACTGTCTGGAGCGCATTATGAAAAAGTCAATTTCTAATTGCCCGTTGTAATCCCTAATGCAGTGCGAGATGGTGTTCTCCATTTTGTAGATGGTGGCATCTATAGCGAAGGGTGCTTACCCAGTGTAGCGCCTTGGCCCAGGTTCCCTGGAGGAGGAGCTGAACGCTGGTTCTAGCCATGCCCCGGCGCCAGCACATGCTGTCTCCTGTTCCCTGCCTGGAGACACAGAGCCCAGGCAAGTTCCTGCAACCCTGCCCTCCCCATTACTCTCCAAACCAATTAAAGACCCAGCAGAGAAAGAGGAGCTTTCCGAAAAGCCGCAGATCAACAACCCAGAGCTGTCTGCAGGGGTAAAAGTGTGCAGCGCTTGTGGGAACAGGGCTACGCCGAGGAGGGGCAGAGTCAGTGCTTTAGATGGAAATCTAGGAGTGCAGGTACTCAATGTTTAGAGTACCAGTTTGCTCCTAAGAAGTACTGCCCTGTTCACCCCCGCGCTGAACACGATCAGTGCTTTCAATGGAAATCTAGGAGTGCAGGTGTTCAATCTTTAAAGTACCTGTTTGCTCCTAAGACGTGCTGCCCTGTTCCCACGAGCGCTGCACACGATAAACAAGGGACAGCCAACTGCAATGCTGTGGAGGGACATAGAAGCGCGTGCAGTGCTGTGGAGAGACCAGAGCAGAGCTGAGGAGAATAGGGAGACGTGTGCAGCGCTGGTGAGAGCAGGGCAGCGCTGAGGAGGGACAGAGCGTTGTGTGCATGAATAAGGATAGAGAAGTGCAGTGCGTGGAGGGACATAGAAGCGCGTGCAGTGCTGTGGAGAGACCAGAGCAGAGCTGAGGAGAATAGGGAGACGTGTGCAGCGCTGGTGAGAGCAGGGCAGCGCTGAGGAGGGACAGAGCGTTGTGTGCATGAATAAGGATAGAGAAGTGCAGTGCGTGGAGGGACATAGAAGCACGTGCAGTGCTGTGGAGAGAGCAGAGCAGTGCTGAGGAGAATAGGGAGACGTGTGCAGCGCTGGTGAGAACAGGGCAGCGCTGAGGAGGGACAGAGCGTTGTGTGCATGAATAAGGATAGAGAAGTGCAGTGCGTGGAGGGACATAGAAGCACGTGCAGTGCTGTGGAGAGAGCAGAGCAGTGCTGAGGAGAATAGGGAGACGTGTGCAGCGCTGGTGAGAACAGGGCAGCGCTGAGGAGGGACAGAGCGTTGTGTGCATGAATAAGGATAGAGAAGTGCAGTGCCGAGCAGGGACATAGAAGCGCGTGTAGTGCTGTGGAGAGAGCTGAGTTGAGGAGGAAGAGAGACACCCGTGCAGTGCGGGAAAGCAGCAGCATGCTGAGAAGGAAAAGAGAGGAGTTTGCGGTGCTGGGGAAAGAGCACTGAACTGCTGAGGAGGTAAAGAAACGTGTAGTGCAGGGAGTGAGCGATAAAGTACTGAGGAGGAATGGAGAGACGTATGCAGTACTGGGGCTGAGCAGTGGACTGCTGAGGGCGCTTGAAGATTCATGTGCAGAGCTGATGAGAGAATAGCGCTGAGCTACAGAGCGACAGAAATATGTGCAGTACTGGGGTGAGGGCAGAGCAGGGGAGGGACAACGTTTGCAATGAGGAGAGAGGAGTGCAGTGCTGAGACATAGGGACGTGTGCACACCTGTCAACTTTTCAAAGCCAAAATGGCGTCCTGCTGCAGCCTTTGTGGATACTAGGGTGATCACCTGACATTGAGCCAAATTCTGAAAAGACTGTAAAAAAATCAGGACAAAGGGTCAAATTTCAGGGCACAAATTCAGGACAAAAATTCAGGACAAAGGGTCAAAATTCAGGACCAAAATTCAAGGACAAATGTCAGTTTTACAGACACACCCAAGAGAGGCCATGCCTCACTTTGTTACCAGTGCATTTATTTACCTTTTTTAAACATAGCACTGTTTATTCACTGTGGTCCTTTTGTGATTGCCTCCTGGTATGCTACATTCAGGTGTCCCATTCGGTCCTTGTTCAGTAATAAAGTAATGCCCTTGAGCACTGTGTCAGAGCCATCACCCCTGCCCAATCTACACAATCTTTAAAGAGAAAGTAACAACAACATTTTGATGATGTTTCTGAACATTTTAAAACCCCTGGGAAACAGTTTGGGAAACATTATGGTAATTAACCTTATGCTAGTTTAAACAAGTTGAACAAAAACATCTGGCTCATGTGAGGTACCCACAACTTGTTTGTAGTCTCACAGCACTAGTGTGTATGTCTGAAACTCTACTTCTATCTCAGAATTGGGAGCCCAGACGACCAATCAAAGATAATAAAAGAGGAGGATAAAATCAGGATCAAATGGGAGGTTGTTACTAAGAACCGGATAAATAGGGAAGAGAAAAACAAGGTGGGACAATTTTTAAAATCAGACAAGATTGGTCCACCAAGACTATCAGAAGGTACTGGGTACCTGAGGAGTTGTCTTCGCAGACAGGAGAGAAACAGAAGAGGCACTGTCAAGTGGTTGAACAAGCAGCACCCATCCACCTTGGCAAGCTCTTCTGGTGCAATGGTCCGCTGTTCGTGCTTGTGAAGGGTGAGCAGGGGCCAGACCCCTTCCAAGGTCCCAGACCCCTTGCAAGGTTGTGCAAGGCAATTGCCCGCTTTGTCCATGTCTTAAAAATGTTTTTGAAATTGAGCAAAAGCCAAACTAGTGATCTGGGTTATCCCTAAGTGGCAAATACACATAGAATCTTCAAAATATTTGGGATGTAAATTGCACAAACAAAATGTAATTTAAAAAAAATGTAATTAGTGTTTCGTTATCATATGGCACTGTTTTCTCCTTTAAATAAATTAGACCTCAGATTGAACTGGGAACCAGTTGCCTTTCAAAACCTAGTGATTAATATCTACCATACTCCTACTGATTTGCAGGATGGAAATCTCAGCAGAGCGTCACTGTCCCTCCGAGCTCAGTTTGCTTTTTGGTCTTTTCTTCTGCTTTCTGAAGTGAGCCATGTGGCACCAGTGAAAATGGTGTGCTACCCCAATGATAGTATTATTTTGCAAACCTTCCCCTGCTCGTCATTCTTTCCTTTTTGAGACATGCCACACATCTGATTTGGTTGCTGGGGCACCGTTGGATAGCTCTTTCCACTCTAAAGCTACCAGTGACTGCGGGTGGATCAGGCCTTCTGGACTTAGAACGCTATTATTCAGCTGCACAGGTCCAATGGGATTGCTGGCTTTCTGCCCACCCCACCCCGCCTGCATGAGATGGGGTTTAGCCGTAAAGACTTTTAAGGAGGGCTTACTGGACTGCTTATTGTTTCCTACTGACCATTCTACGGATCACCATCCGGGGTTATCATGCACAGCTTTCTCTTGCCTTGCTATAAACTGTAAACTCACTGAAATGAAGAAACGCTGTGGCCCTGCACTACCTTTGCTAAGCCTTTCCACTCGCACAGGACAGCTGTGCTCAGAGCAACTCTATCAGTGGCATGCTGCAGGTATCTTAAAATTGGGGGATTTGTTTCTAGACGGTGAGCTACTACATTTTCAAACCCTTGTGGCAGACTACCATGTTCACCCCAGTTAACTCCTTACTTACAACCAACTTAAACAATCATTAAGGTGGTCATTACAACCCTGGCGGTCGTTGTTAAAGCGGCGGTAAAACCGCCATCAGGCCGGTCTGAAAAAAAAATGTAATTACGACCGTGGCGGAAACCACCAACATAGACAGCCACTTTAACACTCTGACCGCCAAGGCGGTACAAACAAACACCGCAGCGGTAACCGCCAACAGACAGGCGGAAGACAATGTACCGCCCACATTATTACAAGCCACCAATCTGCCACCTTTTCCGGGTCGGATACACCACGAACAAAAACACAGCGGAAACAGGACTTGGAAGGGAAAACACTCACATCTACACATCCCATGAGGAACCAGGACGCCATGGAACTGGAACTTCAGATTGTTCTAGCCTTTATCTTCCTGCTCCTCTACCAGGAGCACGAACACCAGCGGCGAAGACCACGGTGAATACTGCACCTACGACACAGGGGAGGGGGGAGGGAAAAAACAGTGACACACACACGCAACACTCCCACCCCCACCCTCACCCACGACAACACACACACTAATACATCATGATACATCACAGTTACACCCCCGACCCCCCTGAAAGAATGCAAGGACAAAAGGAAATGAATCGAATGATTGTAATATATACGAAGACAGTAATAAAAAATATATACATATATTAAGATATTAACACTATAAACAAATATATACACCAAGAATCCAAGTCCAAGGTATTCCACTATCACAGTCTGTGGACCACTGGGCCCAAAAGGCATGGGCGAGGCCCACACTCAATACCCAAACAAGACGGAGAGAACACTGCTGGGGCATCAGATAGAAATAAAACAGGCACCTCAGGGGGAAAGGAAGAGGGGACACCTCAGCCAGATGAGTCTACGACGCCAGATCCACGAGGGGGCTCCATGCCCACTGTTCAATCCCGGGGAGTGCAAAGCCACAGTCTCTCCTCTCAAGTCTCTACAGTGAGTGGTTTGCCCACTGTTCAATCCTGGGGAGTGCAAAGCCACAGTCTCTCAAGTCTCTACAGTGGGTGGTTTGCCCACTGCTATATCCTGGGGAGTGCAAAGCCACAGTCTCTCAAGTCTCTACAGTGGGTGGTTTGCCCACTGTTTAATCCTGGGGAGTGCAAAGCCACAGTCTCCCAAGTGGATGACATTCTCCACTGGTTTCTGGAGGGGCCTTTGTGCCCAGAGTGCTTCATCCTGCCAAGGACTGTGTGAGTGGATGTGATACTCCACTGGTTCTGGAGGGGGCTTTGTGCCCAGAGTGCTTTATCCTGCCAAGGACAGAGGTAGTGGATGTGATACTCCACTGGTTCTGGAGGCGGCTTTGTGCCCAGAGTGCTTCATCCTGCCAAGGACTGGGGTAGTGGATGTGATACTCCACTGGTTCTGGAGGGGGCTTTGTGCCCAGAGTGCTTCATCCTGCCAAGGACAGAGGTAGTGGATGTGATACTCCACTGGTTCTGGAGGGGGCTTTGTGCCCAGAGTGCTTCATCCTGCCAAGGACAGAGGTAGTGGATGTGATACTCCACTGGTTCTAGAGGGGGCTTTGTGCCCAGAGTGTTTCATCCTGCCCGTGGCGGCCTCAGTAGTGTCGGAATCATTGGCGCTCACTGGCCTGCGGTGCTGCTGGCGGCGGTGTCCTGGGCAGTGGTTCTGCTGGCGGCGGTGTCCTGGGCAGCGGTGCTGCTGGCGGAGGTGTCCTGGGCAGCGGGGCTGGTGGCGGCGGTGTCCTGGGCAGCGGTTCTGCTGGCGGCGGTGTCCTGGGCAGCGGGGCTGATGGCGGCGGTGTCCTGGGCAGCGGTGCTGCTGGCAGCGGTGTCCTGGGCAGTGGTGTTGCTGGCGGCAGTGTCCTGGGCAGCGTGGCTGTGGCGGTCTTGTCCGCCGTGCAGATCTTACCAGACTTGCCGGTTTTACTGTGTCCCTTCCCCACCTTGGATGGTGGCGCAGCTGTCTCCACACCCCCAACTATACCCCTGGGAGCGGCTTTGGTGGCTGATTTCTTTCCCCTCTCCCACCGGGCACTGGCCAACTTTTTATGCTTTACAGGTGGGGGACTGCCTGTGCTCTGGCTCCTTGCCACACTGGCTGCCCTGCTGCCTGGTGCACTCCAGAAGCCGGTTACTACTGGTCCCGTAGATGTTGTGGCTGAGGTGCTGGGATGGGATCTGGAGAGTCCCTAGGAGCCTGAAGGGGTGGGGGAGGTGAGGGAAAGAGGTCAAGGTTGGACAGGAAAAGTTTCTTAGGAACACTGAGACGGGTAGATGGAGGGGGTTTGGGAGTGGAGGAAGAGGATGTGGTTGTAGGAGGTGTACGTTTGGTGACTTTGGGTGAAGGTGCATGGGCTGGAGGCTGTCGTGAGGTGGATGGCTGTTGGGAGGGTGTGTGGCTGCGTTTGTGTACTTTGGGAGGTGGCCTCACAGACACACTGGGAGAGGACACAGGGGATGTGTGAATGGTAATGGGGGTGGTGACTGCACGTGAGCGGGGTGTGATGGTGGGTGTGCTGGTGATGGATGTAGTGGCTGAAGATGTAGTGCATGCAGGTGTGAGTGGAGACGAGACAGGGAGGGAGGAGGGAGACGAGGAGGAGGGGGACACAGTGGAGGCAGTGGATGTTGGTGTGTCTGCATGTGTGTGATGCTTGCATGAGTGCCTGTGGGATGTGTGGTGCTTATGTTTGCCAGAGCTTCCCTTGTGTGTTGAGGTGTGTGCATGCTGGTCTGATGGTGTGCTTGGGATAGGCTGAGGTACAGGTGTTTGGGTCTTGGTGGAGGAAGTTGGAGGGGGGAGGCTAGAGACAGGGACAATGGCTGCCATCAGTGCTGAGGCCAGAGTCTGAAAAGCTCACTGATGGGCTGCCTGACCAGAGTGAATGCCCTCCAGGTATGCATTGGTTTGTTGCAACTGCCTCTCTACACCCTGGATGGCATTCAAAATAGTAGACTTCCCAACAGTGAGGGACCTGAGGAGGTTAATGACCTCCTCACTGAGGGCAGCAGGGGTGACAGGGGCAGGGGCTGAGGTGCCTGGGGCAAAGGAGATGCCCACCCTCCTGGGTGAGCTGGCACGGGACACACGCTGAGGGGCTGCTGGGAGGGCGGTGCTGGTAGGGGGGTGGCGGCTATACCTGTAGATGTGGGGGGCACAGATGGGCCCACCACCGCAAGGGAGCTCCCATCAGAGGAGGAGTTTGTATCGCTGGTGTCAGCTCCTGTGCCTGCCGTGGAGCTCCCCTCGCCCTTCGTCCCACTGGTAAATTCAGACTCCGTAGTGTCGCCCTCCAGGGCCATGTGGGATGCAGCTCCCTCCTGCTCCGGTGCCACTGCTCCTCCGCCTGATGATGCTAATGCACACAAGAACAGGGAGACCACAAAAAGGTGGGGGAAGACAGAAGAAAGACATGTTGAGTGCATGCAATACCGCTACCGTTGGTGGACACTACAGACACAGAAGCCCTCTGCACTACGCCGCGCACTTGGAGTTCCCTTTTCAATCCCAGGGACATGGGTTACAAGGCTATGCCCGATTGCTGCACACATGGATGTCACAGGAGCCTCACTAGGTGTATTTGGCACTGTACACAGGTGGTGTGGGGTGCCACAGGGCCTGGCTTAAGAAGGGTCCTTGCCTACTAAACTCGCCCTGGCCTAGGGGAACCCACAGCCCACCTGTGGGTTCCCCTAGGCCTACAATGCGCGCTGAATCAGCAGAATGAGAGTGTACTCACCCCCTTGTGGCTGCTGTGATGCCCTCAAGCGCCCATCCAACTCCGGGTACGCCACCGCCAGGATCCAGAACATCAGGGGGGTCATGGTGTGACGGGCACCCCTCCCACGTTGGGAGGCCATCCCCAGCTGGGCCTCCGCCGTCTTCTTGCTCCAGTGGCGAATGTCCTCCCATCTTTTCCGGCAGTGGGTGCTCCGTCTGTGGTAGACCCTCAGGGTCTGGACTTCCTTGGCGATGGCATGCCAAATGTCCTTCTTCTGGTGGGCGCTGACCTACAAGAATAGTACAGGGGAAAAAGAGAAGTTATTACCGTCCGCACCGTCACAGTAATTGGCCCGCATCCCTACCCTTACCATGACGCACATGCACTCACCGTCGTTTCATGCACGCCTCATTCTCACCCCCCCCCCCTTATCTTTCATCCACACCACTCCATACAGGCATTGCCCATACAGCACGCTCACAGTGTACTTACCTGTTTGTCTGGAGGACCGTAGAGTAGCGTGTACTGGGGGAGGACCCCATCCACGAGTTTCTCCAACTTCTCCGTGCTGAAGGCAGGGGCCCTTTCCCCAGACACACGAGCCATTGTCTCTTCCAGACTGAGGTCACAGCAGCACTTGCAGTGTAGGTCCTCTTCTGTCGAAGATCAGGTATCAAGTGATTGAACAGAGAGAAAATGGCGGTCACGTCCGCGGCGGTGCGTACCGTCACCGCCAGCGTACATCGTCATTGGCTCCTGGGACCCATAGGGTCCAATGTTAACCAATGCAGGATTGTGCCGCGGTCTTCGACCGCCTACCGCGACGGTGTACAACGCCAGCGCAGTTACCTCATAACCCATTGTCCCACTTTACCGGTCAGGCAGCCGCCATTTCATGGGCTCACATGCCATTATTTTGGACTGCGTCATACATATCTAGGCCTTGCCTAAACATTCATACAGGGATATGTCGATTTGCTAATATTTCAGAGTAAGCTGTGTTTACGTACCTCAGTGTTGGCTGACCCTCTGATCGCTGTTCTCATCCATAGAGCACGTCCGCTGGGGCAGGTGAGGAGATGGCGGCATCCTCCGGTGTACAGACCGCTGGTGGACCTGGCGACAATGGAAGAGCGACATGTAATAGTCACCTACAGACTTGATCGTGCCACAATCTAGGAACTGCGTGCTCAGTTGGAGCCAGACCTGATGTCAGCTATCCGCCATCCCAAAGGAATCCCCCCTCAAGTGCAGGTGCTGTCAGTACTCCATTTCCTAGCAAGTGGGTCATTTCAAACTACAGTGGCCATTGCATCAGGGATGTCCCAGCCTATGTTTTCCAACGTGTTGTCCAGAGTGTTGTCTGCCCTGCTGAAACACATGCGGAACTACATCGTTTTCCCACAGGTGGAGGATTTGCCTACAGTGAAAGGTGATTTCTATGCCCTGGGACATATCCCCAACATCATAGGTGCCATTGATGGGACACATGTGGCCTTGGTCCCCCCCGCAGGAGTGAACAGGTGTACAGAAACCGGAAGAGTTACCATTCGATGAATGTGCAGATGGTGTGTTTGGCATACCAGTACATCTCCCATGTGAATGCCAAATTCCCTGGCTCAGTGCATGACACTTATATTTTGAGAAATAGCAGCATCCCTTATGTGATGGGGCAACTCCAGAGGCACCGTGTGTGGCTATTAGGTGAGGACATGGACCCAATACAGTGTAAATAGTTGTCTGGGGATGTCCCTATGAGTTAGTGTGTATCTAACAGTTGTCCCTCGCCATTTGCAGGTGACTCTGGTTACCCCAACCTGTCATGGCTACTGACCCCAGTGAGGAATCCCAGGACAAGTGCAGAGGAACGCTACATTGAGGCCCATGGGCGAACTAGGAGGGTTATAGAGAGGACCTTCGACCTCCTGAAGGCCTGGTTCCGGTGCCGCAATATGACAGGTAATTCCCTATTCTACTCACCAAAGAAGGTGTGACAGATCATCGTGGCCTGCTGTATGCTTCACAACTTGGCTTTGCGATGACAGGTGCCTTTTCTGCAGGAGGATGGTCCAGATGGACGTGTTGTGGCAGCTGTGGAGCCTGTGGACAGTGAAGACGAGGAAGCAGAAGAAGAGTACATAGACAACAGGAACACAGTGATCCTGCAATACTTCCAGTGACACACAGGTAAGAAGACAACACTGGCTGCTACATCTGATTTAATTCTACTGCCTCTCATCTGTCTGTCATTTTCACCCAGTGTATGGTCACTGAGTTGTCACTTTCCCTTACGATTTCACAGATGTGGGTCCCACTGTGTGACATCTGCTTTGTTTCCGCATGGACTAGAGCTGTGTTACATAGGTATGTTGACATTACATTTGATATAGCATTTTGCCACTGTTATTGCAAATACACATTTTCAAAAGCAAAGACTGACACCAGATTGTTTTTTGATTTAAGGGTGTTTATTTAAGTGCTCAGTAGTGGAGGGGGATGTAAAATGGTCAGGGGTGATGGTGGAGGAATGACCATGGCAGAGTCCAGTCTATTAGTCTCAAAGGTGCATTGTCCAAAGGGGCATAGGAAGTGGAGCTGGGGCAGTTTAAGTATGGACAGGGTGACAAAGTGGGACAGAAGGATGACAATCAGGGTGGTCTCATTTCTTGGCGGGGGTCTTAGCATTGTTCTCTGTCTTTGTCCTGGATCTCAGGGACCGTTTGCGGGGTGGTTCTCCATCTGCAGGGGGTGGGGTGCTGGTGTGGTGGTCCTGTGGCGGTGCCTCCTGTGCACTAGTGCCGGCGGAGGTGGTGGGCAGTTCATCATCCAGGCTAGTGTCAGGGGCCCCTTGTTGTGCCACAGTGTCCCTCCTGGTGTTTACGAGTTCCTTCAGCACCCCTACAATGGTGCCCAGGGTGGAATTGATGGATTTGTGTTTCTCCCTGAAGCCCAAATACTGTTCCTCCTGCAGCCGCTGGGTCTCCTGAAACTTGGCCAGTACCGTTGCCATCGTCTCCTAGGAATGGTGGTAGGCTCCCATGATGTTGGACAGGGCCTCGTGGAGAGTGGGTTCCCTGGGCTGGTCCTCCCCCTGTCGCACAGCAGCCCTCCAAGTTCCCCTGTGTTCCTGGGCCTCAGTCCCCTGAACCGTGTGCCCACTACCACTGCCCCCAGGGCCCTGGTGTTGTTGGGGTGGTGGGTTACCCTGGGTTCCCTGTAGTGGTGGACACACTGCTGATTGACATGTCCTGGGGACAGAGGTATGGGCCCGCTGGGTGGGTGCTGTGCTGGTGTTTCCAGAGGGGGCAAGCTCTGTAGTGGCCTGTGCCAGTGTGAGGGGAACCGACAGTCCCGAGGTCCCAGATGGGCCGGGCTGGTCATCTAGATCCAGTTGGACAGAGCTGCTGTCATCACTGTGGGCCTCTTCTGTGGGTGGAGTGGACATATCTGTCCCCTCCTGTCTGGTGACGTTGGGTAGGGGTCCTGCAGCGGTGTAAAGGCATGATTATTGCATCTGTGTGTGCCATGGTGTGCAATGGGTGGATGACCGTGTACCCCAGTGCTTGCATTCCTGTGTAGGACCTTGTGTGATAGTGGTTTAGGGGGGTGTATGGGTATGTGTAGTGGCCATGCATTGGTGATGGGTGTCCATGCTTTGGTGTTACATGCAGGGCTTGAGTTTGGGATGTGTGGTTTGTGATATTGGGACATACCTGAGGAGTTGGAGTGATGGGGTGAGGGCGAGGGTGGGAGTATGTGATAGCATGCAGGTGGGTGGGGGATGTAATAATTAAGATTTGACTTACCAGAGTCCATTCCTCCAGCTACTCCTGCAAGGCCCTCAGGATGCAGTATAGCCAAGACCTGCTCCTTACATGTTGTTAGTTGTGGGGGGGAGGTGGGGGTCCGCCGCCAGTCCTCTGAACCGCGATGTGGTGTCTTGAGGCCACGGAACGCACCTTCCCCCGTAGGTCGTTCCACCTCTTCCTAGTTCTTGGGTGCTGTCCCACTGCGTTGACCCTGTCCACGATTCTTCGCCATAGCTCCATCTTCCTAGCTATGGTGGTGTGCTGCACCTGTGATCCGAATAGCTGTGGTTCTACCCGGATGATTTCCTCCACCATGACCCTGAGCTCCTCCTCAGAGAACCTGGGGTGTTTTTGCGGTGCCATGGGGTGGTGTGGGTGATCTGTGGGGTGGTGTGTGTTGTGATGTGTGGGGTGATATTTAGAGGTGTGTTGTGTGAGGTGCGTGGATGTTGTGTGAGTGATGGTGTGGAGTGCCTGTGGATGCTAGTTTGTAGATGGTGGTGTCTCTCTCTGGCCCTCAGTCGCAATTGTTGACGTAAAGGA
Source organism: Pleurodeles waltl (assembly GCF_031143425.1). Classification (NCBI taxonomy): domain Eukaryota; kingdom Metazoa; phylum Chordata; class Amphibia; order Caudata; family Salamandridae; genus Pleurodeles; species Pleurodeles waltl. The sequence continues at coordinate 915,604,943 of NC_090446.1, forward strand.
TTGTGGGTGATGTGGGTGTGTGTTTTATATTGTATTGGGTGTGTGGGAGTGGTGTGTGTATCAGGTGTGTGTATATTTCGAAATGTCCAATGTGGTAGTGTTTTGTAAATGTGTGTGTATTTTGAGCGCGAAGGTGTGTACCGCCAATGGAATACCGCGGTTGAAAGACCGTCGCGTGGATTTGTGGGTCATGATAGTGTGGGCGTATTCCTGTTGGCGTGACGGTGGAGGTTTTGTTATCGCCAGTTTATCCCTGACCTTTGGTGTGGCAGACTTGTGTGGGTGTCTGGATTTTGGCAGATTCCGAGCTGTGGGTCATCATGACCGTGGTGGAATTCCGCTGCCGCGGAGGTGTGTTGACGGTCTTCTGCACGGCGGTAAGTGGCTTTTACCGCCAATGTTGTAATGACCACCTAAATGCCCTATTTGATGCCTGCCACCTAGCACTTACCCTACATGAGATGTGCCAGAAAGCTCTACACCATAGGGACTGGTGGCAAACTGATAGAATAGGTGTACAGACCTTTCCTGCAACATTGTGACCACTCCAGGCCTTCTCGTCAGACTACCTGGGTGATTGATGTGGCCAAACATCTTCAAGATACGGACTGGACTACAATATTGGACTTTCCCCACAAAGTATCCCATGGCTGTCACTTTAAGTATATTCATAGAGATTGCTTGGGAATGCATTCCACCCATTGTTGCCACTGGCTTTGTCGTTTGTAACTCACATTTCATTGCTTTCAATTTGTTGGCTTTATTTATTTTAGGCTATGTAGACTGAGTTTGCCCCTTTCCTTGCCCAAACCTTATTTACAGTATCCTTCCGAATGTTCCCTTTCTGTAAACAGGCCAGTAAATCTTGTTCTTATCTCATCACATTTGCTGTGCATTCAAAGAACAAGGTCAAATGTCAGGCTCTGTCTTCGGTGGAAACTTAGTGTTTACTTTTCTTTCTCTGACTTCAAAGTGAGTGTATTTATGCGACAATCTCGCTGGATAATGGCGTTAGGAAAGTTTTTTCTATCACATGACAATATTTAAACAACCTTCAGAACATATCAGAATTGGTAGTACAAATGAAGCAAATTTTTATGTTAATTCTGAACTGTGCTGGAAACAAATACCTTTATATTATTAAAACAAATCATTGCATTAGGTGTTGCAATTTCCACACATCATCATCTGTGCACTGTACAGTTTTATTTGAAAAACTGTATGTCTGTGCACTGTAATGGTCATTTCAATCTAAAATGTGTTTTCTGTAATGGCAGTGTGTTACTACACCATGCATACTCCACTCTGCTCTGCACCACTCCACACCCCTGCAACCTACTCTGCATCACTTCACTTTACACAACTCTATGGCACTACACTGTGATGCACTGCACTCTTCTCCACTCTGAACCATTCCACTCTATGCCACTGCACTCTATGATACTTCACACTACGCCTCTCTACTCTACTCTGTACCACTCTATTCTATGCCAATGCACGTTATGCCTCTCTACACCACTGCGCTCTGTGTCTCTGCACGCTATCCCACTCCAGTCTAGGCAACACCAATCTAGTCCGCACAACTCCACTCTATGCCACTCTGCAACATTGCACTGTACGCCACTGCACTCCATGCTAATACACTCTATGCTAGTGCACTTTACTCTGTAACACTCAACTCTATGCCCCTGCACTCTACATCAATACACTGTACATCACTCTAATCTACTCTATGCCATGGCACTCTACACCACTTTACTCTATGCCATCGCACTCTATTCCACTCTATGCAACTCCACTCTACCCTGCAACTTTTCACTCTATGCCACTGCACTCTACTCTGAAGCAATCTATTCTACACCACTGCACTCTATGTCGCTCTGCCCCACTGCACTCTAAACCACTGCACTCTACTTCAATGCACTCTACGCCAATGCATCCTAAAGAACTGCACTATCCACCACCTCACTCTGATACTCCAATCTGCAGCACTGCACTGGCCGCCAATATACTCTACACCACTCTACTCTGTACTACTGCATTCTGCACCAATATACTCTATTCCACTGTACTCTATGCCACTCTACTCTGCATAACTCTGCTCTACGTCACTGCACTTGACAGCACTATGCTCTGCACTGCACCATACTACACTACTCCACTCTGCACCACTCTATGCCACTGCACTCTATGCCACTCGAGTCTACTCTACACTATATGCCACTGCACCACTCTGCACCACTGCACTCTCTGCCACTCTACTGTATGCCACTCTACTCCACTGCAATCTATGCCACTCTACTCTGCCCCATGCCACTCTATGCCACTGCACTCTCTGCCAATACACTCTAAACAACTGCACTGTATGCCACTGCCCTTTACTCTGCACCAGTGTACTCTACACCACTGCTCTCTGTACCACTCTACGCTACTCTACACCACTGCACTGACCCTCTACTCTGCAACATTGCCCTCTCCGCCACTGTACAGCTCTTTACTACTGTTTTCTATGCCACTGCACTCTATGCCACTGCCCTCTACAGCACTATACTCTACTCTGCATTATTCTACACTACTCTATGCCACTGCACTCTGCCTGCGAGTCCACTCTGCACTCTATGCCACTCTATTGTATGCCACTCTACTCCACTGCACTCAATGTCACTCTACTCTGCCCCTTGCCACCACTGCACTGACACTCTACTCTGCAACATTGCACTCTCCACCACTATACTCTGTACTACTGCATTCTACGCCACTGCACTCTATTCCACTCCACTCTGCTCTACTTTGCACTGCACCACTCTACACTACTCCACTCTGCACCACTCCATGCCACTGCACTTTAAACCACTGCACTCTATGCCAGTGCTCTCTAAACAACTGCACTGTATCCCACTTCACTCTACTCTGCACCACTGTGCTCTACACCACTAAGTAGAGTATGCTACTCTACTCCACTCTACAGCACTATGCACTTACCTTTAGCCATGCTGAACAGCAGCCACTCTAGTGTATAACATGGCTAAAACACATTGACAAAGCCAATAACTCTTGCGTAGACGAGACCTATTGGCTTTGCCAATGTTTGTTAGTACTATGAGGTACCGAGGTCCCTGAAAGAACTGTGAATGTTTAAGTCCTTATTTTAAACATGCATTACACACATCATAATATAGTCTGCTACAAAATGCACAAATAGATTTCAGGTAAATAAAAAAAGTCCTTCTAAAATACATATTTGAATAATATACAGTTTATAGCTAGAACTAACATTGTTTTATAACAGTCCAATAAAATCACACACTCCACAGCTCACCTTGGAACACCCTTACAGTACTTCTCTAAAAGAAAAGGTCTTTGTCATCAGAAAGCTTAAAGTGACTCCTCTGATTAAAGTCAATGTATGTAAGTAGGTTCATTTTTATTAGCATAGTTAATTCAAATCAAATCAAATCATTAACATTTATAAAGCGCGCTACTCACCCGTGCGGGTCTCAAGGCGCTAGGGGGAAGGGGGGGTTACTGCTGCTCGAAAAGCCAGGTCTTGAGGAGTCTCCGGAATGCGGAGTGGTCCTGGGTGGTCCTGAGGCTGGTGGGGAGGGTGTTCCAGGTCTTGACTGCCAGGTAGGAGAAGGACCTCCCACCCGCCGTGGAGCGGCGGATGCGGGGGACGGCAGCGAGCGCGAGGCCAGAGGAACGGAGGAGACGGGTGGGGGCGTAGAAGCTGAGGCGATGGTTGAGGTATTCAGGTCCCTTGTTGTGGAGGGCTTTGTGTGCGTGGGTGAGAAGTCGGAAGGTGATCCTTTTGCTGACTGGGAGCCAATGCAGGTGTCTCAGGTGTGCGGAGATGTGGCTGTTGCGGGGTACGTCGAAGATGAGGCGGGCCGAGGCGTTTTGAATACGTTGCAGGCGTTTTGGAAGTTTAGCGGTGGTCCCAGCATAGAGGGTGTTGCCGTAGTCCAGGCGGATCGTGACGAGGGCGTGGGTCACGGTTTTTCAGGTGCCGGCGGGGATCCAGCGGAAGATCTTGCGGAGCATGCGGAGGGTGAAGAAGCAGGCGGAGGACACAGCGTTGACTTGTTTGGTCATGGTGAGAAGAGGGTCCAAGATGAAGCCGAGGTTGCGGGCGTGGTCTGAGGGGGTCGGTGCGGTGCCAAGGGCCACGGGCCACCAGGAGTCGTCCCTTGCGGTCGGGGTGTTGCCGAGGATGAGGACTTCCGTTTTGTCAGAGTTCAGCTTTAGGCGGCTGAGTCTCATCCAATCTGCGACGTCCTTCATGCCATCTTGTAGGTTGGTCTTAGCGCTGGCAGGGTCCTTGGTGAGGGAGAGTATAAGTTGGGTGTCGTCAGCGTAGGAGGTGATGATGATGTTGTGCTTGCGTACGATGTCGGCGAGGGGGCTCATGTAGACATTGAAGAGTGTCGGACTGAGCGAGGAGCCTTGAGGTACGCCGCAGATGATCTCGGTGGGGTCTGAGCGAAAAGGAGGGAGGTAAACTCTTTGAGAGCGGTTGGAGAGAAAGGAGGCGATCCAGTCCAGGGCCTGGCCTTGGATCCCGGTGGAGCAGAGGCGGGTTATTAGGGTGCGGTGACAGACAGTGTCGAAGGCAGCCGAGAGGTTGAGGAGGATGAGGGCGACTGTTTCACCGTTGTCCATCAGGGTTCTGATGTCGTCTGTGACTGAGATGAGGGCGGTTTCAGTGCTGTGGTTGGTTCGGAATCCGGTTTGTGAAGGGTCGAGCAGGTTGTTGTCTTCCAGGAAGTTGGTGAGCTGTTTGTTGACGGTCTTCTCTATTACCTTGGCAGGGAAGGGGAGGAGCGAGATGGGGCGGAAGTTTTTCAGGTCGCTTGGGTCAGCCGTAGGTTTCTTTAGTAGGGCGTTGACTTCGGCGTGTTTCCAGCTTTCGGGGAAGGTAGCAGAAGAAAATGAAGAGTTGATGATGGTCTGGAGGTGCGGGGCGATGATGTCGTCGGCTTTATTGAAGATGAAGTGAGGGCAGGGGTCCGATGGGGCGCCGGAGTGGATAGAGTTCATGGTGGTTTTGGTTTCTTCAGTGTTGATGTGGGTCCATGCGTTGAGGGTGATGGCCGGGGGTGTGGGTTCGTGATGCTTGGTTGGGTCTGGTGTCCGAAGCTGTCGTGGAGGTCGGTGATCTTACGATGGAAGAAGGTGGCGAGGGAGTTGCACAGGTCTTGTGAGGGCGTGACGGCGTTGGCGTTGGGGTTGGAGAACTCTTTAACGATGCTGAAAAGTTCTCTGCTGTTGTGGCTGTTTTTGTCCAGTCTGTCGGTGAAAAAATTCCTTTTGGCTGCGCGGATCAGGTGGTGGTGTTCGCGGGTTGTGTTTTTGAGGGCGGTCATGTTGTCGGCAGTGTGGTCCTTGCGCCAGGCTTTCTCGAGGGCGCAACAGGTTTTCTTCGATTCCTTAAGGGTGTCGGAGAACCAGAGAGGTTTTTTGGTGATGGCCTGACGATGCGTGCGTCTGAGGGGAGCAAGGTTGTCTGTGCAGTTGGAGATCCAGTTCGAGAGACTGAGGGCTGCGTCGTTGGGGTCGGTGGTGAGGGTAGGTTGGTTGACGGTGAGTGCGGAGAAGAGTTGTTCTTCGGGGATTTTGTTCCACTGTCGACGAGGGATGGGTTGAGTGCGGAGGTGGCGAGTCTCGCGTCGGAATGTGAAGTGGACACACCTGTGGTCGGTCCAGTGTAGGGCGGAGGCGTGGCTGAAGGGGACGTGTTTGCTGGCGGAGAAAATGGGGTCAAGCGTGTGTCCGGCGATGTGGGTGGCGGCGTTCACCAGTTGCTTGAGGCCGAGGTTGGCGAGGTTGTCGAGCAGGGCGGTGGTGTTCGGGTCGTTGTTCTGTTCCAGATGGAAGTTGAGGTCGCCTAGGAGGATGTAGTCCGGCGAGGCGAGGGCGTGCGGGGAGACGAAGTCGGCGATGGAGTCGCTGAAAGGGGCGCACGGTCCGGGGGGCTGGTAGATGAGGGATCCTCTGAGGGTGGTCCTGGGGTCGGTGCGAATCTGGAAATGCAAGTGTTCAGCGGCGAGGGGGTTGTCTTCGGTGGAGGGGGTGACGCTGATGGAGTCTTTGAAGACGATGGCGATTCCTCCTCCTACTTGGTTGGTGCGGTCTTTCCTGGAAATCTTGTAGCCTTCGGGGATGGCAGTGGCGATGTCAGGTTCATCGCCAATGACCAATGCCAATGCCAATTTTAAAACTCATCACAATGTTGGGCGAATAAACCCTCACATGCCATCCAATTAGTGATTAAAAACATACAAAAAAAAGCAGTAAAAACAGTCCCCGGTTGTGTAAATGAATGTGCCTACTGATTGAGCACTATCCCCGTGAAATAACCTGCCTGGTAGTCATAACACTAAAAACTTTTCTTTAGACTAGTAAAAGAGCAGGGTCTTAAAGCCAAGACCTCGCTTGTAACCATGTATGTACAGTGACAGCACAACCTAATTAGCTAATCCTAAAGTGCCAACAATATCAGAATGGTTGGGAGCGTAATTTTCTGGTACCTCAATCCAAAATACAGAAATACACCACTAAGTTGGCGTAAACCCTACTATTAGACTTTGGTATTTCACCACCCGCCCAGTTTCCTATGATATACTGAATGTCTACCCATCAGCATAGACCCGTAGGCATTTGTAACAGCAGCACCCCAATCCATCCTAGCTTTGCGCAACCTTCTTGGTAATGTTCGACAGTTTTTTTAAAGGCTGCACCATAAAATGTGTCTCCCGGCAGGCAAAAGGAATTGAGGAGCCACTTAACCAACTAATGACGGCTGACCTACATGAGCGTATGCCCAGGGCCATAAGAATGTATTTCAAGTATTTTTTCCTTTGTTCAGCCAACACCGGGCATGCACAAAAAACATGAACAAGCAACTGTTGTTTATACCCACAGAGGCGACAAGATTGAGTCCTAAACTGCTGCTTCTAAGAAGGGGCCATGTCTTTAGTTTCCATCATACCAAAGTGCAGGAGCATAAATTGATGTTTCAGCGATTGCGTGAAAAACACTGATAGATATTCCGATGCTCAAAGTGTTTTGTATGATGATAATACGGTCCAGGCATGTTGTCTTTTGGAATGCGTGTTTTTGTCTGCTGTGAGCGACTGTAACTGTGTTGCAGCATTTATCATTCAGTAAAATTCCGCTTTGCTCAAGCTCATGCCCCAGACGTTTTGCAAGCCCAGTTCCTTTAGATAGTTATTTAGATGGTTTCCCGGTGAGACTTTAGCATTGCTGTGCTATTGCTCCTCAATTTCACTCTTGCATAGACTGCTCATAGTTCCTGTCTCACTGTCTCAGCTAATCGCAGTCTCCAACAAAGTGCATGCATTTTTGCTCTGAAATTTGTAGTTTTTTAAATCCAAATTCTAGGCATACCTCGGCTGATGAAACTGAATTTGGAATCTGAAACACTTTTTTATAGGCCTTCATTTGAATTTGATTTAAAACTGCTATTTCTTTGCCCAACAGTGTTTCAGCCACATATGTAACTGTTGGCGTTTACCGTACTGACATTACAGAGAGTAGATGATTGTATGATGGGCATCTCATTTTTTGTCTTACTATATCATATCCATAGGTCAAGGATTGTGCCTTTGCTTGAGCAGCAACAAGCTGTGGTTTAAAGGTCAGGTGTTGGTCCACTATGAAACCCAAGTATTTGTATGTGGGAACGATCTCCACCTGAGTTCCGTTAATGAACCATGCAAAAGATTTACATTTCGAATCCACCAGTCTGACCACTTTGGTTTTGTTCAAATTCAGTTCCAGACCTTGCTTGACTATATATCCAGTAAGTGCATCGATGCTATGCTTCAGACCAATTGGAGTTTGACTAAGTAATAGTATGTCGTCTGCATACTGTAACCATGCAATTGCTTCCTGAGCCAGAACGGGTGGGTGATTGTTTACAGGAGAGAGGGCATTGGCCAGGTCTGCTAGATATAAGTTAAATCAATTAAGTCAATGTATGTTTCCAAGCCCCTTTACATTTGCAGATTTACCAGTTGCGCACATTTGCATTTCTTTAGGGAAGGAGGCATCCTGGCAAGAAGGCTTTTTTTAATCTGTCTGCTTCTCCCTCCCTCAGAGTACAGGAGACTCCCTGCCTCTCAATCCAGCTGGGAAAACTGATCTGTTCTAATTACAATTTGTCCTTTAGGTGAAAGGCTAAAATTATGGACAAACGCTGTCCGTAATGCCTTTCATCACGGTAAGGACGAAATTACGGGCAGTCCATGAAAATTACGGATGGGTGGTCACCCTAGTGGATACATTGATCACAGTACTGCAGTGAGACAACCCATAACTATCCTTCACACATCCTCTTCAGCCTGCTTCACCAGTATTTTACAACCTGGTAGGCTACTGAAAATGTAGTGATTTTGGCTGCCTCGTAGGACGCCTTGTATTGTTTGTACCTTTTTGCACTTGTGTTGATCTTGTACACTTTTGCACATTTCTGACTGTTTTGCACATTTCGTTAACTTTGCATTTTTCCTACACCCCAACAGCAAGTCACAAAATAGTTTTGTGGTCGCAATTTACTTTGCTTTTTTTTTTTAACTGGAGTTGCGGCGCAAATATTAACTAGTGTTGCATTACGAGTCCATTTTTTTGTTTTTCTATGCATTTATGACAATGCAAAGAGAATCTACAAAGCACAAGTGACTGTGCAACCTCCAGAAAATTTGCAAATGCTTTTTTGCATCAGACCTTAGGAGTGCAGGACTGAGGCTATTTCAAACAGAGTAAAAAAGAGGCATGCCCTTGTTTGTTTTCAGATGTTATTTGCTTCTCTTCAGCACCATAGGGAGTGGAAAATAATGTTTTACAGAAAGTGGGCAAAGACAGCTCCCGTTTTCTCTGTCTTTCAAACTAGAAGCCCAGGGTGTAGTTCTTTTTGATTTAAGGAACCATATTCCAATCGAGAGGGAATGAATAATTATTTATTGTAATAAACTCAATCAATTACAAATGTTGTTTTAAAAAAGATGAGAACAAGCCATCATAAAATCCAAATCCCTGAGTCATTGTGCTTGGCTTCTGCTTGATGACTAAGTGTAACGCCAAGGAGAGGTACAAGGTTTTGCCAATGAGTCAAGCCTGAGGTAGGTTAGGCCGGGATGTTTTACCAGTTTGCTAATAAAACATTCCGTCTGAAGTGAGAAACAGCAGCTTGGAGCTTCTTAAACTGTTCTTACTTTGTTCTCAATAAAGGTTTGACTCAAATACTTCCTCCTCATATCCAATTATTTTGGGCTGGTGCATGGCATGAGTTCCAAGGTTTCTCACCTGTAGCAACATAGTCTGCAGCCATCACATGAGCGCGTGGCTTTTTTGATTCTCAGGAGCCCCAGTTCCTCGATTAGAATGTACAGTGGCCGAAACCGCAAGTACTTGATTTCTTTTAGCAGATTCCATATCTGATTCTAGATACGGCTGGTATCTAGAAGTTGTCTAGGACTAGGTGATAGTGCTTATATTTAAGAATTGTTTCAGGTCGTGCTAACATCCGAGTTTCAAAGGAGAGTTTCTTATAAGCCGTTTTCGGCTGTCTTTGGAGGCAGGATAAATCGGCCAGGGAGGACAGATTGTGGTCGTCCAGAAGTTTTCCAATTTTGCAGAGAATAAAGGCGCCGCGCTTTGAATCATTAATGGATAGCTCTTGGGTGATCCTCTTTTATAGTGTGCCATCCCAGCATTCACATGCAAAGTTAAAGAGAGGCCATGTATAGGGTGATTGCACAATTTAAATGTAGTTCCAAATGAAGAATTGCTGTATGCTAAACAAAAGCATGACATTTTGCATGTAAATTATTTTTATTGACTCTTTGGCTGAAAAGGCCACCGAGGTGTAGAGAAGGAGAGGAAGGAATATGGCATTCAACAGCAAAAGAAAAGGTGTAATTGTTCATCCATCGTAAATGTTGTAGAATCGCTTAACTCCTTTGGTGACAACGGAAGCATTCATTTTGTTTGTATTATTAAGGTCAAACCAAGTGAATTTAGAATCGATTGTGAAACCCAAGTGCTCGTATTTATGAGTGACTTCTCTAAGATCTCCGATCTGCCAAGCTAGGTATTTGCCCTCTTTGCCAAAGGTCAAGATTTTTGTTTTTGAGCTATAGACCAGCAAGCCCTTGGCAACAATAAAGGTTTAGGCTCGTTAGTTGGGTCTGGCGCCCAGAGGGTGTCAAAGAGAAAATCACCAAGTCATCGGCATAAGCAAGATAAGGGATAGATCGACTGCCGAAATTGGAAGGTAGGCCGTCCAGGGTACATAAGTAGTTGGAGAGATCGAAAATGTATAGGGAAAACAATAGTGGTGCAAACGCACAACTCTTTTGTATTCCATTTTCTATGTAGATTTGGGGGATACTTTTTTTTCTTGCTTGACAAAATGAACTTGTGCGTGCCTTCATGCAAGGTGGTAATTAGGTTTTGCAAGGACTGGTCTATTGCTCTGTCGGCCACTTTATTCCACAGCAAGAAGCAGTTGACTCTGTCAAAGTCTGAGCTTTAGTCTACGGAACAGGCATAGAGGACCTTGTTGTTCTTGACTGCTTTGTTCGCCACTAAGGTTACTGCTAAGATGTGTCTTATTGAGGATCCAGCATGGAATCCTGTTTGGTGGCATGGCAGCAGCTTGTAATTGCTCACCCATTCTGTGAAATTGTTCAATAGGAACTTCGCAAACAACTTGCCTTCTGTATCAAGCAGTGCAATAGGCCCAAAGTCTTTTGGTTCCTTCGCTGGGTCCTTTTTGTGAATTGGGTGTGTTAAGGATCCCTTTCATGATGTAGGGACCAGACTAGTAAGTCAAATTTGCTTAAATAAGCAGAAGAGGAGTGTGCCCCATAACGCTGGATTTTGCTTAATAAGTGAAATTATGAGGCCTTTTGGGCGGGAGTCACAAGATGTTTTCGAGTTTATGATTAAGGTTTTTAGCAGTCCTCGGGAAACACTGAAAATGTTGGGAGAATATTGGTCTAATGAAAAGGAGACAGAGCTTATATGAAATCATCATTTGCTGCTCTATGGGATGTTGTGTTGGTTCCAGTCAATAACAAGAACGTTTCTGAGTTCATAGTTTTTATGGATTCCTTGAGTATTACACAGGCCCAGTCTTGTTGAGTGGATGTAAGCCCTTTTATAGTTGCTTTGGGCCTCATTATGAGTTTTGGCAGTCCCACCAAGGAACCGTCAAACCCATGGGGAGGACCCACTGCCATGGCAGTGATGTTCGCACTGAGCGTATTACAATGTTCCCGCCGGGCTGACCAGCAGGAACATTGTAATACGCGTTCCCGCCAGGCTGCCCAGCAGGATCAAAGTTAGGATGTTGGCCTCAACTCCTATAAGAGAGCAGAGGCCAATATCCTAACACTCCAGCACCCTTGAAATGCTCACTGTCTGCAGACAGTGCACATTTTGACGGTGCTGGGCAAGGGGGCCTCTCGGCACTGGCTTTCTGCCTGCCTTTCATGGCAGGGTCCCTGCCATGAAAAGGCCTGTGGAAAGAGGGGTTGTAATCAGCAAGGTGGCGGTCACCCCATCGTGATCTATGATCCTGGCAGGGACGATGGTCTTTCGGAGGGTCCGACTGCCAAAGTTGGAAGCGCAGCAGTCCGACCACCACCGTGGGACTGGAGGTTCTAGGACTGCCAGCCTCATAATCAGCTCCATTTGTCTTGATATTTAAGCTGTTTAATACAATTGTCACTCTCTATTAAACAGGAAGAGGGTAGTACTTTTCTCATAGCTTTCCTGTGGTTTCATTGTGTGTCAGCTAATAGCCTATGTAGTTTGTTTGAATAGAGTGGTAAACCTCTTGGATGAAGCAAGTTAGGTGGTTTAGAGGTTGCATGAAGGAGAATTGCTTCAGGCAACCATTCCCAGTCAGACAAATCAGTCGTCCTTGCTCCAGTCTGGTGAAGACATGGTATGTATTTGATAAAAGCTTGCTGTCCCAATTCCTGCAGTTTGAGCTCAAGGTGGCTGTTCCAGAAGTACATTCTGTTGCTAACAGAATGTATTTGTTCAGAGAAATTGAATGGAAGGTTGCCACACCTTGTGTGTTTGAAGTGAAATGAGATTTGTTGCAATGGTTTTTACTGGCTATGGTGTATGATTAAGTGTACTAAGCCTCATCTCTGTCTGTTCCCTCACCTTCCCACAAAAGTGAGGGGAAATCAGAAATAGGACTTTCTAGAACAGGGACTGTGGAGAGAAGGGCAGCTGATTAATTGAGGAAATCATCCTGAGCAAAACTGGTTGATGTTGAATATCTGAGACTACTTGGTTGTAAATGTAGTTTGGTATGAAACCATGACGGTAAGACTTTGAAGGAGGGCTTCCTTGCACTTGAGGAATTTTGGCGTGTTCCTCTATGCCTGAGATGCGTGTGGCAGAATGCCGGGTTTCTACTGTGTTAAAAAACAGGAAGGCCATTGTTATGTTTTGCTTTGTCCAAGGTCCAGTAGAATGCCAGCGTCTTGACATTCTGGAGAAGAGAAGGCAGTTATTGTCCTTTCTCAGAATCCAAGCTATTTCACCACATTTTGGCGATGAGTTGCTGTTAAAGACACGACCTGGGCCAGCCGACGACGATTCCTCTTCTGCGACATTCTGGTGGCCGTTGTTCCGAGTGCCGTACTGAGGGCCAGACGTTAACGCTGTTGGAGGTGCTGCAGGAGCGACGGACGATTGGAGATTCACTTCATGCGTGGTGCTGAGGGAGGAGCATACACCGACGTCCTGTTGTGTGTATTTCGACGCTTCCTGATGTCAGTTGCAGTTTCCGGAAGCAGAAGTGTGAGATGCTTCTCTGATTTTAGATGCATCATAGCGTCCTGTGTTTGCGTTTGAAGCGGCACGTGCCCTGCTTCTCACCGATGTGCGCGGATTTCTTGTGCATCGGAGGCGACTCACTTTTCCTTAACTTCAGGTGACGTATGTCTTGGGGTGAAGAGCGAGGACGAAGAGAAGTGTTCCGAATGAACAGTGGATGCAACAACAGATTTTACGGTGATCTGCACACCTAATAATCTATGTGCAGCATTCACTGGGCATGAGCAGAGACACAGTTCCTCGTTGATATACTGTTGTCTGCAGGTCACACGGTGATTTGCACACCAGTCCATTGTTGTTTTTTTGCAGTGTTCCCTGTGGTGTTATTTCTTTCACAACTTTATTAGTAGCTTCTACAGAACTGTTCTGTCTACCATCAACAAATTTATTTCAAGGGACATAACAGGTTTCAGTTCATCTAATAGTTTATTGTAGTTATGGCCACCCAGAGTAATATTTCTCCACCACCTCTATTTTTACCCCTACCAGAACCACTGTTGTGCCTTGGGAGGATTGGATAGAAATGTTAGAAAACTATATTGTGGCTTTAGATGGACAGAATTTTTCTTCTCAAAGCAAAAAAGCTATTCTAATGAGTATATTGGGGTGTGAGTGTCAGCGCATTTTTAAATATTTACTCACTGTGCTAGGTCCCAATGGTCAACCAGTGGGTGACGTGTTTAAAGAGGCTATCAAGAGGTTGGAGATTAGTTTTGCTAAATAAACCAATTTAGTCCTTGCTAGATATAAGTTCTACACTCAGACACAAGATCACCATGAAACGATTGACAAATTTGTATCAACGTTGAGGGAATTATCAGTTAAATGTAGGTTTGGGTCTATGACTGAAGAGTTGATACAAGATCAACTCATAGTCCAGTGTCGTGAGAGGAAAATACAAGAGAGGCTGTGGGCTGCTAAGGATCCCAGTTTGCAGGAGGTGATTGAGATGGCAAAAGTCATTGAAGAGTCACAGGGGTTTATGAAAGAACTAGAGAAGAAAGACAAAGGTGCTGATGTTATGGGCTTGTCTACTGATGCAATATGTATGCAGCAGGAAGTAGGGATGCTATAAAAAAAAAGTACCTTCCAAAGCAAAAGGGAAGGAATGTATTTGGTGTGGAAGTGTATACCATTTGTCTGATTCTAAGAAGTGTTTTGCTACAATAAAGAGTGTTGTAGGTGTGGTCGCAAGGGGCATTATGCTTGCATGCGTAGTAAAAGTGGTAAACCCTGTGGTGGGTGAATGTTATGATATTCCTTGTGAAGATAGAATCTTAGTTGTGAGTCAGGGAGAGAGTTCTGTGGAGGTTAATAGAGTGCGTAGAATTTCCAGACCTACTGCTCTCTTCACAATACATGAATTTCAATTTAGTCTTAAAATATGAGGAATTGTATCCCAAGGATATTTCTCAGGGTGGATACCAAGGTGAGAAAATTCATTTGTTGGGATATATGGTAAAGCAGATACAGTTTGAAGGGAGGAGTGTCATGGGGAAAATGTATGTGGCCTCGGAAGGTCCACCTATCTTAGGTTGGATGCATCAGTTTGATCTCAATATTGTGATCAATTCAAGAGCACCTGATCAAATTCTTTCTGTTGAGGATGTACAATTGCATGATATTCTAGAGGGGGCCAAGAATGTGTTCAAAAACACTTTGGGATGTTTAAAGACCTATGTACACAAGATCATTTTAAAAGAGGTTGCTTTGCCGAGGCACCACAAATTACGCAAGATACCTTTTGTAGTGAGGGATGAAGTCAAGAAAGTAATTGATAATATGTTGTCTGAAGGCATTATTGAACCAGTCGAAATGTCTCCATGGATTTCCACAGTGGTTATCACTCGGAAATCAGATGGCAGGGTGAGGTTATGTGTTGATCTGAGGTCTTTAAATTCTATTGTAGTTGACACATATCCTCTCCCTAATATCAATGAATTGTTGATGGAGGTGAAAAATGGAAGGTATTTTTCAAAGCTTGATTTGAAGAATGCCTATACCCAGATTAAACTCCATCCTGAATCCAAACATTTGACAGTGTTTGTGCCCCCTGAAGGCACCTTCCAGTTCACCCGTATGCCTTTTGGCCTTGCATCAGCCGCTAGTGTCTTTCAGCGTATGATGACAAATATTTTTGGCAACATCAAGAACGTCTTGTTCTTTCAGGATGACATCTTAATTGTAAGTGAAACTGTAAGTGAACACAATCTCGTTTTGAGGAAGGTTCTGAAGGTTATTAGAGAATCTGGTTTAAGCTTAAATCAGGAAAAAAGCACATTTCTGACTGACGAAATTGACTATATAGGATAAACTATCTCAAAAGGGAACATCAAAGCTAAGAAGAGCTCGTTGGAAGCCATTAGGTTGGCACCTGCCCCTAGTGACAAGGACCAATTGAGATCGTCTCTTGGTTTGATTGAATATTATTCTAAGTTTGTGGACAAGTTTGCTGACAAAACTGAGAACCAGCGGAAGTTGCTGCGGAAAGGGAACAAGTTTACTTGGGCGAGTGAACAATCTGATTGCTTTGCAAATATTAAGAATGAGATCTGCGATGCGGACATACTTACTGCCTTTGACATTAAAGTATGTTCTGTATTAACAGTGGATGCGAGAACAACTGGATTGGGTGCTATGTTATCTCAAGTGCATGGGAACCAAGAGGGGACAGTTGCATTTGCTTCCCGCACATTAACTGAAGCTGAACTTAGTTATTCAGTATTTGAACGTGAGGCTCTTGCTGCTGTTTTGGGTGCCGAATATTTAGAACATATCTTTGGGGTCTGGAGTTTGTTTTACGAAGTGACCACAAACCTTTATTTAAAATCTTTTCTTCTGGTGGAGCTGGTAAGGGTTCAGCAAGGTTATCTTGGCTTGCGGCTAGATTGCAAGAGTATCTTTTCAGGGTGGAGTTTGTCCAAGGTTGGAAGAATGTGCAAGCTGATTGTTTATCTAGGCTGTCTCTTGATTGGGAAAAGGTTGATGCACAGTCTGTAAAGAACAGTGAGACTGAGGATGCTGGGGCATCGGATTTTGATGTAGTTGATTGTGGTTTGGGTACATTCACACAAAAAGAATGGATGGATGAGATGAATGCAGACAATTGTCTTAGGGAAGTTTTTAAATTGATTTGTAAGGGAGCTAGGAGAGAGAGTATTCTGCCAATTTCTGTGAGATCATATCTAAGTGTCTTGGATGAGTTGTTAATTTGTGGAGACAGTGTCTTGATGCGTGGTGACCGATATGTTCCACCCCAGGGTTTGAGGTTCAAGGTGATTGGCTTGGCACTTGAGGGTCACTTAGGCCAAGGGTTAACGTCTTCTGGTGGCCAGGTTTGGATGGGCAAGTCAAAGACTGGGTTGTGAAGTGCAGGGTGTGTAATGAGAGTGAAAAGAGATTGAAAGTAGGTGTGGGAATGGCTTGTGGACATATTGAAGATCCTGGTAAACCATGGCATACCATTTGTCTGGATTTCATTGGACCCATTTCAGAACTTTTGGTTGAGTCGAGGTTTGCAATGATAGTTGTTGATGTGCATTCAAGATGGCTTATAGGAAAGTTTGTCCAGGACATCACCATGAATACTGTGATAAGGGTTTTGGATGAGATTTTTCTGGAAGAAGGTATTCTGTTGGTTCTTATAACTAATAATGGTACTCAGTTGACTTCCAATGAGATGTGTTCGTTTTTGAGACATTGTGGGGTGAGACATTCTAGGACCTCTTTGTTTCATCCACAGGGCAATAGTATTGTGGAAAGGGCTAATAGATTGATCAAAGGCACTGTACAGTTAGCTTTAGCTAATCTTTGCAGTGTGCGCAAGTCCATCTCTGATATGGTATGGGCTTATCGTACTACGATTCACAGCGTCTCTAACGAATGTCCTTTTCAAGTAATGAGGGGACGTTCAGTACGTTCAAAGTTAGTTCCTTCTTGGCTTCTAGAGTGGGTTGAATTTGGTGGGGAGAGGAGAGTGAACAGTCCACGCACAATCAAACTTAATGTGGGACATTGGGTCAAGATCAAATTGGGCAGGATCAAAAGTGGTATCTCAAAATTCAAAGGACCCGTTCGAGTTGTGAAGGTTGGCAGGTTTCAGGTTGAAGTTGAAGGAGGGGAGAAGTGGAATGTGAGTAACGTTGCGTTGTACCAGAATGGTGGTGTGTGTGCGAGGAGATTGAAACTTTCAGAAGTATGAGAACACATAAATCTCCAGCTTACTTAGATGGCTATGTTAGAGATTGGTTTTATTGTTTTTTTTCCGATTATCTCAGTTATTGTACTTGTCTTATTTTGTCTTATTCTTTGTGTAAGTGATTGATAAGATGAAGGAAGGAGGATGTGTTATGTTTTGCTTTGTACAAGGTCCAGAAGAATGCCAGCATCTTGACATTCCAGAGAAGGCAGTTATTGGCCTCTCTTGGTGATGGCTTGACGCTAGGTTGTGTCATTATAAATAAATAAACTTAGTTTGTAAATCTTACCATGGAATCCAAGTTATTTCACCACAGCCATCCTCCAAGCTGTCTTCTTTGTTGTGGGAGAGGCTGAGGGCCTCTATGATGATCTGGTCAAGTTTTTATTTAGCTTACCTAATTTTTTCCAATGTCACTTGCTTACAGTGCTTTAAATGGAAATAGAGAAGTGTAGGTACTCGCTCTGTAGAGTACCTGCTTTCTCCTGAGAAGTACTGGCACTCTCCCATTGAATGTAAGGCAGCAGTGCTGAGAAGTGCAGGTATTCTCCTTGTCAAGTTGAACAAGTGCAGGAACTCAGTACCAGACACTACATGCCTATTTAAAGCACTGCTTGTTTATATAAGAATGATATTAGCCACAATCCTCTCCTTCATCGCCTTTGTCTCCGTTTTCATCCCTTTGATCAGCAATGCAGTGAAAGTAAAAGTTAATACCCACTTGATCGCTAGCATTGTGTGTGTGTCATGATCCCCTCCATCAGCTACTGAACATTGGTTGGTTGAGAATTAGCTAGACTAACTTGACTAGCTTGAAGCTTTTTGTTGGTAGTCAAATGACTGAGTTGAGAAGGATCAGTAATTGTGGTAGTTGTAGAGTTTCGCTTTAAATGATTGCTGAGGCTGGTTGTTGCTTTCTATTTGGATTCTTTAGTTCATTTGTTTCTAACAAGAGTTTCATAGGTAGCAGCTGTGGGAGCTTAATGATGTCATCCAAGTGGCAAGATTGGAGATTCACAGATCAAAGGACTGTATGGTATGGTCCATGTTTTCCACACGTTTAATATTTTGTTTTAGCAACAATAGAGCTAGACTGATGTTTTTTGGAAGTAGTATGTGTGCTGATAGCGATGTTGACTAGAGTCGTCCCCATAGCGCTCAAAACTCAAAACTGGGTAGGCAGAGGTAGTGGAATCCTCCCAATGCATGAATCTAAAAAGGGGATAAAGTTATGGTATCTTTAACATCGGTTGAGCTCACAGAAGGTTGAGTTTCTGTATGGCTGTCCAGCTTGATTAGTACCTGTGTTATCCAACAATCTGGCCAACGAGTCAGTTTTAAGTAGCAGATGCATGGTTAATTGTTGGCTTGGAAAGTGGTAAATCTCGGTGTTTTCATGACCTTAGATAGACTCTGAGTCTGAACTGGAATTGAGAAGAGAGCACAGCTCCCGTAGTCTTGAGCAAATAGAATTGATTTTGGCTGTGGCTGTAATAGTTGTAGTAGTTGAACTTATGGTACAAACAAGATCAGTTAGGTCCTCGTAGGTGCCTTATGGCAGGTGGCTGGGTTAGCCTTCATTGTAGAGTCTCTTAAACCTAGGTAATGTCACAGCAGCTGCTCTTTAAGGTGCTTGCCTGTTGTCTTGTTGCAGCTGAATAAACCCACTGTTCACTGAGTGCCAGGCTGTAATTTAGAACAAGCATTTGCAATACAATGGGTCTCGCATTTGCTCGAGTTAGAGCTACTAGCGTTGTAAACTCCTAACCGGACTTTTCTTGCCTCAGAAATTTTAAATGAAAAGTAATACATTTTCACAAAAGTGAGCCGATTCAAAGCGCCACGGCATCTCGTGAAGCAGCACACAAAGGGAAAAAGAAGTTTGCTTGCAGTCAAACGTATTGGCAAAAGTGCAATTAGCCATATAACAGGGGCGATGTCCAAGGTGGTAACTACACCACACCAAGGAGGGACAAACCTAAAGTATTTACCAACGAAAATAAAGGATTTTTGAAGGGCAAGCTCATGAGCGAGTGATTGTGATGGGCGGGGTTAAAAGCCCAGATACATATCAACATGTGGGAAAAGCAGTGCTTGCGCACTTCTGTGCTCAACCTAAAAAAGTCCTCCAAGGCAGGGGCCTGAGCTGCCGCTCCCGACGAGGCCCCACAGTTCTCGCACCCGTTGGCAGAACACGGCGTGTGCTGAAATCCTCAGAGAAGAGGTTGCGGAATGTCGAGGTAGGAAGGGAGTGGAGCAGTTGAGCAGAGGTCTAGAAGAGGACACGAGCACTCTGGACACCAGAATTCTGGCCATCTCTGCCGAAGCCCGAAACTGAAGACATGGTGCTGCCCCCACATGGGCTCAGCACGTCGTATCATAACAAAATGTCCACAGGAGAAATAATGAAGATGTGAGAGGCAAATGTGAGAGGCGCCGAGGGTGGGGTGTTGTGGAGTTGTAGATGCCGCACGCCTACGTCTTAAAATGCATTAGCGAGCGAGAAACCGAGTATCTTTTCCCCTCAACAAGAGGATTTGTTGCGCATAGCATTTGTAAAATAAAATTTTTTTTTTGCAGTAATCATTTTTTGAATGTGAAACTAGTGTTTATTCGTTCTAGAAGGAGAATTATATTTTGTGCAAAACATTTGTGGACCGGGAAATGTATATATACTCATATATAAGGCACCCTTAACAGCAGAAAATCCTGGTTAGAATGGAAAGCATGAGATTCCAGTTATTGGCATACTATTTGCTTTGCGTTCTGTTTGTCGTCCATACCTTGTTCATTTACAAAGTAATTCAAGCCAGTTTTTGACTTCCTGCAGGCAATCACTTTTCATTTTATAGTGTTTGGACCACATTGCAACAATGTCCCATGGTTATCAGAAGCTGGTGAATCACTTGAGTGCTTCACGGCTTTTGCTGCACATTTTGTGCTGTGATGTGAACAAGTCATTAGCAATGAATACTAAGGCTTGGAGAAAGATGTTTTTTCTCCCATGTTTATTATTATTATTTTTTAAATAAATGTAATGTTGGAAACATTACGCACCACCAATATGGCATGTCCTTCCTTCTTGAACATTAATGTGTGTGTTTTTGGGACAAGTTTAATGTTTAATAAACATTACTGTAATCATTTTTGGTTTTCTTGTAACTGTTCACCATTGTTGACTTTAATACAAGAATGGTGAGTTCTGCCCACGCTGGGTAACCCCAGGGGAGCCACAGATGCCTTACCTGAGCCCCTGCTGCAGACATAGGATCCTGATATCCCAGAAACCCTTTGACTTTATAAAGAGGCTCTTTACACTAATAGGCAGTGATCATCTGTCCGACAGCCATCCTTTTGGAAAGTAAACTGAAACTGCCCTGCACCTCATTTGTAATAAGTACCTGTGTGGGCTCCTTTAACTAAAGTGCGTTCCAGGAAAATGAGCAAAGTTCGATCATTTCCTCCCAAGTAAGGCTCTAAAAATATCCCCATACTGTAATATGAGGGCAACCTCATTGTTTTGCATCAATCCAAAGTTGGGCTTCAGCACTGTGTTTTGGATTCAGAAGACTACAAAAACACAGCTAATGGTAAATCACTCTAAAAGAAAAACCACCATCTTTAGTTGACTTTTCTGCCAATTCGTTTCCTAGCTCCTAAATGATTACAGAAGTGTTGAAACATCATCATACAGTTACTTTTGAATTTGAGAATGGGGACGTTGGTACTCATCTTTCTTACCCAAAAAATAAATCCTCAAACTTTCTGTCGGAAAGGGAATATCCCGTGCATGTATTGAATTTCATATTCCAGAGGAGAAAAATATGTGGTATTGCAGAATACCGTAACGTAATCGTCATTTCAAAGACATACTAGTCGATGCTATGCATATTCTAAGCTCATCAGCATAGATCACACATGGTTGTTGTTTGGATGCAAAATCTTTGGATTGTCTGAAGTATCCAATTAATGAATTATAATTTGATCAGTACAGATGCATGTTCTAGCATTTGTCAGTTTGCTGTGGAGGCACACTTCACTTCACTGCGTTACCGATTAGCATATGAGTGGAGGCACTGAGTTTGCAAATTACCACCAACTTTACAGCTTTCACGAAAAATGGTACACCGATTAGCTATTGTCAATTTATTTTCAGATGTTTCAGATGGAGATACGTGCAACAGCACCTAAGGGCCAGGGGTGTTTCACAAACCCAGAATCTCCAAGAGCAATCTCTTATTTTCTAAGAAGAATTGCATGCTTACTAAGACTTGATGCCAGCCAGTTCCCGTCCCCAGGGCATTTGGATCTTGTTTGTGCTTTATCTCGGTTTGATCACTGTTAATTCCCGGGGGGTGTCTGTGTGGTCTGGGGCTGCTGAGCAGTTTTGCCTCGCCCACTATGGGTGATACGTGCAGGTGACCTGTCTCTGACAGTGCATGATGGCTGATATTACGCTGCTTTGTACTTAGGACTCTGTGCTTGAGTGCCTTCCGCTCCCTCTATTGCTTCCCACACACCCTCCTTATGTGTCTTTCTTCCCACTCCCTATCCCGTTTTTCATTTTTTCCACACCTGAGCTGTTATACTACTTCACTTGATTATGTTGCCTACTATTAGGCATGTTCAGTTGATTGTCTTATTCAGCTCTTGTTCTACTGCTTTGCAGTTCTTGTTACTGTATGTGTTCTATGTGAATCCAATAAAAAAAAAATATATATATCTTCTTTTCTAAATAGGTATGTGGTATTCTTGGTTAAACAGGTGTTCATCTAAAGCTCTTGTTGCATTTTCTTAGGTGTCGCAGTAGGATTTTTTAGCATGGTATTGGATGATCTTGAATATTCTCAGTCTGGACTAGGCTCACAGAGGCTGAGGGTAGGGAGGCATTTGAAGGTTTGTAATTGCAAGATGTCAAGTGAGCAAAGTAAGTAAAGCTAATGGTGGATCTGAATTCTGGGGTGTAAAGAGACAGCCAGATGCTGACTCATGATAGTGTCAATTGGTGGTTGAAGGCTAAAAAGCACACAAATGGCGTATTTGAGGACTTATTTGAAGGATTGGGACTAGGTGTAGGCCTGATTTTAATTATGCTGTAGTAATAAATTAATTTAGGTAATTTTGAGTTACTCTTGTGACACGAATATACAAAAATTTGGCATGCTCTGGTCAAGCCATAAATTCGGCAACATTAACTACAGCCTGGTCCAGTTTACTCAATTTAATGCAGAGGAGAGGTCCATGAATGCCAGGTACAGCGGGCAGCATTTGGCAGTGGTATATTTACCAGTTATTAGATGGAGATTCAAGCACTTCTCCACTGTATCCAGCAGAGACGTGAATCCATACTGGCAAGAATGGAGTATTTTATTAAGGTGCAGATTTCCACATTCAACTGAAGATTGAAGATTATTTTAACCATGCTATCTATAAGGGAAATCGGCCTATGGCTACTCAGAGTCATTCAATCTCCTTTTTTTAAAATTATCACAATGGTGGAAAGAGACCAAGAAATTGGTGCTGCGTCTGGTGCAAGGTTATCATAAACATTTGTAAGGAGGGAAACCCATATCTCCACATGAAATTTAATTATATCTATTGACATCCTACCTGGGCCAGGCACCTTGCGACTTCAGCTTTGTATTATAGGTTCTTGCTCAATGGTGAGCACTAAATTGGAGCTACCATGCAATTTAGACAGCCATGTGGCTTGCAGAGACCCATTCTCAAGAGGGAGCTAAATGGACAAAAAATGTTTTACCCACACGTTGGCAGGTATTCTACTACTACAAATATGTTAAGATGACCTCCTCTTTGTCTACATCTTTCCAATGTGAGGCAGAACGCCTTGTAATTCTTAGAGGCAGCTACATTTTCAAGGCGTTCCCAGTCCACTATACATAGTTCATACCCACACCTTTTTGAAGCACCTTTGTATGTCATGCCTGCCTGCTTAACTAAGGAGGGGACACCAGCATACACGCACGCTCAAACATTCACCCCCACCCTCACACACACAGCAACCCCCACCCCCTCCCCGTCGAAGCACCCACTTACCTGTGTTTAGGGGTCCTCCGGCAGGAGACGGGATGGGGCGCTGCAGTCACCAGCAGCGTCCGCCAGCAGAACACCGCCAGGCTGTATTATTTCTCATAATATAGCTGGCGGTGGTCTACTGGCGTGGCGCTGACTTCCTTCTGGCGGAAATCTAGCTGTGGTCATAATACGGCGAACGGCTGGTAGCCGCAGCGACGGTCTTTTGGCAGCCGGATTTTACCACCAATGACATAATGAGGGCCTAAGTCTCTAATACATCCATTCTAATATTTAGATTCATTCTAACCCAGACTGAAAGCTCTCCTCTAGCTCGGCTGGAGTTCAATAATGTAGCAGGCACAGAATAACTAGGCTATAGCTGAAGTGTCCTAATTCTCCTGGAACAAACAGATTTATTAATCACTCTATGCCAATCAGGTGACAAGATTTTTGGCTCTAGCAAAATGTCAAATATCGACCTGGAAATCTGGAAGTCAACAATGCATGTGAGGTTGGACCAAATGTCAAATCTATTTGACACAGGGATGTTTGGGCAGACAGCAGTATTTATATTAGGATGACTTGCACATCTACCCACTGATGAACACATAACATTGTTGTTCTCAAAAAAGGCCCTGTAAAAATTATCAAGTGGAAGGGTAAGAATTGAGATAGTCATCAGACCCCAACATACGTGGTAATTAAGTGTCTAGCAAAGATGGGATTACTAAACTTGACCAAGAGGCATTCACCACTTATTTCCTTCCTTAGCAAACCAATCTATCCAGTTTCTCTTGTCATTAAGGTTTGGCTGCCATTCATAATATTAGGCTTCTATTCTTAGACAACCAATGGAGAATTTTATTTAACATTCAACTTCTGTTTCTCTCTGGTCACGTCTAAGAGCTGGAACCCCATCCAAAATCAACACATAGGAGCAGGCCTCTCAGGGCATATTTATAGAGACAGTGTTAGGGTCTATCAAGCTCTTCTGCTGTTCCTCTAATGAAGATCAGAAAACATAGATAATCCGAGAGGTATCAGCAAACCAGAACTCACATTGGGGGTCATTCCGAACCTGGCGGTCCATGACCGCCAGGGCCGGGGACCGCGGAAGCACCGCCAACAGGCTGGCGGTGCTTCCTGGGCCATTCTGACCGTGGCGGTAAAGCCGCGGTCAGAAAAGGGCAACCGGCGGTTTCCCGCCGGTTTACCCCTGGCCCAGGGAATCCTCCATGGCGGCGCTGCTTGCATCGCCGCCATGGGGATTCCGACCCCCTTCCCGCCATCCTGTTCCTGGCGGTTTGTACCGCCAGGAACAGGATGGCGGGAACGGGTGTCTTGGGGCCCCCTAACAGGGCCCCCTAATGGTTTTCAGTGTCTGCTTTGCAGACACTGAAAATCGCGACGGGTGCCACTGCACCCGTCTCACCCCTACAACTCCGCTGGCTCCATTCGGAGCCGGCTTCATTGTTGAGGGGGGTTTCGCGCTGGGCCGGCGGGCGGCCTTCTGGCGGTCGCCCGCCGGCCCAGCGGGAAAGCCAGAATGGCCGCCGCGGTCTTTTGACCGCGGTGCGGTCATTCGGCGGTGACCGCATGGCGGCCGGCGACCGCCGCCCGCCGCGGTCAGAATGACCGCCATTGTCTTTTACTCTGTCACTCTTTAAAAAAGACATACCCCTCTGTATGACAGAAGCCTTTTTTGAGGAGCACTTATTATTCATGTGAGAATGAGAAAACAAACCAAGACAATCAGTGGCAATCACGGGTACATTAGGACGAGGTAAAGAAGTTACAGAGATTGTACTGAAACTATTATTGCTGTGTTGAATAGGTGGGGCACCATTAGAGTTTATAACAGTCCGAGAAGACTGAGGGTGAGTGCATACAGTTTTGCAAGAACAGCCCTTCTAGTCTTGAATCAGTCTGGCCCAGATGGTCCATAATAGGTGCAAGTTGTAGGTGGAGAGTAGAGATGAACCCGAAACAACGCTTCTCCAAGAGTTTTCTATGAATAACATTGGCAATTGGTGCATCATCACCACGTGCAACCAGGGAATCCAATGTTGTCTCCTGCCCCCCCTTCGTTTCTTCCTTTTACCTTGGGTGCAGAGATGAATTCAAGTTCAATCCCAGATAAAAGCTCTTTTCCCAGGTACTGTAATGGGCAGGGCTAGAGGTGGAGAATAGATACTTCAATCAGCCTGGACTGCCCCTATCTGCTTGGGAATCCACATTATTACAGCCGATCTTTGGTCCAGTGAGATTCCCCTCTTGGTGAGGGTAATTTCATTTATTATACCCAAAGCTCTCTCCAGCATTTTGTCAATGGCTGTTCCTTTGTGGGGTGGCTTAACACCTCCAGACCCCTTCCTCTTCCCCATTGTTACAGGCACAATGGATAGTGTCCTCCGGTCCAGGACCAAAACAGTAGAAAGATTAAGATAAAGGACCAAGAGAGAGCAGGCCCAGCCTCTTCCGGGCTCTGATGGGCGTGTACAGGCCAGTTCTTGGCCTGGTCTGTGCCTGGACAGTGCCCGGGAAGAACCCATGCCACTGGGAGCATGACTGTGCTTTATAGCACCTTGCCCCAACTCCCGCTTAACTCCAGCCAACAAGCAGGTGGGCAAATGTCTTCTGGATATTGTGGCTCCCAGCAGAGTCCAAGAGTGTCCAACACATCGTGGAGTACAACTGCACTTTGTAGTGTCTTGCTCCGCCGGCTCCTCACTCCAGCAAACAAGTGGGCAACAAGGCTCCTGGACCTTGTTGTCCCCAGTAGAGTCTAAGTGCATACCACACAGCAATAAGTACAACCATAATTTGTAGCATCTTGCCCCGCCTCCCTCCTCACTCCAACAAGCACATGGGCACCAAGGCTTTCAAACTTTGTGTTCACTAGCAGAGTTGAAGCTTGTCCTGCACAGTGGGGAGCACAACCTCGCTTTGCAGCACGTTGCCCCACAGCTCTCCTCACTTTAGCAAACAGGTAAGCATTAGGGCCTTGTGCGCTCCAGCAGAGTCCAAGCACATTCCTTTTCTGTTAGTATAAAAAACATACCTAAATTATAACCAGCCATCGAATAACATGATGGCATTAGTTTTAATAATATGCCAAGTTTTGTAAAGCCTACCCGCATATCTCACTGTAATTTCAGGTTTGAAGTCAATACCTTGCATTTCAGCATTCCCTTCAATAATCTGTCCATGTGTTAACCCCGCACCTGCACTGGTATCTTTATACCTTCCTTATGCCTGGTGTTCTTTGGAGTGAGGAGAAGTCGGTTCATGCTCAGCTCTTGTACAATGTAAAGGATGTTGAACAATGCTTCTTGTTCAAAATATAGTTATACATCGAAGCCTACTGCTACTTTTTTCTCTTCTTCCTTCAAGATGGAATACGGAAGGTCATCTCTACTTGTAGTCATAATTCTGCTGTTTGTTCAATAATATCACATGCATCAGAGGATACCCATTTTCCTTTTCTGCTATGATAGCCTAGGTTTAACAGTGTTAATCAAGCATTAATTTATTACATGCACCATTCAAAGACGTTAGCCTGCTTTCTAGCCCAGCACCTAAACTAAACACTCATACTTTCTAAATGTTCAAACAGTGACCATGTTAGCATACACCCATACCTTTATTTGTATGTAACATTAAAATACATATACAACAGTGCTACACACATCGCTTTGGTTGTGTGCAGTGGGAGTTGGCTGCTGAGCCTAGCATACAACAAGGCCCTATAGCCAACCCATGGACTTACCATGAGTTTTCCTAGGTTTTTTTGTCATTCTCAAAATAATGTTTAGGGGTATCTTTGAATTTAGTGTGTTTGGAATTTTGTGTTTTAACTGTTTTTGAGATTTGGTGGTAAGTAGCCACGTAAAAACAATGAACTTTAAAAAACATAATTAGTGGAATTTTTAGTAATGTTGATCAATCAATTGATTCCCAGTCTTGGGAATCTTTTCACCTCTAAAGATGTTGGTCTTGTAGTAGGTGCATTGGCATACATACACATTTTGCTAAAGTTTATTTTTATTCCTTTGTAGTTCAGTAATTCGCTGGTGCCAATTTCTCTTACATTTACAGCATAGTATAGCATCTGCAAATTAATATTCTAGAGTGGTTATTTAATGTCAGACTTTCACCACATCTTTTCCTCCTTTCCTTCAGGATTGCATTACCCACAAGTCCTGATTTATTGTCCTTTTTGTTTCCATTGGAACCCATTCTTGGGAGTCTTCAGGATTCCTCTTGGCCTGTGGAGGAGAAAAGAAATGGTTCACTCTTTATGGAGCTGATCATCCCACATCTATTTCCCTTCCCTCGTGGTTTCTCTCTTCCTCCTTGTTCCTCTCCTTCACTATGGAGAAAAAAGAGAGATCACTCCCCCTACCAGCTATGTGATACTATATCTGAAAAAGTATTAAAACATTATTAATACCTTCAAATATCTAAGAGTAATCTAAAATCTTTGTTGGTAGCAAGTGGATGGATATGTTTTAGGGACTCTATATACCTGAGGCTGCATTAGACAATTTCCCAAAGTGTAGCCCTCATATCTGACTTGTTTAGCTACTAAAACATGTATTGGGATAGGCAGTAAGGTCTACCCCTTTGAAAGGCTGTTAGGATGGCTCTTTCAAATGTTCTAAATGTTCTTTCAAGAAGGACCTATAAACAATAGTACTGTCTAAGTAGGCGATGAAAAAGAGTTGAACTGTAGTATGTGGTGCATTAATCTATAAAAAGGTTTGGGATCCAGGGGGAGTCCAAAGAGAAGGACTTTGAAATGGTGCAATCCTCTGGAGTTGGAATGGCAGCCTCATGGTGATCCAGAGGATGTCAGGGAGGCTGCCAAATTGAATGAGCTAATGTAACTGGTATGTCCAAGATATTTTTCACCTGTCTGGGTATTGGATAGGTGTCAATTTTTTACGTGTCTACAGTCTATGCAGAATCTCTTGATGTCATCTGATTTTGGAATGAGTGCCACTGGGGAAAGCCAGTCACCTTTTGAATGTTCCATGATACTGACTGGGAATATTGTATCCAGTTGGTGAGCTACTGCTTTTCTTTTGGGTTTCTGCGATTTTGTAAGGCCACACTTGAACCCCTATGTTTGGGGACTTTTTAAAGTTAATTGTATTTTATAAGAAAGGTGGGGAAAGCATTCATTCCATACTCCGCACAACTTCTTCAGCATTTTTATAAAATCTTTTTCATGGAAACTGTCCAAAGAAGTTTGAACTAATTGCTCTTATGATCATGCTGGCCATGCCATCTAAAAGGGAAACAGAGGATGGCATTAAAACAACAAACAATTATGGTTTTGAAGTCTCATATGATTGATGTGAAAATCTCGGATGAGTGGTTTTCTGTGTAGCTGGGACACCTAATGTTACTGATCTGTCAATATGTTACTGCTCTGACAATCTCCAAGATCTTGTACAGTTCATGCAAATGGGCTAAGAGATTACTGTGAGAGGAGGATTTTATGTCCAGTACCTATCTCCAGGAGAAAAGGCTTCTGTTCCGGTTCCTTGTTTATATTGTTTGTCTTGTTGTGTTTCAGATTTTTTTCACGATTAATTAACTGCCAGTTCCCAGTTGGCTTATAGTCTTTATTTTTGACTTAACGCATATTAAATTAAAGTAGCACCCTCTTCTTTGCTTTGCCATTCTTCAAGTGCCAAATTCATTATGTTCTTGTGTTGGCGACTGTTGTAGGTGGCTCTGAGTCTGAACCCTAGCCAGGCAGAACTCACAACTCCCATCGGGGTGGGTGATTACACTCAATGTATAACATGCGCTCACCTTTGAGTAGCTTGGCACAGAGTAGTCATGCTTATCACAGGACCAATGTGTAAAGCAATGGCACAGCAATACCACCCAACAATTACACTGAGCATCACAAAGGAGACTTCACAGAAGGTGTATGCAAATAAGCTCTGTATTCAACACACACATTAATTACCACAACATGAATAACATTTAACCCTGGGCAGGAATCACCATTTGAAACAACACTAGCAGTACTAGGCCCAATTGTGTTAAGATATATTTGTAATATGCACAGTCCTAGGGTGCACCCCGGTTCACAACGATAGCGGCAATATGTAAATAAAGAGCACTGCAGCACTTTAACTTAGATCTGCGGCCTGGGCTACACACGTAAAATCTAGTGTCAACCATGTAAGTCCTCTGGCAAGAATTAACATGTCTCGCAACACTGTTGTAGGGTGTAACAATCATGCACAATTGCTCACACACATTCACTCCACACCGCCTATCAAGAAGCCCCAGATGGTCCCGGTTGCACACAAAGACATACCAATCCTCACTTCCCCAGATGGAGGCATTACATCAGGTGCGTGATGACTTGAGTCACACCACACAATTCCGATTACAACCATGAAGTGCGTAATGTCATACATCACTGAAATGAGGCACAACATCTTGTGCGTGATGACTTGAGCTGCACCAGACAATTTAGTTGAAAACACTCCTGTACCTCCCTGAAATGAGACACAACGTATGATGTGTGATGACTTGAGTCACACCAGACACTTCCGATCGCAAACCCAAAGTGCTCAATGTCGTGCCTCCCTGGAATGAGGTGCAACCACTGGTGTGCAATGACTTGAGTCACACCAGGCAATCAAAGTTGCCAACGCAAAGTTCTTCCTGTCGTACTGCCCTGGAATGAGTCACAACATCTGATGCTTGATGACTTGAGCTGCATTAGACAATCCTTATACATGCACATGAAGGTTTCTAATTCCATGCCTCCCTGATTGAGGCAGAACGTCCATTGCGCGATGACTTGATTAGCACCAGACGATCCGGCTGCACACACGAAAGACGCAAGTTCAGTGGGGACGCAGGAAGTAGGGTAAGGCACTGCCCCTGGGACACCCACACCTCTGAGGGTCATCACCTATGACACGGACATTGCACACAATGAGCTTGCAGTTGGGAGTCACATGAGAGAAATGTGACACACTTGACAAAGGCGGGCCACGCAGGATCCCACACCTGTGAATTCGCTCACAACAAACCAGCTGCTTCTGCGTGTCTTGGCCCCACGATGAAGGGTCCCACTCCTTGAAATGCAGGTAATACTTTGAAGGCACCGCACAAGGCAAAAACTGGTCTCCAGATAGTATACTTTCTTCAGCACTCCCACTGCTGCTGCCCGATGAAGACCAGCTGGCTATGCAAGTACTTACGAGGGCACCGCTCTCCAGATTGCACCGGTAGCAGGTGTAGGTCTCTCACAGGAGGTCTTTGATGTTCCTGAGACCTTCACAAGAAAACAGGTGCATGCCATTGTACCCTTGAAGAGCACACTTTGTTGAAGTAAGCCTCAGCAAGGCCTACTAGTGCAAGGGGTTCGCCCTTCTCTGCACAAAGTCCTCAGACCATATAGGAAGAAGTTGGCACAGAAACTGAAATAAAAGACAAAGTTTATTAAACCTCATGAGGTGGTACCACAGTTCAAACAGCACCCTTCGGTAATGTTTGAAGTAGCACACTGAACTAAGAGAGCATGGTCCTTTTATACCCACGCATGGGCTAAAAGAAGGTGGTACAGTTATAGAAGCAAGACTTATATAAATATAAGGTCATATGGAAATGCACAGTCGACAGGTAGGAGGGGCTAACAGTTTTCAAAGACTAGTAGACACATTACTGTCGGTTACTAATTACTAACAGCTGCAGACCTTACTGGGCATGTGCAAAGTGGGAGATGCTAAATATAACTTGACACTAGACAGATTTTCAAGAGTAATTAACAGGAAGGTAGGACAGAGCACATGGCAGCATGTGGCAGCATGTGGCAGAGATAATGGCTGCCATGAATACAAAATGGATTCTGCGAAATGTTCACAATAGTTGCTAAATACAAGATGTCTTCTGCTAATGCTTAATCTAATCGCTACTCAATTACAACAGACAACCCTATCAGCATTAGCTGAAGACATTTGTCTTTCTGGGATAATCTAAATATTCATCTTGTATATTTATGCTCATCATTTCAGCTATTTCCTTATCTATCATGTGTTGTGCTTTCATTTCTGTAATATTTCTTTTGGTAGGCATACAAGCAGTAATACACATGGAGCAGAACATTGGACCACACTGAATACAGATACAGTATGTGAAAAATATTGCAATCATTACACACAGGATAGTCAGTAGTTTCCAGCCCCAAGCGGAAACAAGCGCCCAATACCATCCAGAAGAAGTCCAAGTACCAGTCTCTGTGTGAATTTCTGCAGCAATTTAATGCAATTTAGATATTGCATCATATACTGAAGGTGAGTGATCTGGAATGAAAACACAGCAACTACTACCGATGATGCGACATGCACCACCTCGATCAGCTAATATCACATCTAGTACCATACGATTTTGTAGCGCTACAATCCTCGCAATTTGGAGCTCCTCTGTAATATTCCCAAGTGCCAGAGCTGCCTGATTGGTAACAGCTTCCACAATCCTAGTCAATCGTCTCACTTTCCTACTGTTTAACGCAGCACCCACAAAGGAGAATAACCCTAAATTAAAATCAACTTATTTTTGCAGGCTAGTGTCCGTTTGGTATACCTCATTTGTACTTATTGTCCTTTTATATCTATTTTTAATGATGTCATTGAACAGTTTAAAATCTCAGTGATATGATGCAGGTGCCAAAAACACAGGGGGCAATAGAAAAGATACATAACACACACCTGACCACCCAACAGGTAGTTGGCAATATCCATAGTTACCACAAACAAAATATGTATTATGTGAAGCTCTAAAACTACTATTATTTACACCCTCAATAGTTAAAATCAAGGTACAATCGCTTGTCCCCACTGGAATTCGCCCAATGCTACATATACATAAATCTGCTTTAGTTTTTGTAACAGAAATCACAAATTGTTCTTTCTTGTCAGAGTCTCTTATATTTGTGAAGGCATATGGTATTGAAACATTGTCCGGTTCATACTCTTCCCATTCCCATTTAGTTCCTTTGGCTTGGGGATACCCATCTTTGTCTTGGTAGCGTACTTTATTAAGGCGAAAAAGAAGTCCGCCCTCTGTACGTTTTCCAGATGCAAATAAAAGAGTATACCAAGCTTGACAAGAACCATTATGTGAAAAAGGAAGAGGAATGAAAGGTGTTCCTCCTTTCTTTTGATGCGCAGGTATCATTCCACATACCCAACAGTTAGTAGTATTTGTAGCATTATGAGTATGATGCAACATCTGAATGAAAGTATTATTGAAGTACGATTGACGGTGCTTCTGCTCCTGATAGGGAAGCGTAAAGTAATAGTGATCCTCTGGTACTGGAGTAGTGGCAACAAAAAACTCATGAGCAGTAGCCATCCTTTCAACAAACCAGGTGATTATTGCTATAACCACCAAAACAACAACAAACCCCATAGTACTAATTGTCAACACCAGGGCAGTGCGCGCTCTATTGGCGACTAGAATGCAAAAATCCAGCACTCTCAAAACAACGTAATTTATGCATTGTGCTGATATGTTGTTGTTTAACCTTTTGCATTGCAGAGTTTAATCCTGAAGACTTATTTTTTATGTGTTTACAAATACTGTTCATTTGCAATGTATTGCTTCAGGCTTTCAGAGTGTGTTAGGGTGTGGTCCCTTTCCAGGGCCTTCCAGAGACTTTCCCTGCAGCATGTCTGGGTGTGGTTGTGAGCTGGGCCAAGACTCTATAAAAGGGAGCCAGCCCAGCTCCAAGTGCTCAACATTCAGAGGTCCCAGTGCAGAGCAGCAGCTACTTCCTGAGCTCCTGTCCTGTGGCCTAATTGATCTTCCAGGCCTCTGCCCTTCATTCTTCATTGGTGATCCTTGTTCTGGGCAGTAAGACGGTGGTTGGGCTGACCTCCCGACGCCGTTCTCGAGAACTTTCATATTCTTGGCCTAATTCTTTAATGATTAACAGATTACTTTGAGCGCTACCATTTCTTGACATTTGCATGGTGGCTTGCGAATCGGCAAGACGTGCGATTCGTTTCATGCTGATTTGATCTTGTTATTCACTGCGTGCTACCATTTCTTGACATTTGCATGGTGGCTTAAGAATCGGCAAAACACGCAATTCGTTTCATGGTGCTTTAACTTTGTTATTCATTGCACGCTACCATTTCTTGACATTTGCATGGTGGCTTAAGAATCGGCAAGACGTGCGATTCGTTTCATGGTGCTTTAACCTTGTTGTTCATTGCGCGCTACCATTTCTTGACATTTACATGGTGACTTACGAATCGGCAAGACGCGCAATTCGTTTCATGATGATTTAACTTTGTTGTTCATTGCGCGCTACCATTTCTTGACATTTACATGGTGGCTTAAGAATCGTCAAAAGACGCGCAATTCGTTTCATGGTGCTTTAATCTTGTTATTCATTGTGCGCTGTTATTTCTTGGCATTTGCATCGTGGCTTACGAATCAGCAAGACGAGCAATTCATTTAATGGTGATTTAACCTTGATATTCATTGCGTGCTACCATTTCTTGACATTTTACGTGGTGGCACTTGAATTGGCAAGACGAACGATTCTCTCCTCGAGCTTAATTCATGTTGTTCATTGTATGCCACTATTCTAAGACATTTATGAGGTAATATTCGAGTTGACAAGTTGTGTGATTTGTTTCCTGAATCCATATTGTGTTATTCATGGTGCACAATCCTTTTATGGTGTTTACTATATATATGAAAATCTGCAATGTGCACAATTCGTGTTGAAATATTTCAAGAGAACACAGAAAGCCAGAGTTTCTAGATGCAATATTGCATGGTCCTAGTATGCATTCTCAAAAAAAGGATTCATATGACTGGTTTATAACTTATTCAGAATGTTTTCCTGATTCTCATGTAAAGGAAAGTACTTGAATTTGGAAGTTTCATTTAATCCATCTTGATTCCCTTACAGGTATCTGGTCATCTTGAAACTTAGTCATTTTAAGCCTAATTCTTAGATTGTTCATGTTTTCAGAATGACTAGGCTTAGAGTCATAGTCTAGTATTGATTTCATGAGATATAATTTTCATATTGTGTGTTTTAACCTTTTTCTTACTACAGGTCTCCTTCCCAGCTGTTCCCTTCCTAATCCCCTCTTTCCCTCTTGAACTCTTCTAGCCTCTGTGATTTATCTATCAGAGTCTTGGAGCTGTTCAGTGGTGGACGTGTTGGGAACGTGCGCAGACCCCGAGGATCTGGTGACTCTGACACTAATGATCACCTTGTTATTCATTTCAGCAACAGTGATAATCGACCCTTCCAGAAATTAATTAAAAACAATCGCTGGAGCTCTTATCCCTGGGCAGCCGCTGATTTCTTCACCATGGGCCAAGATGGGTGTCACTACTCTAATGCATGGCTGATCCCCCCCCCCCCTTGCCACATTGGCTCTCCGTTTCACTAACCCAGGGCGGTAGCTCAACCAGTTTCTTTCAGAACTACAGATTCTTTCCTCGGTCTCAAATTATATTGTGACACTCCAGAAATCGTATGGTCCGGGAAGAACTCCGCAGATTCGTCAGGTGATATAGCACGGCCTTTCTCCGTAGTCAAAATCTCTCGATGATCGGTTAGCACAGCAGGTTCCACCAAGGTAGGTAGCACTCTCTTGCAGTGAGTACTATGGACCCAATTATTTCGGTTTGCCACTCGAACTGCTGTCCTTGTCTCAAGGAGCACCTGCTCTGGGCCAAGCCACCTTGGCTCCAAGCTGCTTGATCTTTCAAAGGACTTAATCATCACCTGGTCACCAGGTCGGAGTTCATGGCCTTCACCTGTAGATCTGTCAGGAAATGCTTCTCGAACCTGTTGATGAATATAAACCAAATTGTCGGTTAACTGTGCCAAATAATCATTTACCAGGACACAAGGTACATCATATACAGAATTTGGCTTAAGAACTCCCCAAATGTTCATTGGCCTTCCAAATACTATTTCATAGGGGGTAAGGCCTGTTCGAGAGTGTGGCACTGACCTAATAGACAATAATACCAAAGGTAATGCATCCGGCCAAGTTAAAGATGAGAAGCCTGTATCTTCGCTAACTTCAGCTTCAAAGTAGCATTATACCTTTCCACCAACCCTGCTGATTGTGGGTGGAAAACCGCATAGAACTTCTGTTTGATCCCTAATCCTTTCAGGACATACTTAATAACTTCCCCAACAAAATGAGGTCCGTTATCATTCCATAAAAGTCTGCAAACACCAAACCTAGGGAAAAATTATTTCAAAAGCACCTTCACTGTGGTAATGGCAGTATCATCCTTTGTGGGGTACGCCTCTATCCATTTACTGAAGGCACATACCACCACCAAGACATACTTTAAATTGTTGCAGCGTTCAAGCTGAATATAATCCATTTGTAGAACTTCGAAAGGTGCAGTTGGTGTAGCAAACCCTCCCGCAGGAGTTTGTGTCCCTTTTCCAGGTTTGGATTGTAAACAGATCAAACAAGACTGTACTACTCTCTTAGCTGTACTGGAGATTTCTGGATGCTCCCAAACTTGCGTAAGCAACTTCGTTATTGTTGAGGCTCCAACATGTGCCAGCCCATGTGCCATCTGAACCGTAGGTTGTACAAAAGCTATAGGCAATTTCCATTTATCCATCTGCTTATTCCGCCAACAGCCCTCATCATCCAATTCTCCTTCTTCAGACGATTGCTCACGTTCTTTCACAGAAGCAGATTTCTGTATATCTAATACGTCTTGTCTAGCATTATGCCAAAGTTCAGCTTGTGACTTCACTACATACATAGAAGTAGTACTTTGCTGCATCGCAGTCTCACGTGCTACCTTGCCCTATCTTATCGGTCACTCTCTTGTGTACACTACATTTTACAATAGCTATTTTCTTTGGATATGTCAATGCAGTCAAGAGGTTATGCATTAATTCTCTGTGCATTATCTGCATCCCGTGGGACGTAGAAAGCCTCTCTCCTTCCAAAGCAAACCAAAATCATGAGCCACTCCAAAAGCATAGCGGCCGTCTGTATAAATATTCACACATAAGTCAGTACTAAGCTCACATGCTTGTGTCAAAGCTATTAGTTCAGCTGCTTGAGCTGACTTCTGTGGTATACTAGCTGTCTTCACTACCGTGTGTATTGTTGTGATTGCATATGCAGCTGTGGTCGTACCGTCTGGCAACTTCAAACAAGACCCATCAACCCACAATTCCCCATCTACATCTGGAAGGGGCGTATCTTGCAAATCAATACGACCCTTTGTCTGTTCTTCGGTAAGGAATACACAATCATGTGTTTCTTGTGACTGAGGCTGAGTCACCGGATATGGCAACAAAGTGGCTGGATTTGGTGTTGCACATCTCTTCAGTGTAATGTGAGGAGCCAGCAATGTCAATTCATATCCTGGCAGGCGAGCGCTAGTTAAATGTTGCGTCTTTGTTTGATTTAAAAGAGCATCAACCACATGGGGGACTAACACCAACAGCTTAGGTGATAAAACTATCCCTTCACTCTGACGTTTTGACACAGCTTTTGCCGCAACTGAACGAAAACACCCAGGCAACGTTCGAGCGACAGGATCAAGTACTGCTGAAAAATATGCACAGGGACGCTGCTTATCGCCATGTGTCTGTACTAAAACTGACAATGCACATCCATCTTTCTCATGTACGTAAAGTGCAAAAGGCTTAGTGTAATCTGGAGTACCTAACACTGGTGCTGAACAAAGGGCTTGTCGTAGCTGCCGGAAAGCAGTCTCACATTCATCTGTCCATGGGAGGGGCATTGGAGTATCTTTAGTCAAAAGTGCTAGCAAAGGTTTGACAATGTGTGAAAACCCTAATATCCATTGCCTACAAAAAGAAGTAAGACCAAGGAATGCACAAACATCTTTCTGAGTAGAGGGTACTGGTGTGTCTAAAATTGCTTGAATACGATCTGATGTAAGTGCACGGCCCTCCTTAGACAAAAGGTGACCTAAATAGGTTACCTTTGGTCTACAATATTGCAATTTCTTTCGTGACACTTTATGATGGTGTGAAGCAAGAAAAGAAAGTAAGGACAAAGTGCACTTTTCACATTGCTCAGGTATCAGCTGCAAACAAAATATCATCAACATATTGTATGAGAGCCACACCTTCAGGCAAAACAAAAGAATCAAGTTGTCGTTTTAACGCTTGACTATAAATACTAGGACTCTCAGTATAGCCTTGAGGAACTCTGCAAAATCTATATGATCGTTTATTCAAAGTAAAACCAAACAAATATCGGCTGTCAGGATGAATAGGGATCACAAAGAAAGCATTCTTCAACTCTATCACAGAGAACATAGTTGCTGTTGGGGGAACCAAAGTAAGAAGTGATGTGATGTCAGATACCACAGGATATTGTGGTACCACAATCTTATTCACTTCTCGTAAATCAATAATGAATCCGCAAATCCTAGTATCAGTATCCTTTTTCAGAATAGGAAGAATCGGACTGTTACAAACATTATACGGAACTTCCTCAACAACTCCAACTGCAATAAGATCATGCACAATTCGTGTGAGTGCTTCTTCGCCCTCCTGTGAAATTTTGTATTGAGGCAAACGAGGCAATACAGCTACCTCCTTGACACTAATATGTACCGGTGGAATAATCATTTGTCCCACATCAGCATCTGAAGTAGCCCACAAAGTACTAGGGAGTGAAGCTAATGCAATATCCTCTTTCACAAGACAAACTCTTTCCATCACACGATGATTATCATTCAAAATAACACGCATCCCTTCAGGAGAGCATCGTATTGTAGCCCTGAAATACTTGAGCATATCAAGACCCACAATGTTGTCTGGTGTATTTGGAGAAAGCAAAAACAGACATGGAGCAGTACATTTATCAACATGGAATGCAAGTGGTTGTAACAATGGGCTAGGGGAAGGTGTTCCATCAAAACCTATCAATGTAATGGTTAAGCCAGACAGGGGAGCCCTTGGAACCAATTGTTTAGACAAGTGTGCTACGAGTAGGTCCTGTATCAACCAGAAACTGATCAGTAGAACCCAAAAAATGTGCTGTAACATAGGGACCCCTCTGATCTACTGGAACTTAAACTGATTCCTTACCCCATCCTAGGCAATCCTATGCATAAGCAGAATCTTGGAAATCAGGCTGCACATAGTTAGACATCTGGTATTGGTTCCGTCTATCAAAAGTGTTAAACCCATCCTGCCTTCGTACATTAGCATCAAACCTAGCATGATCAGTCGCGCTTCTTCTAGGCCCTGAATATCCTGAGCGATTTCTCATTTGTCCCCGACCACGTGAACACTGCTGAACACGTAGTGCTGGACAATCAGCAGCCCAATGCCAACATTTCTTACAATACGCACACTGATCAACAGACAAATTAGAACGAGTGTAAGAAGAACCATAAGATCCACGTCCACCTCTATCACTACCTCTAAAAGGTGGATCATAAGCTTGAGCCAACATAACCTTCGTCTTTAAATCTTTAATCTTTTTATCCTCGCTACCTTTTGCTTCTAATTCCTGACGTTCCTAATACTGAGCCATAGTCAAAAGAGAAACCGGAGTAGAGGTAGTCCATGAACTTTCACTAGCTTTTAGGCGACTGGCTATTCCTGGTAACACATTTTTGACATATTTATCATCGAACAAATGTCTGCCCGTATCATCTGACAATAACTGGCTGCTAAAATCATGAAATGCTTCTTCAAAGCGTGTAAAGAAATCAGAGACCAATTCATCTGCCTTTTGCTTACAAGACGCCAAAACAGTCCAATCTATCTTTTTAGGGGGAATAATCATTTTTAACTTAACTGATATGGCTGCGGGAAGATCTAGAATCAACTAATACGGATTTTTTGCAGGTTCCCTATCCCCGTCCATCTGTTCTAATTCTTTCCATGGCGCCCTAAAAACGACACGATCATCAACTTTAAGAACAGTTCTCCACATATCTGGCGGTAATATCAATCTGAAAAATAAATCAATGTCAGCCAAAGTCATAGTACAAGAACTAATGGCTCCCTCAGCTTCCTCATAAAAGGCAGCTGGATTTTTCCACTGGTCAGGTAATGCTGTTTTAAGTGCCATTACATCTGCCTTATTCCAAGGAGTATACAACCAATTATAAATAAAATAACCCTTAGCATCAACAGAAGTTTTATCATCACTTGTACCCGATCCTTTAGGAGGAACATACAAAGGCGCGCCCTCCCGCATTGGTTTCGCGTGAGCTATCATAGTCTTATCTGTTCCGAAGATGGAAGCTTGCACTCCGCCGGTCTGAGATGTCCGTGCAACTACGTCGACGCCCCTTTTCTCCTCTTGCAAACGGACTGCCGCAACACATAATTTCAACCAACGCCTAATTGCATCAGCCCCCTGGGAGAAAACAAAAAGACCATCACACATTTGCTTATGATCAGCTGCTACATCATCGGGCTCTAACTCATCAGAATATTTCCGAAATAGTTCAATAACTTCTGTGCCAAATGCCTCAGGAAAATATAGCTGCTCCTTTTCCGTCCACCCTTTCATGTTGTCTAAAAGTTCAGAAGCAGAGACAACGCTACGAATGGTTTTACGAGCAGTAGATCTAAGCTCAGACGCACGGTCAGCAGGCAACATAGAGCGACTGTCTCGTATCTTCTGTTGCTCCGTACCGGAGACCTCAGCTAACTCATGAGGGGCAGAAGGAACGACATCCGGAGGTGGAGGGCGATCTTGTAACAAAAAATCATTGTACGGTTTATTAAGGATAGGAAAGAGAGGTTGCCGAACAGTGTATTGGCCAGTTACCTGTAACTTACGTTCTTTCTCTTCTATCTCCTTTAAATCGTTTATTTCTTTCTTTCTCATTTCCAATGCTTTCACATATACATTCTTCCGCTGCTCTTTCTCAAGCAAGGCTTGCTCACGCTTCACTCGTCCACGCACTTCTTTCTCCCACATTCATACACAGTCAAACATATCTTGCCTAGACCTTCGCTTACGCATACATTGTTCCACATACTCAATCTTTTGCAAATCAAATGACCCATGCATAGGCCAACGTAACTCAGGATCCGCACAAGTGTATTTATTCCATAATGTGCTGTACATTATAGAAGAAAGACCATGTTTAACATACATATCTCTATTGGGCGTCCCCTCTGGGGGTGCCGGTTGCAATTCTTCCAGTCTCAAGTTGGTACCATTACAAAAGCAACACATCCTACGAAGTGCGCTAAAAACAGGCATGCCAAAAATAGTGCAGAATATGCAGTATTATTATCAAAGTAGCACTTAAGGTGCCGTTCAAGTCAAAATTAAATTGGAGAAAACTCTCCTCATTACCTGCCTATATAAATTGCAATTTATATATCAATTCAAAGGACACAAATTGACTAGTCACCCAAAACACGAGAGCCACAGTATGTGGTAAAACAAAGGCATCAAAACCCACAGCAAGTGCCGTAAAACGGCTCTTACCAATCACAGGGTGTCCAGGTTCCAACTGGCAAGTTCTAAAATCGACCAAATGGTCACTGCACCCCGAATGAACAAAAAGGATCTCAGTCGAGGACCGGCACCACCTGGATGGTCAAATCAGAAAAAAGGGAAAAACGCCGTGGTTGCCAAGACTCAGGTCTCCTCAGGCAATGATCGTCCGCAGCGAGGTCCCAATCC
Source organism: Pleurodeles waltl (assembly GCF_031143425.1). Taxonomy (NCBI): domain Eukaryota; kingdom Metazoa; phylum Chordata; class Amphibia; order Caudata; family Salamandridae; genus Pleurodeles; species Pleurodeles waltl. The sequence goes on from NC_090446.1 coordinate 915,645,758, forward strand.
TTCGTCGCGACCAATCCGTTGGGCGTCCGAGTTGCCGATGAATCCCTGTTCGGGCGCCAATTTGTCAAAGTAAGCCTCAGCAAGGCCTACTAGTGCAAGGGGTTTGCCCTTCTCTGCACAAAGTCCTCAGACCATATAGGAAGAAGTTGGCACAGAAACTGAAATGAAAGACAAAGGCCCTCATTACAACATTGGCGGTAAAAGTTGCTTACTGCCGTGCAGAAGACCGCCAACACACCGCCGCGGCCGCAGAATTCCGCCACAGCTATTATGACCCACAGCTCGGAATCCGCCAAAATTCAGACACCCACACAAGTCCGCCACACCAAAGGTCAGTGATAAACTGGAGAAAACAAAACCTCCACCGTCACGCCAACAGAAATACGCCCACACTATCACGACACACGAATCCACGCTGCGGTCTTTCAACCGCGGTATTCCATTGGCGGTACACACCGCCGCTCTCAAAATACACACACATTTACAACACACAGCCACATTGGACAATTCGAAACACACACACCTGATACACATACACACACCACGCCCACACACCCAATACAATATAAAACACACACCCACATCACCCACAAACCCCTACGACCAAAATCCCGAACGAAGGCCAGAGAGAGACACCACAAACAACTGCCAAGCATCCACAGGCACACAATACCATCACCCACAGAACTTCCACGCACCTCACATAACACACCACTAAATATCACCCCACTTATCACTCCACACACCATCCCACACATCACCCACACCACCCCATGGCACGGCAATGACACCCCAGGTTCTCTGAGGAGGAGCTCAGGGTCATGGTGGAGGAAATCGTCCGGGTAGAGCCACAGCTATTCGGATCACAGGTGCAGCACACCTCCATAGCTAGGAAGATGGAGCTATGGTGCAGAATAGTAGACAGGGTCAACGCAGTGGGACAGCACCCAAGAAATCGGGATGACATCAGGAAGAGGTGGAACAATCTACGGGGGAAGGTGCGTTCCGTGGTCTCAAGACACCACCTTGCGGTTCAGCGGACTGGCGGCGGACCCCCACCTCCTCCCCCACAACTAACAACATGGGAGGAGCAGGTCTTGGCGATTCTGCATCCTGAGGGCCTCGCAGGAGTAGATGGAGGAATGGACTCTGGTAAGTCAAATCTTAACTATTACATATCCCTCCCTACCTGCATGCCATCACATACCCCCACCCTCACCCTCATCCCCATCACTCCTACTCCTCACAAATGTCCCACTATCACAACCCACTCATCCCAACACCAAGCCCTGCATGCAACAACAAAGCATGGACACCCATCACCAAAGCATGCCCACTGCACATACCCATACACCCCCCTAAACCATCATCAAACAAGGTCCTACACAGGAATGCAAGCACTGGGGTAACGGACACCCACCCATTGCACACCATGGCACACACAGATGTAATAAACATCCTTTTATACCCCTGCAGGACCCCTACCAAAGGTCACCGGACAGGAGGGTCCGCACATGTCCACACCACCAACAGAAGAGACCCACAGTGATGACAGTAGCTCTCTCCAACTGGATCTAGATGACCAGCCCGGCCCATCGGGGACCTCAGGACAGTCGGTTCCCTTCACACAGTGACTGGCCACTACAGACCTTCCCCCCTCTGGAAACACCAGCACAGCACCCACCCAGCGGGCCCATACCTCTGTCCCCAGGACACGTCAATCAGCAGTGTGTCCACCACTACAGGGAACCCAGGCTAACCCACCACCCCAACAACAACAGGGACCTGGGGGCAGTGGTAGTGGGCACACGGTCCAGGGGATGGAGGCCCAGGAAATGGAGGCCCAGGAACACAGGGGAACTGGGAGGGCTGCTGTGCGACAGGGGGAGGACAGGCCAAGGGAACCCAATCTCCACGAGGCCCTCTCCTCCATCATGAGACCCTACCACCACTCCCAGGAGATGATGGCAACGGTACTGGCCAAGTTTCAGGAGACCCAGCGCCTGCAGGAGGAACAGTATTTGGGCTTCAGGGAGGAACTCAGAGCCATCAATTCCACCCTGGGCACCATCGTAGGGGTGCTGAAGGAAGTACTAAACACCAGGAGGGACACTGTGGCACAACAACGGGCCCCTGAAACTAGCATGGACGATGAACTGCCCACCACCTCCGCCGGCGCTAGTGGACAGGAGGCCCCGCCACAGGACCACCACACCAGCACCCCACCCCCTGCAGAGGGAGAACCACCCCGCAAACAGTCCTTGTGATCCAGGACAGAGAACGATGCCAAGACCCCCACCAAGAAATGAGACCACCCTGAATGTCATCCTTCTGTCCCACTTTGTCACCCTGTCCATCCTCAAGCTGCCCCAGCTCCACTTCCTATGCCCATTTGGGCAATGCACCTGTGAGACTAATAGACTGGACTCTGCCATGGACATTCCTCCACCATCACTCCTCACCATTTTACAACCCCCTCCAATATTAAGCACTTAAATAAACCCCCTTGAAGCACAAAACAATCTGGAGTCAGTCTGTGATTTCGGAATAGTGTATTAGCAATTACTGTGGCAAAATGCTCTTTCAATTGTAATGTCAACATACCTATGTCACACAGCTCTAGTCCATGAGGAAACAAAGCAGATGTCACACTATGGGACACACATCTGTGAAATCGTAAGGGAAAGTGACAACTCAGTGACCATACACTGGGTGAAAACGACAGACAGTAGAGAGGTAGTAGTGTTAAAGTACATGTAGTAGGCATGTTTGTATTCTTACCTGTGTCTCACTGGAAATATTGCAGGATCACCGTGTTCCTGTTGTCCATGTCCTCTTCTTCTGCTTCCTCGTCTTCACTGTCCACAGGCTCCACAGCTGCAACAACACCGCCATCTGGACCATCCTCCTGCAGAAAAGGCACCTGTCGTCGCAAAGCTAAGTTGTGAAGCATACAGCAGGCCACGATGATATGGCACACCTTCTTTGGTGAGTAGAATAGGGATCCACCGGTCATATGGAGGCACCTGAACCTGGCCTTCAGGAGGCCTAGATCCGCTCTATTATCCGCCGAGTTCGCCCATGGGCCTCATTGTAGCGTTCCTCTGCCCTTGTCCTGGGATTCCTCACTGGGGTCAGTATCCATGACAGGTTGGGGTAACCAGAGTCACCTTCAAATGACGAGGGACAACTGTTAGACACACACTAACCTGGAGGGATATCCCCAGACCCAGACAACCATTCCCACTGACCTGCTTCCAGGTGCTCACCTAATAGCCACACACGGTGCCTCTGGAGTTGACCCATCACATAAGGGATGCTGCTATTCCGCAGGATGTAGGCATCATGCACTGAGCCAGGGAACTTGGCATTCACATGGGAGATGTACTGGTCTGCCAAACACACCATCTGCACATTCATGGAATGATAACTCTTCCGGTTTCTGTACTTCTGTTCACTCCTGGGGGGGGGTACCAAAGCCACATGTGTCCCATCAATGGCACCTATGATGTTGGGGATATGTCCCAGGGCATAGAAGTCTCCTTTCACTGTAGGCAAATCCTCCACCTGAGGGAAAACGATGTAGCTCTGCATGTGTTCCAGCAGGGCAGACAACACTCTGGACAACACGTTGGAAAACATAGGCTGGGACATCCCTGATGCTATGGTCACTGTTGTTTGAAATGACCCACTTGCAAGGAAATGGAGTACTGACAGCACCTGCACTTGAGGGGGGATTCCTGTGGGATGGCGGATAGCTGACATCAGGTCTGGCTCCAACTTGGCACACAGTTCCTGGATTGTAGCACGGTCAAGCCTGTAGGTGATGATCACATGTCTTTCCTCCATTGTCGACAGGTCCACCAGCGGTCTGTACACCGGAGGATGCCGCCATCTCCTCACATGTCCCAGCGGACGGTGCCTATGAAGGACAACAGCGAGTACAGAGTCAAACAACTCAGAGGTACGTACCTACAGCTTACACAGAACACGAATCATAATCTGAAAATTGGCCTGTATGTGTGTTGAGGCTAGGCCTAGCTATGTGTGACGCAGTTAAAAATTAAGCCATGTGGGCCCCTGAAATGGGAGCTGCCTGACCTGTAAAGTGAGACAATGGGATGTGAGGTAACTGTGCTGCCGTTGTACACCGTCGCGGTAGGAGGTCGAAGACCGCGGCGCAATGCTGCATTGGTTAACATTGGACCCTATGGGTTCCAGGAGCCAATGCCGATGTACGCCGGCGGTGACTGAATGCTCTGCGTGGACGTGACTGCCATTTTCTATCTGTTCAATCACTCGATACCTGATCTTCGACAGGAGAGGACTTACACTGCAAGTGCTGCTGTGACCTCGGTCTGGAAGAGACAATGGCTCTTGCGACTGGGGAAAGGGCCCCTGCCCTCACATTGGAGGAGATGGAGAAACTAGTGGATGGGGTCCTCCCCCAGTACACGCTAATCTACGGTCCTCCAGACAAACAGGTAAATACTCTGGGAGCATGCTGTATGGGCTATGCCTGTGTGGGGTGGGGTGGATGAAAAATGGGGGGCATGATTGAGGCGTGCATGAAACGACGGTGAGTGCATGTGCATCATGGCAAGGGTAGGGATGGGGGCCAATGACTGTGACGGTGCAGTTGGTAATAACTTTTCTTTTCCCCCTGTTCAATTCCTGTAGGTCATGCCCACCAGAAAAAAGATATTTGGCGTGCCATCGCCAAGGACGTCAGGACCCTGGGGGTCTACCACAGACAGAGCACCCACTGCCAGAAAAGATGGGAGGACATTCGCCGCTGGAGCAAGAAGACGGCGGAGGCCCAGCTGGGGATGGCCTCCCTCCCAACGTGGTAGGGGAGCCCGTCGCACCATGACCTCCCTGATGTTCCGGATCCTGGTGGTGGCGTACCCGGAGTTGGATGGGCGCTTGGGGGCATCAAAGCAGCCACAAGGGGGTGAGTACACTCTAATAATGCTGATTTTGCACGCAGTGGAGGTGTCTGGGTGGGGGAAGTGGGTTGTGGATTTCCCTAGCTCAGGGCGAGTTCAGAAGGCAAGGTCCCCTTGGTCTGGCAGAGCCTGTGGCACCCCACCCCACCTGTGTACAGTGCCAAGTACACCTAGTCAGGCTCCTGTGTCATCCATGTGCACAGATGTCACCCATAGCCTTGTAGGCCATGTCCCAGGGATTGAACAGTAGAGGCCAAGTGCGCGGCGTAGTGCGGGGGGCTTCTGTGTCTGTTGTGTCCGCCAACGGTAGCGGTAATGCATGCACTCAACATGTCTTTCTTCTGTCGTCCCCCCCCTTTTTGTGGTCTCCCTGTTCTTGTGTGCATTAGCATCATCAGGCGGAGGAGCAGTGGCAACAGAGCAGAAGGGAGCTGCATCCCACATGGCCCTGGAGGGCGAGACAACGGACTCGGAGTTCACCAGTGTGACGGAGGGCGAGGGGAGCTCCACGGTGGGGACAGGAGCTGACACCAGTGACACGTCCTCTGATGGGAGCTCCCTTGTGGTGGCGGCAACATCTGTGTCCACCGGATCTACAGGTACAGCCGCCACCCCCCCTACCAGCACCACCCTCCCAGCAGCCTCTCAGCCTTTGCCCCGTGCCCGCTCACCCAGGAGGGTGGGCATCACCTTCACCCCAGGCACCTCAGCCCTTACCCCAGTTACCCCTGCTGCCCTCAGTGAGGAGGCCATTGACCTCCTCAGGTCCCTCACTGTTGGGCAGTCTACCATTTTGAATGCCATCCAGGGTGTACGAAGGCAGTTGCAACAAACAAATGAATTCCTGAAGGGCATTCATTCTGGTCAGGCGGCCCTTCAGCGAGCTTTTCAGACTCTGGCCTCAGCACTGATGGCAGCCATTGTCCCTGTCTCTAGCCTCCCCCCTCCAACTTCCTCCACCCAGACCCAATCCCCTCTACCTCAGCCTATCCCAAGCACACCTTCAGACCAGCATGCACACACATCAACACACAAGGGAAGCTCAGGCAAACATAAGCACCACACATGCCACAGGCACTCATGCAAGCATCGCACACATGCAGACACACCAACATCCACTGCCTCCACTGTGTCCCCCTCCTCGTCATCTCCCTCCTCCCTCCCAGTCTCGTCTCCACTCACACCTGCATGCACTACATCTACAGCCACTACTGCCATCACCAGCACACATACCACCACACCCCGCTCACATGCAGTCACCACGCCCACTGCCATTCACACGTCCCCTGTGTCCTCTCCCAGTGTGTCTGTGACGCCACCTCCCAAGATACACAAACGCAGGCACACACCCACCCAACAACCATCCACCTCACAACAGCCTCCAGCGCATGCACCTTCACCCGAAGTCACCAAACAAACACCTCCTACAACCACAACCTCTTCCTCCACTCCCAAACCCCCTCCAGCTCCCTGTTCCAGTGTTCCCAAAAAACCTTTCCTGTCCCACCGTGACCTCTTTCCCACACCTCCCCCACCCTGTCCGTCTCCTAGGGCCAGACTCTCCAGGTCCCAACCTAGCACCTCAGCCACAACATCTCCGGGACCAGTGGTGCCTGTAGTCACCGGAATCTGGAGTGTACCGACCACCAAGGCAGCCAGTGTGGCACGGAGCCACAGCACGGACAGTCCCCCACCTGTGAAGCATCAAAAGTTGGCCAGTGCCCGGCGGGAGAGGGGGAAGACTCCAGCCACCAAAACCACTCCCAGGGATACAGGTGGGAGTGTGGAGTCAGCTGCGGAAGGGCCACAAGAAAGTCAGCAGGTCTGGGAAGAGCAGCACGGTGGAGAAGACCCTGCTGCCCAGGAGCCCACCGTCATCATCCCTGCTGCCCAGGAGGCCACCGCCAGCACCTGCCCTGCTGCCCAGGAGGCCACCGCCAGCATCTGCCCTGCTGCCCAAGAGGCCACCGCCAGCACCTGCCCTGCTGTCCAAGAGGCCACCGCCAGCACCAGCCTCGCTGGGCCAGACAGGACCGCCAGCACCAGACCCGCTGGGCCAGACAGGACCGCCTGGGCCAGACCGGACCGCCAGCACCAGCCCCGCTGGGCCAGACCGGACCGCCAGCACCAGCCCCGCTGGGCCAGACAGGACCGCCAGCACCAGCCCCGCTGGGCTAGAGAGGACCGCCAGCACCAGTCCCGCTGGGCCAGACAGGACCGCCAGCACCAGCCCCGCTGGGCCATGAAGGACCGCCAGCACCAGCCCCGCTGGGCCAGACCGGATCACCAGCACCAGCCCCGCTGGGCCAGACAGGACCGCCAGCACCAGCCCCGCTGGGCCAGAGAGGACCGCCAGCACCAGCCCCGCTGGGCCAGAGGGGACTGCCAGCACCAGCCCCGCTGGGCCATGAAGGACTGCCAGCTGCTGAGTCTCTGCAAAGGACACCGCCGCCACAAGCACCGCTGAACAGGGCACCGCCGCCAAATGCACCGCTGGCCCATGAGTGCCAAGGGCACTGACGCTACTGAGTCCGTCACGAGTAGGATGAGGCACTCTGGGCACCAAGCCCCCTCCAGAACCAGTGCGGATATCCATCCACTACCTCAGTCCATGGCAGGATGAAGCACTCTGGGCACCAAGCCCCCTTCCAGAGCCAGTGGAGACTGTCATCCACTTGAGATACTGTGGCTTTGCACTCCCCAGGATGCAGCAGTGGGCAACCCACCCACTGTAGAGACTTGTGAGACTGTGGCTTTGCACTCCCCAGGATTGAACAGTGGGCAAACCACCCACTGTAGAGACTTGAGAGACTGTGGCTTTGCACTCCCCAGGATTGAACAGTGGGCAAACCACCCACTGTAGAGACTTGAGAGACTGTGTCTTTGCTCTCCCCAGGATTGAACAGGAGGCAAACCACCCACTGTAGAGACTTGTGAGACTGTGGCATTGCACTCCACAGGATTGAACAGTGGGCAAACCACCCACTGTAGAGACTTGTGAGACTGTGGCTTTGCACTCCCCAGGATTGAACAGTGGGCATGTGGCCCCCTGGTGGATTTGGCGTCGTGCACTCAACCGGCTGAGGTGCCCCCCTTTCCCTCCCCCTGAGGTGCCTGTTTTATTGCTATCTGATGCCCCTGCAGTGTTCTCTCCGTCATGGTCGGGGATCTTGTGTGGGCCTCGCCCATACCGTGTGGGCCCAGTGTTCCACGGACTTCAATGGAGCACTACCTGGACTACTATTCTTGGTGTATATTTTGTTTATAGTGTATATATATATATTTGCGTACTGGATTTCACTATATTACAATGGTTACCCTCATTTTCTTTGGTCTTTGCATTCTTCCAGGTGGGGTAGGGGGATGTAACTATAATGTATCATGACGTATTAGTGTGTGTGTTGTCATGGGTGAGGGTGGGGGTGTTACGTGTTGCATGTGTGTCCCTGTTTTTCCCTCCCCCCTCCCCTGTGTCGTAGGTGCAGTACTCACCGTGGTCTTCGCCGCCGGCATTCGTGCTCCTGGCAGAGGAGCAAGAAGATAAGGGCTGGCAGGATCTGCAGCTCTGGTTCCATGATGTCCTGGTTCCTCGTGGGATGTGTAGAGGTGAGCGCTTTGCCTTCGAGGTCCTGTTTCCGCCATGTTTTTGTCCACAGTGAATCCGCCCCAGAAAAGGTGGCGGATTGGTGGGTTGTGATACTGTGGGCGGTACTTTGTCCTCCGCCAAGCTGTTTGTTTGTACCGCCGTGGCGGTCGGAGTGTTAAAGTAGCTGTCTTTGTTGGCGGTTTCCGCCACAGTCGTAGTTCCAATTGTTTTACCGCCGGCCTGTTGGCGGTTTTGCCGCCGCTTTAACACCGTCCGCCAGGGTTGTAATGACCACCAAAGTTTATTAAACCTCATGAGGTGGTGCCACAGTTCAAACAGCACCCTTCGGTAATGTTTGAAGTAGCACACTGAACTAAGAGATAATGGTCCTTTTATACCCACGCAGGGGCTAAAAGAAGGTGGTACAGTTATAGAAGCAAGACTTATATACATATAAGGTCATCTGGAAATGCACAGTCGACAGGTAGGAGGGGCTAACAGTTTTCAAGGAGTAGTAGAGACATTACTGTCGGTTACTAATTACTAACAGCTGCAGACCTTACTGGGCATGTGCAAAGTGGGAGATGCTACATATAACTTATCACTTGACAGATTTTCAAGAGTAGTTAACAGGAAGGTAGGACAGAGCACATGGCAAGCACATGGCAGCATGTGGAAGAGATAATGGCTGCCATGAACACAAAATGGATTCCGCGAAATGTTCACAATAGTTGCTAAATACAAGATGTCTTCTGCTAATGCTTAATCTGATCGCTACTAAATTACAACAACTTCACAGTGCTGCACTGCAGTGACCAGTTTGACCAGGCCAACCACAGTGTTGGAATGGTGTACGGTCCCTTCCTGGGGCAGTAAACACTTCTTGTGCACAACAGAGTCCTCTGGTAGTGTGTCCCATGAGGTCCAATGTTTTCATCCTATGTTCCTGCAAGCATAGCTCTAAGTTGCTGAAGTGTGGTAGCAGTAGATATACTGGTGTGCCTTTGAAGCTGGGGGTGGTTCAAAGGGTAACCACAGATGTCTCCCCTAAATTTCAGGCCTGTCTTCCATGAGTCCATGGAATGCAGATCATCATCTTAAGTGAGGCCATGATCTGTCCCCAAGAAGCTAGTTCAAAACCTCTCCCTCCAATCTAGCCAGACACGTCCTCAGTTGGCAGAGGCCAGTTTTTTCAGGTGCACATGTTTTATGGCTGTTGCTGAGGAATGCACAGATGTGCTTTCCCCAGCCTCAGTGAAACAGAGTTTGAATTAAAATACACCAAAAGAGAGTTTTTAGAGCATAGAAACACACTTCTTAGAAGATGCATTTCTAGAGCATTACTGACAAAACTACCTTGGGAAGGGGTTTGTCATTGTGAATCCAATAATAGTAAACACATGAGGCTGCTCCACTGCAATCCACTGTTGCATTTCAGAATCAATTGTAACCTATTCTCATGTTAACCTATGAGCAGGGCAGCTCTAATGTGTAGTGAAAACACACATAGGTATTCTTTAACTAAATGGGTAAATGTGCCCTGATGCACACACAAGCATGCAGGGGCAGGCTGGACACAAGTTAAAGGACACCACACAGGTACAAGTGTGCCTTTTCAGGCCTGCTGTGACAGGCCCCATACATAGGGTCACACTAGTGGGCAAATGCACACATACTGGTCAGCACCACTTTCCTGGAATAGCTAGGAAGACGCACACGCTCTCACACTGTATTCACATTGAGAAAGCGCTTAGTGCCCAAAGGCACTTTAAAACTCATTGTGCAAGTGCAAACACACTGGCCTGCTGTGTCAGGCTCAGTGTACATTGAAACACCATTGTACAAGTGGGCACATACTGGTAAACAATGGCAGACCTGGTCCCTTATTGGACACCATGGGGCCAGTGCACACATACTGACTTGCCAGGCCAGGTTCAGCACAGTTCAGAATCCCATTGCAAGTGTGCCCACTGTGGCTCGCAGTGGCAGGTCCAGTACACACTGGTTAGTGCCACTTCCCACCATCTGTAGGAAGAGTGCTGGTACTGCCTCACTGTACTTACAGTGGTGCAGTGCCCCAGGCCCTAAGGCCAGTCCTATGGAATCAGCGAAACCTATGAGAGGGGCCGACACCCTAGATAGGAAACACCCACAAGGGGGGTTCTTTGCTGCCTGGGCAAGGAACACCCTGGTGTCCCTGCATTGTCTTATGCCTACCACCTTTGTGCCCTTCATGGGGCAGCCCAGGGGTAGTGTAAGGCATGCTCAGGGTTGGTTAGGGCATGGGAGATGCCACCCTGGGCATGTTATGGGGATTTTCAGGGAAATCCCCATAACAAGGCCATGTCCAACAGCGACCAAACAATAAGTCAATTGTGCTAGACTTAGTGAATGTCTGAGTATCTGCTCAAAGTGCAAACTGGTCCAGCTGTAATATCCAGTCCCAATCTTTGACATCTGGTGAGGTGTTTTTTGCATACCTTTTCTTGTCTACTTGTAGCACTCAACTAGTGCATCCGTTTCTGGGCGACTTATGGTGTGTAAAATGTTTTTGTACAGCCATTCCATGGAGCATGATTGGAATTAATGAGATTGCAATGTTACTTCAGCTTTCAGGGATTTGGCCGGTGAGAAGGGGGTAACTGGCTGCTGTGGGAGGATGTGTGCTGATATACTGGAGTTAATACATTACTGGCTACTAACTCTTTCTGAACATAAACCATGGTGACAATTCAACTTCCCAAAAGAAGAAATCCACACCTTCATTGGGAACAATCCAGAGCCCAAAAATTACAGGTCAAGATTTAATAAAAATGTAGAAATACAAGGTCCCAGCAAACCAAAAATAATGCATAATGAGGGCGAAAGATTGGCTGAGATGTGGTATCTCGAATCATTGGGCAAAAAAGTAAGAAATGTCTAGAAAATAACTTTAGATGAATGTAGTAAATTTAACATTATGCCACAATGTGCTAAAGTAGTAGGGAGAGAAAGCAGAATAAAAAGTTATAAGCACTATAAATTATATAGATGAGAATGATAAATATTTGGGTGAGAATTTTATGCATTAGGTGGGGAGGAGGAACAGGAAGTAGCGGTCAACTACTAAATTGTTTTTCGGAGTTTAGATTTTGTGCATTAATAATGAAAATTAATATAACTTTACACATTTTATTCTCCATATTTATGTTGGATTAACATGATTGCAATGAAACCAGCTTTTTATACAATGCCTAGAAGTGTGTTTATTAATGTGTCATAGCTATGTCGCATTTTAGGTTAAACACCATCTTGGAGAAGATGGATGTCTTTTCTGGCACTCACTCCTCTTTCCCCCACCCTGCATGCAACTTCTCCCGACAGGCTCCGCAGAGCAGAGTCAGACTTACACTTATTGGTTCATTCCACTCTTATGAACAAATTGCATTGGATGAACTTTCTCCCCTTCCCTATTACTTGGAACAATATCAAGGTCTTGTCCGCTGCCTTCAGTTGAGAATACTAGCCCATTCATTTGCTGAAAGTTCCATTATTTAAATGTTTCATATTAGTTAGAACATCTCCAGACAATTTCAAAATGGAGTACTAAGTAAGTTTTTTTTTTTTATGAAAATGGTGCTCATGTGTCATCGTAATGATGGTTATTTTACTCTAAATTCTGATTTGGCAAGGACATGATTTTTTATGTTCAGTTTATGATAGTTTATGATAATTTTGCAGTTTTACTGATTTTTTATAGGAAAATTGTGGTCAAGAACCCTTTAATTTGGTGATGAGCCAGAAGACTTTCCTGTTGAACTAGGGACACTGTCTGATTTCTTTTTGATATTGCTGATCATCTGGGACATAGTATTATTTTGATCTTGCATCCTCTTTATGATTTTGAATTTGAAAGCCTTTATGGCATTATTGTTGTACTATCTATTTAGAATTTTGTATTAAAACCCTTTTTCTTATTACTGATCTGGAACTCAACTATTGAATGAGCTCCGTTACTATTAGAACTGATTTACTTTGCTAATCAATGTCCTAATGCACAGTCCAACCCATGGGTGAGCCAGTTGACGTAAACATTTTGGGGTGTAAACATTCTGGAGTTTCCAAATTTTGGGGGGCGATTTTGCTTCTTGATGAGGATAATTTTAATGATGATCTTTTGGATTCTAGATCTCATCCATACACTGACAGTGCAAAAGGAATTGGAGATGCTTCTGCAGCGGGAGATAGCATAGCAGTACAGGGAAAAAATAGCCACAGATGTGGTTTCTGATTCAATAGCTAGTGCCCCACCTGAAATTGCAAGGCCAACAGTGCCAAGTAGAAGCAAAAATACACCTGCTCTTACTCAATCTCTGAGCAACTAACTTATTAGTGCAAATGTGATAGAAAAAACTCATAAAGAGAAAACTATTAATGTTGAACCTTTTTAAAAATTTAATTTGGAGAAATGTGACAAGGAATAATTGACTTAAACAGGTTATTGACATTCAATGTTGATGAAATTAGCTACTTGATCAAGACAGCAGCAAGATGCCCAAACAAAGCACATGATCCTAGAAGACTTAGCTGATGAGTATGAAGTAGATGTCAGTAAGATGAGTGTTTTTGTTATATCAGCTTCAAATCACAATGGCTAGGAAGTCTGCAGTAGCTCCAGAGGTGAAGAGCTGGCTCCGCATTCTGCAAAAATGGGCAGACAAGGTGGATCTTCAAGTGGAGGTCTATGGGGGTGCATGTGTTGGGGGGGTATCTGGGCAGGGAGTTACAACCTGGGATATATACCTCCGGAACTTGGAGGTGAAAGATGACACAAGAAGCCATTAGGCATCCAAACCTGCACCTTTTATGTCTTCCTACTTTGCACTTAACAAAGGGGGTTCCTATGGGGGTTAACATGTGGGTGATGAGACCTGGGCATGGTTTGGTCAAAGTTGTAATGGTAGGATGCACTGTTATGAAGCATTTATGCATGAGGGCGTGGCCAAGATGGCGACCGGAACAGCATCATTATCTGTAGCTCTGCTCCCAGTCAGCGAAAATCTCCTGGTAACAGGCGATCCCCGGACCTCTCCAGCAGATCGCCGTATGCCCTGTTGACCCGGGATCACCCTGCGGTGCTCAGGCCCCCGCCGAGAGGGAACGCAGCTGGGAATTGAGTGAGTGACGTGCCAGCATGGATTCATACACCGAGGCAGCAAGGCCTGCGGCTGAATCGAGCACCGCCTCGACATCACTGTGGAAGCATGGGCGCTACCCCACTAACTCGCACCATCCCTCGACATCGGAGGGGGTCGTGCTCCGAAGCCTGTGGTGGATTGGGCGTTACGCAGAGGCTAAGCACAGCATATCGGCGGCACATACCAAGCCGCGCTCTGTTAGGCCCGGATGAACTGCACTTTGGGGTCAAGGTGTTTAGTCCCGACGTGTGTCGGATGAGGCAATCATCGGTGCTGAGCAACGGATTTGCGCTTAAGTGGCGCGAAAGCGGGAGCCAGCCTTGAGAGCTGTTGATCCATTGCCTGCGCCCTGTTGAAGAGACGAGCCGATCCACACCCCCGGTCCACTCGGCCCTGACCAGCTGGGCCTACTGCTCTCCCAGGCTTGGGGCTCACCGAGCTGGCCCCCTATATAGGTGGTGATCCGGGGGAGAACTAACAGAAATCACATATACAACACCTCATCTGACAATGTGGACCATATCCCCGGCTCTATTTTGGACGTTATTCGAGCGGTAACGGCCCAGTGGAACGGGGCCCATGCCGCATGGTGACAGGGCCCTCCCGGCACCCCCGAGGGATACTTGGTACGATGACTACTGCCCTCCCCTCTGCGTCCATCACCTGTGTTGGCCTGCTTGGTGTGGGTCCGGGCGGGCAGCCCCCTTGGGGCCTTCCCCAAACCATCAGAGGTTTAATGGGCAAATCAAAGGCAACTAGAACGCCTGCGGGGACCATGGACACGTCTGACGCCCCGACTAAGGAGCAGGACACGACCTTCCAGGCACTGCGACAAATGGAAGGTACTCTACACAACCACACCTCACAATTTGAAAGGGTGTTACAGGCTATAATGGACACCAAGACCACTCTGGAATCAAAAATTGATGCAGTAATAATAGATGTTAACTTACTCTGAACTGACCATCGCGCATTGGCCGACCGGGTCACGGATGTGGAAAAGGATGTGGTTGAACCAACTCCCACTGTAAGAGCTCTTCAGGAGAAGATGCTCTACCTGTCAACAGTGGTAGATGGGCTGAGGCGCAGGGCTGAGGATGCAGAGGGGAGATCGAGACGGAACAACATCCGACTGGTGGGCTTTCCGGAGAGATTTGAAGGTCCCAATACTGAATTGTTCATAGAAAAGTGGCTTACAGACACCATCTTGTGGGACAGAATACCGAAGTTCTTCGATTGAATGTGCCCACAGAGTCCCGGGCAGACCCCCGCCACAGGGAGCCCACCCCTGTCCTCTGATAGCCAGATTACTCAATTACCGGGACAGGGATCTAGTTCTACAGTTATTTCGTAAAGAAGGCCCTCTGAAATTCGAAAACATATTGATAATGGCCTATCCAGACTTCTCTGCGGAGGTTCAGAAGAAACGAGGCTCCGTCTACCAGGTGAAGAAGTGCCTCCATGAGCATAATATTAAATATGCCTTTCTGTTCCCTGCTAAACTCTGTGTACAGGATGGTCCTAAAGTGCATATCTTTGCCTCTCCGGAAGACGCATGGACCTGGCTCCATGCCAAGGGTCTCACCCGGTCCGCGCAACCGGAGGACACAGAGGTGGGGTGGTCGCCCCCCAAGGTGAAGCGCAAACACCGGACGCGCTTGGGTAGCAAGCCCACCCCGGCGCAGGTAGTGGAGGAGTATTCTTGCCTGCTATATGAGACCACACGGTTTGTGGCTGATCCCTTCTCGACGTTGTTAGATCATGCAGACACTGAAGCTGAACAGGAGACTCGCTCTGACTCTGAGGACTCACCCCTGGGCCCGCTGCTCACTCCACGTTCCGCCGATTACATTTGATCCAAGCTATTCATATTGGAATCTAGGGAGACCTGGATGTGTTAATGCCCTCTGTTTTCCACGCGGCTGGGCGTGAAGGCCCTTGTGAGACCGATGGATGGGCAGTGATGGGTCTACGTCATACTTCCGGGGTCTCTCTGATAAAGCAGAGGGCAATAGGGCGAGTGAGGCTATCCGAATGGCTGGGAGCTCAGGCTTCATGGTCTGGCCCACATCCTCCGCTCCCTATTCTGTATGGACCAGTTCACCCTCATGCCTGCTTGCAGGCTCTGTTCTGTTCTCTCATATACATTATCAATGTTTTATATTGTTGTTTTCTTGTTACTTTCAGATGGGGCTCCCCCATTGTTCTTTCATGGGTTTGTTCTGTTACTGCCACACATCACATCCAATACGAGACGTGTGGGGCGCGCTCCAGACTCCATGGGGCGACTGTGCCTGAGGGTGGGGCACGGACAGAGTCCCCTGGGGGAACTGGATCAGGTCTCTCGAACTCCCCCTATGTCTAATATTACTGTATATCCATGTCTACGCAAGCACAGGTACACACCCCACGGTATAATGTGATCACATGGAACATAAGGGGTATGGCGACAACGCGTAGGTGACAGTGCATACATGCATCTCTGAAACGCCACCTAGTGCATTTTGCTATGCTACAGGAAACACACTTATCGGAAACCACCCTGGAAAAAAACACGCGCAAACTGGAGGGGGCAAATGTGTGGAACTATATCTTCATCCTTCGCCCGAGGAGTAGCTATCTGGATCGCCCCAGGGGTGCCCTACATGGCCACCCACTCGCACATAGACCCTAATGGCCGATATGTGGTATCCGAGGGCAGCCTTGATGGTACACCACTGTCCCTCGTTGTACTGTATACACCTAACACTAATCAAAAAGGTTTCCTGCACACACTGACAGCCGGACTGCTTCTCAATCCATCTGGGGATAGCATTTGGGGTGGTGATTTTAACTGTGTCTTAGATGTACACATGGATAGATCCTTCCCCCCACTACCATCAGCCCCGAGCAGTCGGATCTTGCACGAGCTAGAGGCCTGGAAGTTGAAGAACGGCTTGTGTGACGTCTGGCGATTGGGCCACCCGATGAAACAAGAATATTCCTTCTATTCCTCTGTCCACAACCTACACACCAGGATAGACATGACCCTTACTTCACCAGCAGTAGTACACAGGATACATGCATCTGATTACTTGGCTCGCACGGTGTCGGATCACAGCCCGCTGCATGTGGTTTTAGGCTGGGGCCACCCACGGGCACGGATTACTACGTGGTGCTTGCAGGTGGAAGCACTGTCTGAACCCCCCTTCTGTGCTGAGCTTGCCCAGTGCTTGTCCACTTATTTCTCACATAATGATAATTCTATGACACATCGCGCAACTGAGTGGGATGCCCATAAGGTGGTAGTGCAGGGACACTGCATGGCTGCCTCAGTGGGGGTTCGACGGGCCCTGGTTAACTAACTGGGCTGGAGTCTGGGTTGCGGGAGGCAGAGATTGCAGTGGCTGGGAGTGATATATCGGTGGAGGAGTTGAGTTCCCTGAGAGCCAGTCACAGAGAGGCCGATACCAGATTGAGCAAACATGACTATAGACACTATATGACACGTCAGTATGCTGAAGGGGATAGATTGGGCCGCTTACTGGCCTGGCTTGTGTGAAAGGACTCCCAACCCTCGCCCATAGGGGCAATCCGTTTGGATTCAGGGGTGATAGTCAACTCTCAATTGGCAATAAATGAGGCCTTTTATGCCTACTATCGGTCATTATACACACCCTCTCCTCCTCCTCCTCCTGCGGAGTGAGTGGTTGGCTTCTTGGCCTCTGCCCCAGGCGATGCCTACAACCTGAGCAGGCGGACACCCTGGATGGTCCAATCTGTTTGGAGGAAATGCGCCTCGCGCTGTCTCAGATGGCCCGCAACAAGGCACCTGGGTCAGATGGCCTCCCGGAGGAGTACTTTACATCTCAGGCAAATCACCTTCTACAACCCTTGCTTCGGATGTTCAATGAAGCATATGACCGGGTGAAATTGCCGGACTCAATGCGCGAGGCCCTCATAGTGGTACTCCCAAAGCCTGGCCACGATCCTCTTGACTTTAGATCATATCGCCCTCTCTCTTTGCTTAATTCAGACTGCAAGGTGTTGGGGAAAATCTTAACCAATAGACTCCTTCCATTTCTACCACAGCTGATACACGACGATCAGTCAGAGTTTATACCAGGTAGAAACACCTTCCTAAACATCAGGAGACTACTTCGTATAATACACAATAATAACCGTGAGTCTTCCCCTTGTGCAATGGCCTTGTCATTAGACATCAAGAAGGCGTTTGATACGCTGAGCTGGGACTTCCTTATTAGAACGCTAGGCGCAATGGGATTCGTCGCGGGAGACATAAAATGGATTATGACATTATACTCTAATCCTATGGCCCACGTCAAAATGGGACAAGTTATTTCAGAATCCTTCCCAATAAGCAGGGGCACCAGACAGAGTTGTCTGTTATCTCCCCTCCTGTTTGCCATAGCTCTGGAGCCATTGGCCATCAGGTTACGCACACAAGCACACCTGTGGGGCATCCCAGAACTCAACACGCATCACATTATTTCTCTGTACGCAGATGACGCTCTGATATATTTGCGAGATCATGCTGCCTCTATGTCAGGGGTGATGGATATACACAACACCTTTGGAGCCATCTCTGGCTTGCGTGTCAATTGGTCCAAATCTTGTATTTTCCCCCTGTCCCCTGTGCTACTAGAGCTCCACCAAGTCCTACCAAACTACCACCTACCATGGTGCCACTCCACCTTTAAGTATCTGGGTATACAGGAGTATCATTCCATAGAAGACATAAGAGAAGGCAATATAGGCAGAGTCCTTTGTTCACTCCGTGGTTCACTACCCTTCTGGGTAGCTCTTCCTTTGTCACCTATGGGCAGAGTGGTTATTGCCAAAATGCTCATCCTCCTAAGGTTCCTATATTATTTCACAGTGCTCCTGATTGTCCCACCTCATTCATTCTTCAAGTCCCTGCAGTCAATAGTGACTGACTTGCTATTGGGTAGGGACAGACATAGAGTAGCGTTGTCCACAACACAATATTCACAGAGGGAGGGGGGTTTGGGCTTGCCCAATTTAGAACTGTACTATGTGCCTGCCCAGTTGCAGTGACCGGCCGCATGGCTGGGGGAGACCCACACAGTGGAACGTAAAGTGATGCTGGAAAAGCTAGCGCTGCTCCCGGTGCTGGCCTGGCTGTTGGACGGATCCTGCCCCGCCCCACGTGGCTCCGTTTTGTTAGAAGTCACCAAGTCCTGTTGGCTGCGATATGTTCATGGCAGGGGATCTCCAAAACCATACTCTCCTCTGATTCCTCTGACACAGTTGCCTAGGGCCCAAGCCCTGACAGGGCACCACAACATGCGTGTTCCGGGGAAGGAGACGGCTCACAGGTGAACCAACGTTTGTGGTTCTATATCAATTCATAATGGAATTTAGAGCCTGCTACCTCCCTGAGGGAGCCCACCAGTAATACTTGGAGGGTTTTGAATAAATTAATGCACAAAGCAGTTTTCATAAAGGATTAGGTACGTAAATAGGTCCTGATGAATCGCATGAGATCAATTTCAACTCAATATAGCGAGAAACATGTTGACCCCTTGATTAAGTATCACAGTGATTCTGTATACTCTTTTTTGTACCCTTTTTTTACTTGAATTTCTAGTGAAAATTGTTATAATTTCAAGGGATTGTATACATTAATTTACTATATCCCTAACACGATGTTTTTAACTATGCCAGGGGTTTAAATATCTGAATAAATAATTTTTTACCCTTAGTCATTTTTAATCTCTTCTATACCAATCCTCTTTCTTTTTTTCATCTGACCGGCTCTACACCAACTGCCTAAAAGATCTCCGGCAAAGAGCCCCTTTGTGGGGCCCGTCAGGCATTGCAGTGCCGGCCTGACGAGGAGCATAGCCCTATGATGAAGCATGTCACCGGACGGTGAGTGAGGGCTCTTGCTTCAAGCATATTGCTTCCCCCCCCTTTTTTTGTCACTGGAAACCTATCTTTACCACTATAACCCTCGATCTCTTTTTTGGAACTGTGTGTAAACTTTGTGGAGTATATAATTGGGAGAAATTCACACTGGACCAGGAGATATTCGTTTTTTCTCCAAATCTCCCGTTCTGCCCCTCCTTTTTTGAAATTAACACCACAACATGCACCTACGGCGCAAATCGGGCCTAGTGAGTGCTGGGGACTTTTATTCGGGCTCAAAGCTGAGGTCCTTTGACGAGCTTATGGAGAACACAGGGATACATGCCGGCGCCTTCTTATCGTATCGCGCAAAACGGCACTTACTACCCACCACGTGGGGGGAGGGAGATGCTGAACCGCCAACGTCTCAGTTACTCACATTGATCCTACCAGAGGGAGGCACATGGGGTACAATATCAAGACTATACTCAATGCTATTAGTGGGGGTCTGCCCAGAACTAGCACATGCGAAATCCCGATCGGATGAGGTACTCCCTATCCCCTTGTCTTGTGCGGCCCTGGGCGGTGGCACTGTCCACTGTCAGGAATGTCTCTTATAACCCCACACTCCGCTACACCCAATTCAATTATGTGCACCACTCCTATTTATCCTCTTCCCAATTAAAATAAATGTTCCCCGCGACGGATCCAGTGTGCCCTAGATGCGCAAAGCCACTACCAGATTTCTACCACATGGTGTGGAAGTGCCACCCGCTGGCCGTAGCTTAGCAACGCGTTACCAACACAGTTGCTGACATTACTGATCATGCCTTAAAAAAAGATCCCGAGTCCTGCTTACTGGGACTGCGCCGTTGTGCCAAAGGGGACAAACAGGTACACAGATTTATTGACCTGCCCTTCATAGTGTTTAAGCATCTGATAGCAACCCATTGGAAGGCCCCAGGATATACCAGTTGGTTACGCAACCTGCTACAATGGTCTTATGCGGAGGCTCAAACGCTGTGTCAGCTACAGTATAGAGGGTTGGCTCAAGGAGGCTTTGAAATATGGGACACCTTCATTGTAAGCATCGAAGCTAAGAACGACATACAACCACCTTGAGCCCTCCATATATAGCACGGCATTAGACAGACACATGTTTTTTTTTTTTTACTGTTCTTGGGTCTCTTATGTCCTGCTGAGATAGCCTTCTTGACTCCCCCGACGCGCACCAATATGCAACTACGGCAGATACTGACTAGGAGAGTTCCTGTTCACATCTGGCCGGTCATGTTGTAACCAAGGCAGCCCCCTCCTGATACTATTGTCCGACATAACTAGATGTGCACAACTGGTAGTTATCGTGCGCTCTGTAGCCATGTACTCGCACCCTTCGGTTCAGACACCAGCACCCCCCCATATATAACACAGCATCACTAATTATTATTCAGTGGCATAGGTAATTGTTGCGGTTTTAATAGTATCTTTACTTGTTTATTATAATGCATGTCTCTTTGAATGTGTCATTGGCTTATTCACCTGTGTGAGCATCTGCTCTGTAAATCTCTGTTGCAATTAATGAAGAGATTTGAAAAAAAATGAAGCATTTATGCATGGGATTGGTTGCTGGCTAGGGGTAAGGAGGTTTGTGTAGCTTCAAAACAAGATGACCCCTTACAGAGCGCTCCTGGCTTCGAGTGGGTGGATGTCTGGAAGGGTGTTTGGAAATGCATAATGCTTTTAGAGCTATAATTGTGATTGTGGGCATGTGACGGGGACGTTACTAGGTTTCCAATTAAATGTTCTTTAGTTGTTTGCTGTGAAACTATAAACAAAATGAAAAAAATTAAATCACAAGATTTGAGAGACCAATTGTTCCCTACTTTAACTAAAAATTACCTGCTTCTGGATTTATGACATGCTGTCAAAGAAGATGTGTGGGATTTCTCTGGGAAAGTGATAGGATTAATATCTAGTGCACAGCCTGTTAAAATAAAACCTGGTGCAGGGTTTTGAGCAAAGAATCCTCCAGGAAGTGCTAGGTAGCCCTTGCGAATTTAACATGATAGGAATTAAAAAAAACATAGTTGGAAATGTCACATCATACAAGATCTTCGAAAAATCAATACAATTGTCATTCCATTGTGTCCAGTGGTATCAAATCTACAGTGATTGTGTTTCAAATTCCTTCAGATGCACAATGGTATACAGTTGTTGACTTATGCTGAGCATTCTTCCCAGTCCCTTTGCATGAGGAAAGTCAATTCCTCGTTGTGTTCCAATTCCACAGTACAGTTCTCATATGGTATAAGATCCCAAATGGGTACACAGACAAGAACATTTGGCATTGCCCTGTAATTCAGTTTTAGTTAAGTATATTGATGATTAGTTAGTTTCATCCCAAACAAAAGAGGACCATCAACTTGACACAATTGTCCTGTTGAATCATTTAGCTGACAGTGATCATGAAGTTTCTCCAGGAAACATGTAGTACTATAACAAGGGAGTAATCTATCTTGGTCACCACTTTGAAGAAGATGCAAGCAAAGTCTCAAAAGAACGTATTTCTTCAAGTCTCAAAATGAATCTTCCTATCACCGAAAGGGAGGTGAAGATGTTTCTGTGAATTGTTGGTTACTGCCAACAGTAGATCACAAAGTTTTCCTGGAATGCGGAACCTTTACTATGGGTAACCCATGATGACATAACAGATCCAGTACCATTTGACAAAAAATGTTCAAAAGCATTTCATATATTGAATGAAAAGTTATATAATGCACCCGCTCTTGAAATATCTGACTATAATTTGACTTTCTGTTTGTTCTGTCTTGAGAAGAATGGATGTGTGCTACCAGTTCTTAAACAGAGACTAGGTGGGATGGTGAGGCTAGTTGTCTACCTTTCAGCTGTATTGGATCCAGTAGATGCGAGCCTTCCTGGTTGTCCGAAATTAGTAGAAGCTATTTATGTTATCATTATACAAAATGAAGGAATGGTGATTGGCCATACTTTAATTGTCCCACATTCAGCTCAGATCCTATTAACATGGACAAAGACTCAACACATAAAAAACAGTAGGCTCACCAGGCATGAGGAAGGTATTCTTTCAACAGAAAACATTGCAATACCAGTTCCATACTGACATAATGATTACAGGGATACAAATGAAGATGAAGACAATAAGAGTGAATATGACCGTATTGCGGTTACCGAGTTATCTATCAGGCCACGACCTGATATAAAGGAGACGTCTTTAGAAACGGCTAATCTGACTTTGTTTGTTAATGTTTCCAGTTTGAGGGACCAATATGGAACATTGAAGGCTGCCTTTACAGTATCTTCCATTTCTTAATCTCTTCAGGCATCATATATGGCAATTGTATTTTCAGCTAAAGTTGCAAAGTTGTTTGCATTAACAAGAGCTTGTTGCCTGTCAGAAAAATTGAATATAACAATTTATACAGACAGCCAGAATGGTTTTGGTGTGGTGCATGATTTTAGACAACTGGTCCCAGAGAGGTTTCATGGCATTTCCTAGAACCCCCATAAACAATAGTCTCTATACAGTATACTTGATCTCTTGAAAACAATTCAACAGCCAAAGGATGTTGATGTGGCCAAGTGAGCTGCCCATAAGAATGGAATGGATTTGGTTACTTTGGGAAATAAATATGCTGATCAGGCAAAATATTATGCAGTTCAGAATGTGACAGTTGTTCAAGAAACTGACAATGATGAATCGAGAAATAACACTATGCAAAACATGTGAACTGTTTCTAAATTCAATCCAGATACCTCTAGGTGAGTTGTGACACCTTGAGGAGGAGGCTACAGAAGATGAGAAAAGGGAATGGGAAAAATTAGGTTACAAGATCAATCATCATGATTTGTATGTTACCCCTGAGAATACATATGATCTTGCTGATACCTTGCCGGATCCCATTGGATGTTACTTTTACAACATATCACAATCACGACGAGATAGCCTGGTTTGAACATTAAGAAACTATTGGGAAAACACAAAGTTTAGAAATGTTGCAGAAGACTGACAATTTAACCATCAGGGAAAGATGACATTAACTGTGATGAATCTCAGTGACAAATCAGAATGTCCGTTTACAAGACTTCAGCAGATTTTGCAGTGATACCAGGCTTGAAACATGTCTTTGTCACTT
This sequence comes from Pleurodeles waltl, assembly GCF_031143425.1. NCBI lineage: Eukaryota > Metazoa > Chordata > Amphibia > Caudata > Salamandridae > Pleurodeles > Pleurodeles waltl. The sequence goes on from NC_090446.1 coordinate 915,669,516, forward strand.
TATGGTTGTTTTCTAAATGGGTTGAACATACCCCACCTGGAGATCAGATAGCCTGACAGTTGCTAAACTTTTGCTAAGGGAGTTGGATTCTAGTTATGGTCTTCTGAATTCTGTTGAGACAGATCATGGCTCACACTCCAGAAATGATGTTTTCTAAATAATCATTTCTGCCTTCCAAATAAATCAAAAGTTTCATTGTAGTTATCTTCCTCAATGTTCCTGTATCGTAGAGAAAGTTAATGGCACCCTTAAGAACAAATAGACCAAAGGCTGTTGTTCAACTGGTTTAAATTGGCCTGACAAACTTCCTCTGGTTTTAATGAACATCAGATGTACACCTTAAACTGCTTTAATGTTGATAACTTGTGACATTGTGTTAGATTATTGTAAAGGTCTGGCTGATTTTTTTAACCATGTTTATTTATTGTTTTTTTCTGAGAGAAAGAATCTAAACAACTGTAAAGGTCTGGCTGATATGGTGAAATCTATCTCTCAGGCGAATATGAAAATAGAAGCAACAAGAGGCATAATATACCACAGCTTCAATGTATAGAGGTCCAAAACAAGTTAGGATGAATGGTCTGGAAGAGCACTGGAGCAGACCCCATCAAGTGATATTGATGGCAAACACTGAGGTAACAAGTGCAGGAATCCCGCAGTGGATCAACTCTGCTTATTCAAAAAGAGTGAAGGCACCAGATGAGGAAGTAGTAACATTAACCAGGGGTTCACAAGTCAAGTTCAAGTTTGTAGTGTGGTCCCACAGGCGATAAAAGCATAGAAATTGCTGAAAATGGAGTCATAAATGTCCTGATCAGTGAAAGTGAGAGCTCTGGTGAAGAACCTGGTACCCCTACTAGTGGTGATTTAGTCCAGTTCCAAAAACAAGAATCAGAGAGAAGGGCGGTTACAATGTCAAAGTAAAAGACATGAGTGGCAGCAAGAAGAAGTTGTCTCTGATCCCTTAAGGGTCCACTTCACCTTGCAGAACAGAATCTTCAGTTTCACCCTTAACCCTTACCATCTACTAAAGGGCGGTGCTTCTGGAAGCCTATTCAGCAGCCCCTTACTAACACTGTATTAATTGAATTTCATTGTCTGGGTCTCCACCCTCCAGTCACAGAAATGCAGGCAGGACCCTTCCACAGTCTATGGAAGCTGTATTCACCCTCCATCTTGTGCCATGTCAAACCAGAAGCTTCCAAAATGGATCCTAGCTCACTTTACAATTAATACTGTGAGCCAAACTCAAGTATTTCAGTATTTGCAGGATCTCCTTTCAAGGTATATGCCGAGACACTATTGTGAGCTTACGACCCCCTGAGCTGATCAGATATCCTTGCTGAAGTGGTGGTCTAGTTGTAGTGTAACATCACACAGACTGTTCACTCAGTTCTAATACCTGTGAAATGACTGAATATAACACTATCTTTAATTGCAATTTTTTTTAATGTTATCAGGATTTCTGTATTCTCAACTTGCTTGCTGTCTCAAAAAGTGTCCTCTCTATTAATAAAATCCAGCATGAAAAACTGATCTTTTACTTTTGGTTAAAAATGTTAATTGTTGCCTCTCCTTTCCACTTCAAATAACCCTCTTCTTCCTTTCTCTTCCTTTGCATGTGTTTTCTCTTCAGGCACAACCTTCTCCATGATATTGATTTAATTTAATCACTATTAATTTGGTCACAATTCATTTCAAAGATCCTAACTTCTCATATTTTAAAAGTCATATCCCAACTACCTAACAATACCTAACCACCTCTAGCTCACCTATTCACTCCACCAAACATCTGCACTATTTCCCCAATGAAAACACCTAACTCATATTATTTAATCTTCCACAGAAAAACTGGAATGGGATTGCATGGAATGGTAGGAGTCACTCTCCTGTTGCTTTGACCAGTGAGAAGAAGAACGCTAAACTAAAGGTAGGCATTTCCTGAATGGGTACATCTAGCTACAGTGAGAAGAAGAATCAGAGCCAGAAATCTAGAGCCCAGTGGATCGTTGCCAGTGCAGTTTTAAAGTGAGTTTGAAAGTGAATGAGAGGAAGAATAAGAACTACATCGAGAAACATAAAGACAGTGAAATCTGAGTTTGTCCATGTAAATCAAATAGAAGAAACTTGTTCAGAGCATGAATGGACAGATTTTTTAAAACAAAAAGAAGACTCTATTTTTAAGATTTTGTTTTTGATTATTGTTTTAATGAAATCTAAAGAAAATAAAATAATAAAACTAGTACTGTTTTAAAGAAAATGTTTGTTATATTTTAGAAATTCAAAGTCATATTTTTGTCTCAAGAAAATGGAACACACCAGATGCTGTAAAATAATTGGTTAAATGGTGCTATTAATATTACTAATTCCAGCTAGCCTGTTGTTGTGCTTACTGTCTCCAGCGGGACATGCTTCCTCAAGGGTTGAAATAACTATAATATATAATATAATGAAGTGAAACATATTATGATCAGTCATAGAGATAGTCTAGTTGGTGGGTTTCAAGACATTATTTGTACTAAATTGTACATGAGGCCTCAGAAATTATGCTGGATAACAATTGTTTTCACAGCTTTCAATTTCATATGTGTTATCTTGTACAGTGCTTCCTAGTTTATTTAATAACATTGAATTCTTATCTACTTTTCTGACAGATTTCAATGTATTATTGGAGGATTAGCATATTTCGGAAAGCGAAGAGCCCAATCAGGATATTATATATGGTTCATTTTTAAGAATAATTGCACAAATGAGGCATGAGAAAAAAATCATTAAACGGGGTATGTGCAGAAGAACATACATTAATTAGGGAATATAATAAGAAAATAGTAAATATTGGGAGAGAATGGAGGAAAGAAGAAGCTATAAGAAAGCAAATCAAGGTAGATAAGAAATTCAGAATGGCAAATCCACATCCTAGACTTGAGAATGAGATAAGAAAGAATAAGGGAAGTGTGTATGGTTTGTTGTGAAACTCTAAAAGGTGGCAATGCTGACTGTGTAGGGGAGAGTGTGTGTGAAAGAAGTTATGTCCCGAGTGGTGATCATTTATTTAATGGTGAGCTGATTCTGAGAGGAATTTATTATGTTCAATTAGATTGCCTACTTTAATTTGCAACAGAATTGGGTTGGATTGTGTTATCTGCTTTTGAGATTCCTAAAGTCTTCATATGAGTGAAATGGATCATGCAGTCGGATTGAGAAGAGTGAACTGATGTTTTGGGGAGGTAGTTTTAGATCTATTGGGTGCTATTATTCCTCCTATAGGTGCAACAATGAATGATATGGAGTACGTTTGTTGTGTAACTTAGTGGACAAGCTTGCCTTGAGTACTGTGGGTTCACCAATCCAAATAAATTCAGAATTAATGGTTATTAGGGCTATAGTTATGCATAACCACTTCACATTAGATATATTTTTTGCAAACAAAGGCAGTGTTTGAAAAGTGCTAAAAGGTAAAAGGTAATATACCTTTATACCCAATAACAGTCCTGGTTTTAACACTTACATCGTGAATCTGACTAATATCTCTTGTGGACTTCAATCTTTTGAAGAGCATGGCTTATTGAAAGCTGTACGGTGCTTTATTAGAAGAATAGAGAAAGGTTTTAGTAAGGTTGGTGAATGGATTGATAAGTTGGAAGTGGGGACTATTCACCAAATACTAACTCCAGTGATAATTATAATGATTTATGCAATTATTTAGTTTCTCATGTTAAGATCTTCTGGAGCCGTAATTAAAGGTTGCAAATATAAGGGTAAATCAACATCATTAATGAAACCACAGAGGTGAAGAATATCAAAGATCGTGTCTACAACCATCTAAAGATAGCGCAAGAAAATTCCAGAAAGAAGCATAAAGTGATGCAGAAAGGAACGAGTTTCGGACTAACAAAGTTTTAGTAATGGTTTTAGTGATTATAAAAAGAGGGAGGCATTTTAGATAGCTTTTTGGGTTTCTATTTTGTGCATTAATAAAGATAACATGACTTTTCAAATTTGGTTCTGTTTACATATGTTGAATGAACATGATTACAGTTGAAACAAATTTGATACAGTGCTTAGAAATGTGTTTATCAATGTGTTACAGTTATTCCACATTTTGTTACACACCATATTAGACAGTTGGAACATCTCTGAATGATGTCAACATAGAGAATGCTGAATGTGCTTTAAAAAAAATAGATGGTGCTCACATGTAAACGGAATGAAGTGCATTTTTCTCTAAATTCTGATTTGCCAAAGAGATGATGTTTTTCAATCTGGTCACGATAATTTTGCAGTTTAACCAATTTGTTGTGTGGGAATTGTGTATAAGATCCCTGGATTTGGAGTGAGCCATAAGATTTTTTTTGTGTTCTACTTGGGATGATGTCTGATTTATTTTTGATTTTGCTAGGACTTCAAACAATTTTGATCTTGCATACTCTGCATGATTATGCATCTCAAGGCCTTGATGACATTATCTCTGATCCATTTATTTTGAATTTTGTAATAGAGTCTTTTCACTTATTGCAGGAAGCTGGATTTTTATGTGGTATGGAAATACTGTGTAAAGAGTCCAGGGGTGCCCCAGTGAGTGGGCAGGGCTTGCAATGCAATCCCAAATTGCTCTATTTAGGGATAGTGTGGTCAAGCAGCCTTTGGTTTCACACAGAGGAGTGCAAGACATCTACAAATACATACAATAATCAATGCATGAAGCACACGACTCAAGAAGAAGAGCCATACCAAGTTATAAAATTAGCAAGTTTCATTATATATATTTAGGCTTTAGAGAAAGATTGTCCAGGCAAGTACATTTTTAAATAGGAATTATTTTCACTTTTAAAAGTGGACACTGTAATTTCCAAATTCTGCAATGTTATTCCATGGGAGGAAAAACAGGTTCTGCATTTAGGTATTGTTTGATGACTTATGGGATCAATCTCCAGGACTTAAGGTGAGTATTGAGCAAGGGTCAGGATCACACAAACAGGTCACTCTGGATGACACCTGGACAGCCAGGTGCAGAGGCATAGTATCACATTGGGTGCTAAAAGTATTTCAATGGAGATTGGTCTCTGTGGAAAAAGCCTGCAGGCTCTGGCCAGGAGGCCAGTCGAGGTCAACTAAGAGGTGGGTTACAAACTTAAAGTTCTAGGGGGAGTAGGTGCACCTTTGGTCCTCTTCTCCATGGGTCAGGGGTGAGGAGTGCAGAGGTGTCCTTTGGTGTCTGGGAGCACTCGCGGTTGAGGTGTCCAGTGGCCTGAGGCTGCAGGCATCGTTGGGAGGTCTAAGAGGAGTGAAACCACAATGGACCCGAGCTCAGGAGACTTGGGGGACTTGGTGACACCTGGGGCTCACTTCAACTCGGGCCGTAGGCGACGGCTGCAGTGGTGGCTTTAGGCGTTTGGTTTCTCTCACCACTGAAGCTGCAGAAGGGGCGGCCTGCATGCAGAGGCTGCTGGTGACTTTGGGGTGTCCAGGAGGGGTGAAACCAAGATGGACTCTGACTCTGGGGAACTGGGGAAGCTTGCTGGCACTAATGGTCCACTTCACCTCGGGTTGGGGGTAGCTGGTACAGTATGAAGGAAGGCAGTCATCCCGGGTTTCTGGAGTCACAGCTGCAGGATGAGTCAACTTTGGTGCAGATTTTGATGAGAGATGCAGACAGGCCGGCGGGGTTGGTACCAGGTTTCTCTTCTGCTGCTTTCCCAGCTCTTCAGTGTCCTTTGCCTTCTTAGGTCATCAAATTCTGCTTCTCTGGAGCCAGGGGGCTTCCCTAAATAAAGAATTTAGGGGCAAAAGGGATGTGTATGGTAGTAGCAAATGGGCTACTGGCCATTTGGGTCACTATGCCCCCTATATGACCATTTCCTGTGGGAAGTGTGCATAACCTTGTCCCAGAATTCTATGTATGATATCACCAAGGTGGCTCCTTCTGAAAATTAATGTCCACCTCGCAGTTGCCCACCTTGGCGGTGGTACTAGCCCGGGGGTGGCACACCTACCTGACTAGCTAATTTTCCCATCTGTTCAGGTGACAAATGGCCTCTGAATGGGGGTGATTTCCTCTCATGTGAGGTGAGCCAAATTAGCATTTAAAAGGTGACAGCCCATTGAGGATTGCTGCCTTAGGAGGTCTAATCAGCAGATCATCCTGTGGGAGGGGGGTGTGTTGCACCCTCTTCCCAGACATGCTTTTGTTCTGGATCTCCTGAGAATAAAGGAATCCAGAATGGTGTCTCGGGTGGCAGGCTGGCAGAAACTGGTCACTGAGGACACCAGAGGCTGGGGGAGTTTAGGGGGGCACCTCTAAGGTGCTCTCTGGGTGCAGGCACTGGTAAATCTGACACTAGCATCAGTGTGGGTTCACCAATAAGAGCTTTTTGGTACCAAAAATCCCTATCTTCAGTGAAGCCATCATGTAGCTAGGGAACTCGTGTTGACCATTGTCCAGCACATGCATTTCAAATGGCTTCCATGGTCACTTATTATGTCTGAGAATAGAGAAAGTAATAGAAGGGACATATCTGCTCGTGCAGATATGCCCTCACAAGTAATAAAATGCACCCTGCCTTAGGGCTGTAAGGCCTGCTAGAGTTATGACATATATATTACATGCACTGTTAGGGGAAATGGCACACAGGCTGTGTGCCATGCCATGTTTCCATTTTTGTCTGCACCAAGACACACAGCCTGCAATGGCAGCCTCTCCTGTGCTTGGTGAGGTGTCCCTTATAGTAGTACAGTTTGTGCTGCAGCCCTTTGGGACCCTCCTTAGCACCTCGGGCCCTAGGTACCAGGGGTACCATTTACTAGGAGCTTACAGAGGGTGCTAAAGGATTTGCCAATTGTACAGTTTTGGGGGGAAGAACACTGGCTCTGGGGAACTAGTTGGCAGGGAGCCAGTGCACTCCAGTCAAAGTTGCATCAATTACCAGGGAAAAAGGAGTGGTGGTACTGCAACAAAAACCCAGTTCCCTACACAAGCCCCCACAGGCCAGAAGACTCAGTCAAACCTGGGAGAGCTTCCTAGTTTGTCAGGCAAGGAAGAGTAAGGGAACAGGCTAAGTTGTTGTAAGGCCTACTCTGCCTTACACCCTCCTGTCTAGGTCATTTCCTCTGGGGAACCGACCTACCTCAAGAGTGATAGGACCTAACTCAAAATGCCCCTTGACTTTGGTGTTGTTGCCTATTGTTTTTGTCTTTGGATCAGAGGTGTCCGCCTCTGCTAATCCTATCTTAGCCAGGGCAACCCCCAGCTTACCCAAAAAGGTTACCCACAACTTGAGTAACCCCATCATGACCAACAGGGTCAGGGGGCCTAGTTTGCTATTTGACATAGGGTCAGACCAACATGCCAGGAACAGTGCAGCCATAAAGGCTAACACCCAGCAGAGGCCACTGACAGCTGTCACTTCCCAGACCCACACCTTTAGCTATTCACTGACAGTGGAAGGTGCTAACATTTAGGCTTCTTTGAGTTCTGGTTGCCTATCTGCTGTTTTAGAGTGTGGGGTTACTACATCCTGTAGTAAGCACACTCCTTCCGCTCTCTCTTCTGTAAGCTGAGGAACCACCATCTCAGACTTAACAGTTGCCTGACTAGTCAGGATTTCTTGTTTGTCAGGTAGGGCTTCACCAGTGACAACCTACTGGGGTAGAATCTCCTTGGCTCACTGGAACTTTGGCTAAAAGTTGCCCACCTTTTCTACACTTTGACTTTTTCTTCTTCTTCTAAGGCTTGCTTGCACTAACTGCAGGGCCAGCACTTCCAACATCATTGGGTGAGGATGGGCACTGGACCGGTGCCTCACTTTGGTTCAGATCAACTTCTGGATGGTCATTTCCAAAGAGACAGTCAAGGGGGAGGTCTGTACTGACTACTACCCTTCTCCAACTAAGGGATCCAGCTACTTCTAGACCTGGGTGGAGGGGCAGGTGCCACAAACGTCCCTACCATTTTGTCTCCTGGGCGTACCCTTCCTGGTGGAGGGGTAGGGGAAGGGAGGACTCACCTCTGACCCCCGTTCAGCCCAAGGGTGCATACCCTTGGTTGGGAAACCAGTTGCAGGGTAGAACCCCTGAACTGGTGGGAGAGCTGAGCAGGAAAGCTGAAACAAGTGCCCTGACAGTTCTGGATTCTGGGGGTACCTCTCCCAAAAGGAGGGTATGGAATCCCAGAAGGAGGGGCATGGGGAGGAAAGCCCCTCCCCAGGATACTGACACTGGGCTGCAATGCCAGAGTTGGGGAACCACCTCTGATCTGGTGGGAAGTAGAGTAAAAACATTGGACCCTGGGAGCATAGAAGGAGGGATCCGACTGGGTACAGAGAGGCATAGAACTGGCAAGTGTTGCCCTGACAGTTGTGGGATATTGCCCACTGTAGGACCAGGCCCTTTGTGCAGGGTCATCCCCCTACTTTTTGCCTTCTTCCTCCCATTTTATCTGCCTGTTTTTGTTGGCTTTAGGAATCCCTCTGTCTAAATTGTATTGGTGATTGGTTTATGCATTATTGGTATTTTTGATTTACTAGTAAGCTCCTAGTATAGTGCACCATTTGTGCTTAGGGCCTGTAATTCAAATGCTACTAGTGGGCTTGCAACCCTGATTGTGCCACCCACATGAGGAGCCCTATAAGCATATCTCAGACCTGCCACTTGATTGTCTGTATAGGCAGTTTTATACTGCCATTTCAACCTGCAGGCCCAAACATTCCCTTTTACTACCTGTAAATCACCCCAAGGTAGGCCCAAGGCAGCCCCCTGGGCAGGATGCAGTGTATTTTAAAGGTAGAACAATACTGGTGTGTTTTACGTGTCCTGATAGTAAAATACTGCTAAATTCATTTTTCACTCTTACAAGGCCTATCCCTCCCATAGAGTAACATGGGCATTGCTTTGATGCATCTTGTAGGTGGAATTTCCCAAGGAGCAGATAGAGATATAGGGGGTCATAATGACCCTGGCGGTCCTGCCACGCCAGCGGTGGCGGTGCAGGACCGCCAAATTATGATCTTTGCACGGCCTGTACCGCCAGGGGGGTGGGACCGCCTGGCCAAAGGTTGACCTCCTTCGGCCCGACAGTCCACCCAACACCACCTGCAGTATAATGAGTATCCTTACCGCCAGGGATTCTGTGGCGGCAGCCCAGCCATGAAACCTCTGGTGGCAAGGATACTGGCAACAAGAATATGAATTCCTGTTGCCACTACAGGACTCCCCAACCCCCTCCCCCACCCTAAAGAAGCTCCCCCACACCTGACCCCATCAGAAGCCCACCAATCCCCCCAGCACCAACACCCCATCCTCCCCCTAATCCCCGTACTGATCCCCCTTCCCCCGATCCCCGTACTGGCCCCCCTGTTCCTCATACTGACCCTCCCTCCACACATGCACACACCACACATGCAGACATACATGCACACATCCATGCTCACTCATTCACACACACATGCACACATGGCCACAACACTCCCCGCACCCCCCGCATACACGCACACAAACGCATGCACACAGACACCTGCTCACACACAACACCCCCCCCTCCACTCACACCCCCTCATTCATGCACACGACACTCAACCCCCCTCCCCATCGGTTGATCACCTTACCGGGTGGTCGTCTGGAAGGGAACAGGGTCCATGGGGCCTGCTAAGCCGGCACTGCCCCATCACTACAACAACGCCACACCGATTACAAAGTTGTAATACGGCGGCCGGTGTTGTGATGACGTGGCGGTGCTGGCAGACCAACCTCCACTAGACCACCGACCGCCAAGATGGCTGCTGCCGTCTCTCCACCCAATTTATGGCAGAGAGCTGCCACAGTGTTTGGGGTCTCTGAACTCCCAATTTAAAAATGCGTCTTTTGGTGAAGCTGAAAGTGGGCATTTTCTTGCTTAACCACTCTGTGCCTATGTGTGTCTGTGGAATACATGTGTGAGTCAGGATGACAGTTGGGCTGTTTCTGAATTCACTCTAGAGAGTCACGCAATGGGAGCTGAGGTGTGCCCTGTATATCCTGATGGGCCTTCCTGAGCTAGATTGGTGAGAGGAGCTGACACTTGCACCTGAATAGAGCTGTGCCTGTCCTTACACACAGCAGTTTCCAACACCCTGGAGTGTTTCTGAGGCCAGGCCATGAATTGCTGGGTTGTGTGCACTACAAAGACTTCTCTTTGAGGTTTGCCTACTTCAAAGACACAAATGGCTATAAGTACTAGCCATCTGACACCACATAGTTAGAATCCTTCTGGACTGAGGACATTCTACCAGGAAGAAGAGCTGGATGCTGTTGAAGGGATGGCCACTCTGCCTGTTGCTTTGATGTGCTGGCCTGCTTCTTGTAGCTTTTGTCCTCGGAGTGAAATGACTGGACTTTGCTTTCTACATCCTGCTTCCAAAGGTTCTCCAAGGCATTGACCTGAGCTTGCCTCCTGTTAAGAAGTCTCAGGCACATCAAAGACTTCATCTTGCTGAGTGTCCTGACTTACCAAGTTGTTTCATATCCAGTTCCTAGGCCGCTTCCAGAAGGAGCGTACAGGGCTCTAGGAAGGAGGGCACGGAGAGGATGGACTTACCCCTGACTCCTATCTGGCTTAAGGGTACAGACCCTGGGCATGAGGACCAGTTTCAGGATACTACCCCTGAAATGGTGGGAGGCGAGAGTGGACAAAAGGTGCCAGGCTACCACCCCCCACTCTGAGAAACCACAGAGGTTAGAGAGCCCTGGAAGGGCTGGGGCCTGGCTCTCATCACTGACAGCTGTCAGTGGCACTGTGGGTTGCTGTCCTTGTGGACAGAGTTGCCCTGGGTTAGGGGACAGGAGTCACACCCCAAGGGTGGAATGGGCCACACCACTACATTAGTCATGGTGATACTGTCTGCCTACTGGGATACATCTGTGAGCAAAGTAAGGTTAGGTGCTGCACAGATGGGGTCCACAGGTGAGGAAAAGGGTTACCTATGGAGTAGCTTAGTGGGCCCTGAGATTATTGACAGAGGAATCCAACTGGGTTCAGAAAGGCATAGAACTGGAATTCACCGCTGTTGTTGCGGGCCAGGATCCATGTTCAATCGCCCTAAGCAGGGAAGTTCATCAAGGTATTGATTGGTCTTACCTGGCTTTAGGTTGGAAGGGGGTTGTGTTAGACCTGCCCCTTTTTGCAGGGTTATCCACAAACTGTTAGCATTCTTCCTCTTATTCTTTCTAAACAGTTTTTGTTGGCTTTAGGACTCTGGGCACTTTACCACTGTTAACCAGTGCTAAAGTGCATACGCTCGCTATGTAAATTGTATTTGGATTGGTTTATCCATGATTGGCATATTTGATTTACTAGTAAGTCCCTAGTATTGTGCACCATGTGTACCCAGGGCCTGCAGCACTGACTGTGCCACCCACACGAGTTGCCCTGTAAACATCTCAGACCTGCCACTGCAGTATCTCTGTGGGCAGTTTTAAACTGCCATTTTGACCTGGAAAGTGCACCAACTTGCCAGGCCCAAACCTTCCCTTTTACTACATGTAGATTACCTCTAAGGTAGGCCCAATGCTGCCCCATGGGAAGGATGTGGTGTATTAAAAAAGCATGACATGTACTGGTGTGTTTTACATGTCCTGATAGTAAAATACTGCTAAATTCAGTTTTCACTATTGCAAGGCCTATCTCTCTCACAGGGTAACATAGATAATGCCTTGAAATATCTTTTAAGTGAACTTTCCCATTGGGAGCAGATAGAGATTTGCAGTTTGGGGTCTCTGAGCTCCCAATTTAAAAATGCATCTTTTGGTAATGTTTGTTATTAAATTGTTAGTGTTTAAATGCATTATTTAGAAAGTGGACATTTTCTTGCGTAACCATTCGGTGCCTCTGCCTGTCTGTTGAATACACCCCTGGATCCGGACGACAGTTGGGCTGTTTGTGAATTCACTCTATACAGTCAGACAAAGGGAGCTGCGGTGTGCCCTGCCTATCCTGGTGGGTCTTCCTGATCTAGAGTGGTGGGAGGAGCTGACATTTGCACCGGAATAGGGCTGTGCCTGTCCTTACACAAAGCAGCCTCCAACCCCCTAGTGTGTGTCTGGGGCCATGGCAGGAAAGGCAAGGTCTTGTGCACTACAAAGACTTCTCTTTGAAGCTTGCCTACTTCAAAGCCAGAAATGGGTATTAGTACTGGGCCTCTGACACCACATAGTTAGAATCCTTCTGGACTGAGGGCATTCTACTAGGAAGAAGAGCTGGCTGCCGTAAGAGGAACTGTCACTCTGCCTGTTGCTTTGCTGTGCTTGCCTGCTGCTTGCGGCTTCTGTCCTCAAAGTGAAAGAACTGGAAATTGCCTTCCACATCCTGCTTCCAAAGGTTTTCCAAGGGCTTGGACTGAGCATGAAAAACTTCATCTGCCAGCACCTGGGCTCACTTGCTGAAAGTCGTGACTTCCCAAGTGGTGCCAAATCTACTTTCTGGACCCTTGCAAGTGAGTTCTAGTGCAACCAAGAAGAAACCAAGCACATCGACTCCAGAGCAACTTCAGAACTGGTGCTGCTGTCTGAGTCAGCGCCGCTACGTGCACCGGAGCCGTAGTCCCTGCTGGGTGCAACAACCGAGACCAGCAACAAAGTTCCAATGCAGCTGCAGCGCCTCTGAAGTTCTACCAAAGCGTGAATCCCAAGAGCCATGCCACCGATATCTGTGACACCCAACTCCGCCACAGCATCTGTGGCCCGTGGTGTGATTGCGACACTGCAAAGTCGACGCCTCACATCTTGACCTGCTGGATTCATTGACCCCGCCGGGTCAAAAGGAACCAACACCCCAACACCGTATCACCTCCCCTGCAACTGTAAGGAACCGACTCCCCACCTCCCCGGTAGCAGTAAGGCACCAATGCTGTACCGGCTCCAGCAACTCCTCACCTCCCCGACTCCGTGCAACATCTTTTTTTCCTCATTGTTTTCCAAGGTACTCTTCCTGGGGTCAGTGACCGGCCTACACTCCCTCAAGAGTGGGGTCAGATTGTTGGGAATGACTCCATCAAGATGCCGTGATAGCCCCTATTGGAGCAATGGAGTTTCTAAGTGGTATACTACATTTAGGTCCATATTTATAGGAAAATGACAGAGCGCGACACTGCGCCATAATTGTCAGCGTCGCTCTCTGTCATTTTCACAACACAGGGATGTGCCGTATTTAATTGAATACGGCACACCCCTATACTGTCCCCTTCACTCACGCTAAATTGAGCTGCCGGCACCAGCTCAGGCATCCTTGCACCATCGTGCAAGGATGTCTAGGTTGAGGGGAGTGATTGGTTATGTGTGGGAAGGTGTCCCTTCCTGCACATAAACAATCATTAATGGCGATTTGGCACTTCTGTGTGCACTGCAGAATGCAGCACACATGGAAGTGCCAAAGCGTCACCTTCAAATGGTTGTTTATGTGCAGGAAGGGGCACCTCCTCGTACATAAACAATCATATCTGGCATTTTGATCTTTCTATGTGTGCTGCAGAATGCATCACACATAGAAAAAGCATAAAACAAGAAGGAGTAAAAGTATTCCTCCTCATTGCGCCTTGCTACGTGTGAAGGGGTCGTATTTACAAGGTGGCTTAACACCACCTTGTAAATATGGCGCAGGGCATAGCGCCACCGGAGCGTCACAAAAAGTGACGCTCCGGTGGCACTAGGGGCTCATAAATATGTCCCTTAATCTTTGAAAGTTTGTATCTTTACTTGTGTATGTTGCATTTTTGTTGTTGTGGTCTTGTTTCACTCAGATAAATGTTGGCTATTTTTCTAAACTGGTGTAAAGTACTTTTGTGGTGTTTTCAGTGTGTTACTGTGACTATGTGTACAGATACTTTTACACAGTATTTCTGAAATAAGCCTGACTGCTTGAGCCAAGCTACCAAATGGGGTCAGCAGGGGTTATCTTAGCTGTGTAACTCCTTTTCCCTGACAAAAGTGAGGGTCCCTACTTGGACAGGGAGCAAACCTCTGCAAAGTAGAGACCCCTTTTCTAAGTCCCACGTTCTGTCGCCCAAAGCAGCAAAGCATATCAAGGTATTGATTTGTCTACCTTGGCTTTAGGCTTGGGGAGGTTGTCTTGGAAAAGGCCCTTTCTGCAGCGTTATCCCTACATTTTTTGCCTTTTTCTCCTATTTTTCTGACCCTCTTATTGTTGGCTTTAGGACTCTGGTCACCTTACCACTGCTAATCAGTGCTAAACTACATGTGCTCCCTACACTAAAACTTGGTATAATTGGCTTACACCTGTTTGGCTTATTTAGTTTACCTGTAAGACCCCTGTAAAATGATTTATCATATACCCAGGGCCTGTAAATAAAATGCTTCTAGTGGGCCTGCAGCACTGATTGAGCCACCCTCAGAAGTAGCCTTTCAAACTTGTCTCAGGCCTGCCACTGCAGCGTCTGTATGTGCAATTTACTGTCACATTGACTTGGCTAGTCAAACTATATGTCAAGGCCTAAACTCCCTTTTTATTTCACCTAAGTCACCCCTAAGGTAGGCTCTAGATAGCCCTATGGGCAGGGGGCTGTGTATTTAAAAGGTAGGATATTTTAATATGTTACATGTCCTAGTAGGTACAAACAGCCTACTTCGTTCTTCACTACTGTGAGGGCTGCTCGTCTCATAGGTTTGCACTGGAAATTCCCTTACATATGTCTAAGTAGTAATTTCTGATCTGTGAGGAGTAGCGTTGGCACATTTGGTATGTTTGGAATGGTAGTGAGAAATCCTGCATACTGTTGTGGGTGGATTTTATATTACTATTTTAGAAATGGTAAATACCTTCCAGACAGCCATCACACAGGAAGAGCTAAGTGTGACAGAAAATGCATCTGCATATTGATAGTCATCCTGGGCTACGGAGAGGGAGGATTGTTCACATCTTACATGTGACTAGGCGGTGTGCTGCCGTCACACAATGGACTGATTACCCCCTACTGATGTCTGGAGACATTGCTGGGTTGAAAGGGTGTTAAGCTTCTCTTGAAACAGCTTTTTTGAAGTTACCCCTTGAACAAAGACATTTTTGGAGTATAAGTGAATGGGCTCTGGCCCCATGATTTGTAGAGGATTTTTGGAACTGGGACTGAACCTCTGTCAAAAGGACTACTGGACTGCAAAAATAACTAATCTGGGCTGCTCTTCTGTTGTTTTCATGCTACTTGCTGCTGCTGGGTGGCATAAAGGATTTACTGGACTGCCTTTGTTTTTGCTGCCCTGCTGCCAGCTTCTCTCTGACTTTGGAGGGCCCAGGCACTACTGGGCCTGCCAGAAGGAACCACCATTTGGTCTTGCTTTTGTTGTGTTGGCCTGCTGTTTGTTGGGCAGCAAGGGGGACTGCTACTCTTTACCTGGCCCAGCTGTGCTGGCCTGCCTGCCCCTCTGTGCCCCTTCCCAAGTGCCCCCCAAGAAACCCAGCACAGGGGGAGTGATGTTACCTGCTCCTTGGCTTTGTTGAAAAATCAGCGCCTGGTGATCGCTGTGTGTGACTCCCGGTGTCAGGAGGGACTGTCTCTGGTACTTTTTATTATAGAGCATTTGACACACTTCATTGGATCCTGGCAGAAGTGAATGGAGAAAGCTTTTATTGTGTTATGCTCCTTTTTGGCATAAGTGTAGTGTTCCTGCACTTTACATCACCCCAAGAGTACTGGTTAACGTGGGATAGGTGCTGGAGTGGAAGAGGCAGTGTGTGTTGCGGGACAGGTCTGACTTGGGGGAGTGCGTTGGGGCGCTCTTCACATGAAGATAAGGAAGGGCTACCTCAGAGCACTGCTTCCTGGAGGACGTAGGTGAACTTAGAGCCAGTGGGCTCATGTTTGCCATGCCCCCTTCTGACAGCAGAGCCCAGGAGCAGCACTGGTGCCCCAGCCCCACCTGTTTCTTAGAGTCTCATGGCAGCTCATCAGCCCTTCGCAGTGCACAGCGCTGATTGTTGCACAAGGGGTGGGCACTCCCTTCTTATATGGGCATGCCTCCACTCTATCCATGCTGACATAGCTGGAGGGATCATCCCTTTGCAGGTGACAGGGAAGAAGCCATGAATGAGGCCCTTATTGCCATCACAGGCTCCTGCTGCCTTCAGGATGGTACGGTGAGGGGGTTATCCGAAGATTTATCATAAACGCTGGATTGAATGTGTACAGGCCAAAGATTCTAAGTAGGCTCTCCTCCACTAGGGAACTCATTTGCATTCATTGACAGTACTGTAAATCGCACAGAAGACACAGGGATGTCCCTGTGCCCTATGCTGTACTCTTGAATGTTTATGGAGATAACCGATGCTCTCTGTGTTCACCTAGTTACATTTCATGCCCCAATGCCCTAGCATTTATTGTGGAGTCTTGCAATATCAGGAAACAGAGTACTATTCCCGAAGCTTACCCACTACTTATGGTTTATGCCGCTTATGGCCTCTTGTTTATTGACCAGTATAACAAGTACCATCCCGGAAGATCACCTATTGTTGAAAAACCCATAACATATTCATGGCACATGCATAATGAGCCAGGCATTTGTGGTTCATGTCATTTTTATGCCGTATATTGGACAGGATAACAAGTATTCTATCAGTGGACTGCATAATATGCACAGTAATGTTTTCTTTTATGATGTTTGACAAACTAACAGTAATTCCTTTGTAGTACTCATTGTGATGTTTCTAACAATTGCCTAGTTGGCAAAGTCATTACTGATTTATATCATATTGGTCTATGATGTATGTATAATATGCTTCATATTTTATATAACACAGTGTGGAGTCTCTTTTGTGGTGTATTTATTGTGTCGCTTGTATGAGTGTGTTGTGCAAATGCTTTACACATGACCTCTGGGGATAAGCCTGACTGCTCTGCACCAAGCAACCAGGGAATAAGCGCAGGTTATCTTTGGTGAGTAACTTTCTCACCCTGACTAGAGTAATGGGTTTTGCCTGCCTTGGGTGCCTACCCTAGCAAACCAGAAACCCCATTTCTAACAGTGAACATTTCAAACTGTAAGTGTCAGAAGTGTCATTTAAGATTCACACTAAATATAAACCCTTGGTACATGTCTAAACCACAAAAGTCTCAGGATTAGCATGACATAGAATTGCTAGGTGGCTACTGAATTTAGTAGTATATAAATTTGCTGTAGTTTATGTGATGAAGTGAAACAATACATTTACAGACCGTCACAGCCAACATGGAGTGAACAAATATAGAAATTGGGAAAAAACAAGGATGGATAGCAGCCAATGGATTGTTTTACATTTATTCTTTTTCTGAAGAAGAACTGAAATAGTCTCTGAAACAGGATTTAGAGTTGACAATATTAGCTGAGTGGATCAAGGAGGGATGGCCTAAGTGTTCCATTAGTTTTGACTGATTTAATTGTATCAGGCATGAGCTGAATGAAGATGTGTGGGGTACGAGGAGGGGCTACAAGCTGATTTTCCCTGGTGCTTCAAGAGGAAAGCTTGTGGATGTAGCTCACCGAGAAGATATGGAATGTAATAAAACAGAAAGCTGAATTAGAGAACTTATATGATGGACTGGTATGGATAGTGAAAATGAGAAGGTGGTCAAGGACTGTCAATGGTGTTGTAATACACATAAAATTCACAAGACAAGCCCAACCATTTGAACCATTTGATTTCACTCAAAGACCTTGGGCGAAGATAGCTATCAATATCATGGGTCCATTGAAGTTTTTGGAGAAAAGAACAGATTTATGGTAGTGAGAGTGGATTATTTCTCTAATGGAATCTGTGTGTGAAGCTTCATATTGCAAAATAATATGGTACATG
The DNA here is from genome assembly GCF_031143425.1 of Pleurodeles waltl. Classification (NCBI taxonomy): domain Eukaryota; kingdom Metazoa; phylum Chordata; class Amphibia; order Caudata; family Salamandridae; genus Pleurodeles; species Pleurodeles waltl. Next base: position 915,687,319 of record NC_090446.1, read on the forward strand.
AGAAATGTTTCTCAGTGAGGGCTATCTGGAGAAACTTGTACCTGATAATGATTCACAATTTTGATAAACTAAAATGAAGTGCTACCTTAGGGAATGTAAAGACCCTTGGTGAAAAGTGTAAACAGAGTGATCAAGGAGCACATACAGATGGCAGTGGCCAATGTGAGACTATGCACAGTGTTGATAAATCAAATATTATGGGTGTATGGTACAACTAGACTTGACCCTATTGGAAGTTGGTGAAACAGGAAAATTTAGAGGTATACGTATTGAGGATGTGAAGTTGAAAGTGAGGCAAAGGCAGGATGAATATAAGAGGCGGTTTGAGAACAAATGTGGCGTGAGGATTTTGAATGTTGGAGTAGGGCTAATGGTAAAGATCAAAGCCCCTATTGGAGCAATGGAGTTTCTAAGTGGTATACTACATTTAGGTCCATATTTATAGGAAAATGACAGAGCGCGACACTGCGCCATAATTGTCAGCGTCGCTCTCTGTCATTTTCACAACACAGGGATGTGCCGTATTTAATTGAATACGGCACACCCCTATACTGTCCCCTTCACTCACGCTAAATTGAGCTGCCGGCACCAGCTCAGGCATCCTTGCACCATCGTGCAAGGATGTCTAGGTTGAGGGGAGTGATTGGTTATGTGTGGGAAGGTGTCCCTTCCTGCACATAAACAATCATTAATGGCGATTTGGCACTTCTGTGTGCACTGCAGAATGCAGCACACATGGAAGTGCCAAAGCGTCATCTTCAAATGGTTGTTTATGTGCAGGAAGGGGCACCTCCTCGTACATAAACAATCATATCTGGCATTTTGATCTTTCTATGTGTGCTGCAGAATGCAGCACACATAGAAAAAGCATAAAACAAGAAGGAGTAAAAGTATTCCTCCTCATTGCGCCTTGCTACGTGTGAAGGGGTCGTATTTACAAGGTGGCTTAACACCACCTTGTAAATATGGCGCAGGGCATAGCGCCACCGGAGCGTCACAAAAAGTGACGCTCCGGTGGCACTAGGGGCTCATAAATATGTCCCTTAATCTTTGAAAGTTTGTATCTTTACTTGTGTATGTTGCATTTTTGTTGTTGTGGTCTTGTTTCACTCAGATAAATGTTGGCTATTTTTCTAAACTGGTGTAAAGTACTTTTGTGGTGTTTTCAGTGTGTTACTGTGACTATGTGTACAGATACTTTTACACAGTATTTCTGAAATAAGCCTGACTGCTTGAGCCAAGCTACCAAATGGGGTCAGCAGGGGTTATCTTAGCTGTGTAACTCCTTTTCCCTGACAAAAGTGAGGGTCCCTACTTGGACAGGGAGCAAACCTCTGCAAAGTAGAGACCCCTTTTCTAAGTCCCACGTTCTGTCGCCCAAAGCAGCAAAGCATATCAAGGTATTGATTTGTCTACCTTGGCTTTAGGCTTGGGGAGGTTGTCTTGGAAAAGGCCCTTTCTGCAGCGTTATCCCTACATTTTTTGCCTTTTTCTCCTATTTTTCTGACCCTCTTATTGTTGGCTTTAGGACTCTGGTCACCTTACCACTGCTAATCAGTGCTAAACTACATGTGCTCCCTACACTAAAACTTGGTATAATTGGCTTACACCTGTTTGGCTTATTTAGTTTACCTGTAAGACCCCTGTAAAATGATTTATCATATACCCAGGGCCTGTAAATAAAATGCTTCTAGTGGGCCTGTAGCACTGATTGAGCCACCCTCAGAAGTAGCCTTTCAAACTTGTCTCAGGCCTGCCACTGCAGCGTCTGTATGTGCAATTTACTGTCACATTGACTTGGCTAGTCAAACTATATGTCAAGGCCTAAACTCCCTTTTTATTTCACCTAAGTCACCCCTAAGGTAGGCTCTAGATAGCCCTATGGGCAGGGGGCTGTGTATTTAAAAGGTAGGATATTTTAATATGTTACATGTCCTAGTAGGTACAAACAGCCTACTTCGTTCTTCACTACTGTGAGGGCTGCTCGTCTCATAGGTTTGCACTGGAAATTCCCTTACATATGTCTAAGTAGTAATTTCTGATCTGTGAGGAGTAGCGTTGGCACATTTGGTATGTTTGGAATGGTAGTGAGAAATCCTGCATACTGTTGTGGGTGGATTTTATATTACTATTTTAGAAATGGTAAATACCTTCCAGACAGCCATCACACAGGAAGAGCTAAGTGTGACAGAAAATGCATCTGCATATTGATAGTCATCCTGGGCTACGGAGAGGGAGGATTGTTCACATCTTACATGTGACTAGGCGGTGTGCTGCCGTCACACAATGGACTGATTACCCCCTACTGATGTCTGGAGACATTGCTGGGTTGAAAGGGTGTTAAGCTTCTCTTGAAACAGCTTTTTTGAAGTTACCCCTTGAACAAAGACATTTTTGGAGTATAAGTGAATGGGCTCTGGCCCCATGATTTGTAGAGGATTTTTGGAACTGGGACTGAACCTCTGTCAAAAGGACTACTGGACTGCAAAAATAACTAATCTGGGCTGCTCTTCTGTTGTTTTCATGCTACTTGCTGCTGCTGGGTGGCATAAAGGATTTACTGGACTGCCTTTGTTTTTGCTGCCCTGCTGCCAGCTTCTCTCTGACTTTGGAGGGCCCAGGCACTACTGGGCCTGCCAGAAGGAACCACCATTTGGTCTTGCTTTTGTTGTGTTGGCCTGCTGTTTGTTGGGCAGCAAGGGGGACTGCTACTCTTTACCTGGCCCAGCTGTGCTGGCCTGCCTGCCCCTCTGTGCCCCTTCCCAAGTGCCCCCCAAGAAACCCAGCACAGGGGGAGTGATGTTACCTGCTCCTTGGCTTTGTTGAAAAATCAGCGCCTGGTGATCGCTGTGTGTGACTCCCGGTGTCAGGAGGGACTGTCTCTGGTACTTTTTATTATAGAGCATTTGACACACTTCATTGGATCCTGGCAGAAGTGAATGGAGAAAGCTTTTATTGTGTTATGCTCCTTTTTGGCATAAGTGTAGTGTTCCTGCACTTTACATCACCCCAAGAGTACTGGTTAACGTGGGATAGGTGCTGGAGTGGAAGAGGCAGTGTGTGTTGCGGGACAGGTCTGACTTGGGGGAGTGCGTTGGGGCGCTCTTCACATGAAGATAAGGAAGGGCTACCTCAGAGCACTGCTTCCTGGAGGACGTAGGTGAACTTAGAGCCAGTGGGCTCATGTTTGCCATGCCCCCTTCTGACAGCAGAGCCCAGGAGCAGCACTGGTGCCCCAGCCCAACCTGTTTCTTAGAGTCTCATGGCAGCTCATCAGCCCTTCGCAGTGCACAGCGCTGATTGTTGCACAAGGGGTGGGCACTCCCTTCTTATATGGGCATGCCTCCACTCTATCCATGCTGACATAGCTGGAGGGATCATCCCTTTGCAGGTGACAGGGAAGAAGCCATGAATGAGGCCCTTATTGCCATCACAGGCTCCTGCTGCCTTCAGGATGGTACGGTGAGGGGGTTATCCGAAGATTTATCATAAACGCTGGATTGAATGTGTACAGGCCAAAGATTCTAAGTAGGTTCTCCTCCACTAGGGAACTCATTTGCATTCATTGACAGTACTGTAAATCGCACAGAAGACACAGGGATGTCCCTGTGCCCTATGCTGTACTCTTGAATGTTTATGGAGATAACCGATGCTCTCTGTGTTCACCTAGTTACATTTCATGCCCCAATGCCCTAGCATTTATTGTGGAGTCTTGCAATATCAGGAAACAGAGTACTATTCCCGAAGCTTACCCACTACTTATGGTTTATGCCGCTTATGGCCTCTTGTTTATTGACCAGTATAACAAGTACCATCCCGGAAGATCACCTATTGTTGAAAAACCCATAACATATTCATGGCACATGCATAATGAGCCAGGCATTTGTGGTTCATGTCATTTTTATGCCGTATATTGGACAGGATAACAAGTATTCTATCAGTGGACTGCATAATATGCACAGTAATGTTTTCTTTTATGATGTTTGACAAACTAACAGTAATTCCTTTGTAGTACTCATTGTGATGTTTCTAACAATTGCCTAGTTGGCAAAGTCATTACTGATTTATATCATATTGGTCTATGATGTATGTATAATATGCTTCATATTTTATATAACACAGTGTGGAGTCTCTTTTGTGGTGTATTTATTGTGTCGCTTGTATGAGTGTGTTGTGCAAATGCTTTACACATGACCTCTGGGGATAAGCCTGACTGCTCTGCACCAAGCAACCAGGGAATAAGCGCAGGTTATCTTTGGTGAGTAACTTTCTCACCCTGACTAGAGTAATGGGTTTTGCCTGCCTTGGGTGCCTACCCTAGCAAACCAGAAACCCCATTTCTAACAGTGAACATTTCAAACTGTAAGTGTCAGAAGTGTCATTTAAGATTCACACTAAATATAAACCCTTGGTACATGTCTAAACCACAAAAGTCTCAGGATTAGCATGACATAGAATTGCTAGGTGGCTACTGAATTTAGTAGTATATAAATTTGCTGTAGTTTATGTGATGAAGTGAAACAATACATTTACAGACCGTCACAGCCAACATGGAGTGAACAAATATAGAAATTGGGAAAAAACAAGGATGGATAGCAGCCAATGGATTGTTTTACATTTATTCTTTTTCTGAAGAAGAACTGAAATAGTCTCTGAAACAGGATTTAGAGTTGACAATATTAGCTGAGTGGATCAAGGAGGGATGGCCTAAGTGTTCCATTAGTTTTGACTGATTTAATTGTATCAGGCATGAGCTGAATGAAGATGTGTGGGGTACGAGGAGGGGCTACAAGCTGATTTTCCCTGGTGCTTCAAGAGGAAAGCTTGTGGATGTAGCTCACCGAGAAGATATGGAATGTAATAAAACAGAAAGCAGAATTAGAGAACTTATATGATGGACTGGTATGGATAGTGAAAATGAGAAGGTGGTCAAGGACTGTCAATGGTGTTGTAATACACATAAAATTCACAAGACAAGCCCAACCATTTGAACCATTTGATTTCACTCAAAGACCTTGGGCGAAGATAGCTATCAATATCATGGGTCCATTGAAGTTTTTGGAGAAAAGAACAGATTTATGGTAGTGAGAGTGGATTATTTCTCTAATGGAATCTGTGTGTGAAGCTTCATATTGCAAAATAATATGGTACATGAGAAATGTTTCTCAGTGAGGGCTATCTGGAGAAACTTGTACCTGATAATGATTCACAATTTTGATAAACTAAAATGAAGTGCTACCTTAGGGAATGTAAAGACCCTTGGTGAAAAGTGTAAACAGAGTGATCAAGGAGCACATACAGATGGCAGTGGCCAATGTGAGACTATGCACAGTGTTGATAAATCAAATATTATGGGTGTATGGTACAACTAGACTTGACCCTATTGGAAGTTGGTGAAACAGGAAAATTTAGAGGTATACGTATTGAGGATGTGAAGTTGAAAGTGAGGCAAAGGCAGGATGAATATAAGAGGCGGTTTGAGAACAAATGTGGCGTGAGGATTTTGAATGTTGGAGTAGGGCTAATGGTAAAGATCAAACATTTCCTGTGTGTGCAACACGGGAAAGTTATGTATTCTGAGCCCATGGAAATAAGAATTATGTTGAAGTGGAAAGTGGAAATGTGTGGAATAAAAGCAGGATTGTAACAGTGTCTGAGAGTAAGTACAATGGAGTTGACAGTGAAGCCCTATATGAAGCTGAATCTCTGGAGCAAAATGAAGGGAGTTCCTGAGTTGTTAGAAGATCAAGGAGATTGGTAAGTGTCCCTAAAAGATTTGATGATTATACACGGGCAATCTTGTTTCCCATAACAATAAGTATGCTGCTTTCCATGTAATATCCTTACACATATCACTGTGCATTCGTACAAATGTATTGAAACGTAAATGTAATTCCATTTGTATAGCATTTACTAGCCCTGATGAAACATTAAAGCTCTTTATTTCAGCCAGCATGCTGCTCTGGAACTCACAGTAAGTGGTTAGTCCAGTGTTATTTGTTACTATTGTTTTGGGGGATTAGTTTTGTGTGCTCAAGTAAACCATTCTATGCATTCCATTCCAGTTTTTGTTTGTGGAAGCTTAAATTAAAATGAGTTAAGTGTCTTCTTTGGGGGGATAGTGCAGATGTTTGGGGGAGTGAAAAGATGTGCTAGATGTGATTAGGTATTGGTAGGTTGTAGGGGTATGACTTTTAAAATATGAGAAGTTGTGATCTTTGCAATGAATTGTGAACACATTGCAGAAATGCATTATTATTAGTTAAGGCAAATCCATGTAATGTAGAAGGTTGTGCCCAGAGAGAAAACACATTCAGAGGAGAGGAAAGGAAGATGAGGGTCAATTGAAGTAGAAATGAGAGGCCACAGTTAAATTTTTTTAATTAAAAGTAAACAATCAGTTTGTCATGCCCTATTTTATTAATAAAGAGGACACTTTTTTGAGACAGCAGGCAATTTGTGGATGCAGAACTTCAGACAGAATTAATATTATGTGCAAGCAAAGATAGTTTTGTATTCAGTAATTTTGACAGGTATTAAAATTGGGTTAACAGTCTGTGTGATGCTAGGCTACCACTAGACCATCTCTTCAGCAAGGACATCTGATCAACTCAGGGATTTGGAAGTTTACAATAGTGGCTGAGCACAAAACTTGGAAGACGATTCTGTAATTGCGTAAGTGGATGTCTTCTCAAGTTTGGCTCACAGAATTAATGGTAAAGCGAGGTGGATCCATTTTGGAGGCTTCTGGTGTGACATGGCATAAGATGGAGGGTGAATACAGATTTCATAGACAGTGTTTTACCTCCATTCCTGTGACTGGATGGTGGAGACCCAGGCAATGAAATTCAATGAAGACTTTATTTGCAAGGGGCTGACGATAAGGCCTCTCAAAGCACTGACCTTTGGTAGATGATAAGGGTGAAGGGTGAAACTGATGATTCTGTTGTTCAAGGTGAAGGGAACCCTTAATGGAGGGCCAACCTCACAAGTCCAGTTCTAAGTTTGTCTTTCTCTGTGCTACTTCCTCATATATTCCTGAGGCTGTTCCTTGCACATCAAATGTGCAGCTCTCCATCCCTTCCCGACCCGTTTATATGAATCACAGCTGCTTGTCTGCCCAGCCTCTGCACAGAGATCACTATGGATCCCATGCATCTCACAGGCTAAGGTCTCTGTATCTGACACCCATTCACTGATGTCTGTATAGACAACCACCGTAACTCTGGGACAGCATGGCCCAGACATCCCTTAAGACCAGACCAGCAGGTGGGTTTTACTGTGGTTATGTTTGGGCAAGGTTACTTCACTTGCATTTCAATCACTAACACTCTCACTGTACCTTACCAGGTGATGGGAGAGGCACTGTTTTCTGGTAAAGGAGGCAGAGATGGTCAATGAAGTTCAGACACAGCGTGAACTTCTAGAAAGGTGTCCGAGAAGAACAGGCTCTTTGCCAGTTCAGAAGGTCCTTGGCCAATAGTTCACAAGATCCTTCCTTTTTCGACATCCCAGGGAAAGCTCTGCTTTCATCTTGCAGGCTCTTTCCCACTTAGCTCAAATGTTTCTGCATGGGTCCTCATAGGCTCCCTAGCTGATACCTCACAAGTTAGTGTCTAACAAGTAAATATGGTTCTGTCATGGTTATGTTTCGTACATGAATAAAATAATAAAAAGATGTATAAAAAACAAAGGATAATGAAAAAAAGAAATTAATCTGAGGTGTGTATAAATCATTGGTAAGCACTATACTTTCTTATTGCTTGCAGTTCCAAAATATATCAAGTATATTAAAGGGCAGATATGTTGTGTGGAATGTTCTTGTAGAGCCACTTGATGAAGCATGCAAGGAATAGCTGACGCTGGAATGATACTCTTTGACCCTTTGGGGAATTGGTTAGTGAGAAGAATTCGTCCAGCTGTTCTTATCTGGTAGTCTCACTTTGGCAAAAAAGGAAGTAAAACTTCAGCCACATGAGCTGCAGAGACCTCGCACATTGGAAATGCCTCAGCATATCTGGTAGCACAGTCCACAATCAGCAAGGTATACCATTGCTCTGACTGGAGTGATCCAATGGTCCTAGAATGTGTACCTATTCTCTAGACTACTGTTTGTTTAAAAGGTAAGGGTCATTAAGGAGCGTTCCTTATTGCAGGTGGCTTTTTCAACTGGCACATTGGACAGTGACAACAATAATGTGTGACTTCAGTCTAGATTCTGGGTCAATTGAACCTTTATAAAATTATCTCTTTAGTCATTTAAGCCCATTAACTCCCCCTAGTCACTCTCTTTCCTGGTTTTTAAGAAAGCTTGTCACCAAGAGCAGTTTTTTTTTCATGAGCCACTAGGCAAGGGGGTGTTGTTTTCCTCTATTAAATCTACAGGGTTTGGAGCTTGGGACATAGCCTATACATCTCTCTCTGTTGCTTTGGTTGCTGGGCTCTGATTTTCCTTACTTTATAATTTCAATGAAAGATTTGTTCTGCCGCATTGGAAGAAAATAACTTCTACTACCCATTCTTGCACATGGGTCTGGCTGAAGAACAAAGACTGGAAATGTGGATATTGGCTTCCAAGACTGTTGGGTTTGCCAAGTGAGTTAAATTCTCCAGCCTTCACGAGAATTATATTATCTTTTACCTGAAAGTAAATTTGAGTGGTAGGATATGTCTTGTTGTCCCCATGGATACAAATAATTGATACACCTGGACCAAATTATCTCATCAACAACTAGGTCAGGAACTAGGATAATCTGTTAACAACTGTAGACAACTAGACTTTCCCTCTCATTATCATTGACCCGCTACACAAATATGGTTGTTCCCTGGGGTCTCTTTCACCATAATGGACTCCAACCACCTTGATTTCGATCTCCAACCACCTTTGTTTCAATAGACTCTTCTTTCATCATTTGTGGACACTGTCGATCAATGTACCCTATGTGGCTCAATCAAAGCACTATGGCCAAGAGGAAGAGTAACTGCTCTTTCCATAGACTTTTTATGAAGAAATTGCTTTCCGTTTGCATTTCTGTTTCCTCTTCTTCCCCTTTCTCTTCCTCAATAAAATTCTGGATTTCACAATTCCTAATTGTAAGGAAAGCACCCCCTTAGGTAGTTTGGGAGTTGAAGGAGTTTTCCAATAGATATGCAGTGCCAAATCAACCATTGTTGTGAGAACGAGAATGATGCTGGTGGACATTTCTGTTCAAACACTATTTTTTCCTGAATCCCCTCCTTATTACTAATAGAAGGTTTAGGCCCCGCTTGGCCACCATATTCCAGCCATAGTTAACAAGGAGAAGGCAGTATGCGGAGGTTGCACCGCTCGGGCTAGGTATTGTCACCTGGGCCCCAGTCTTTTCCAGGCCCTGGTGGAGGAGGTGTGCATTTGCATAGGCCTCACTGTGAGGCCACCTTTCCGTAACAATAAAATAGAGAGGCTGCATACTACGTAGGAGTGCCAGCATCTGCTCAGCATCCTGTGATTCTGGGCAAATTGCTTAGGACCTCATTAAGAATTTGGTGGTTTGTCGGCAAGACTGCTGTGGTGGCGCCCCCCAAAAGACCGCCATATTGGCAGTAATCTGACTGTCGTATTAAGACTCACAAGCAAAGCCTGCCAAAACCCTTAAACTACCAGGACACTGGAGAACGGGAAAGAGGCGGTCCCACCACCATCATGCTAGCCTGCCAAAAAAAATCCCCACTTAATTATTGCAACCCACAAATCACAAGAGCGGTACTCCCATGTTGGAAAACTAATGGCGGTGTGAACCACGGTGGTCGGCGGTCACATCAGTAATACACCACACCACATTGGATAATTTGAAAACCCCACATCTGACACACATCCACACACCAGACACACCTACATACTGCACTATAAAACACACCCTTTCACAACCCACTACCATATCCCCACAAAAACATCCCCGTTTCACAGATGATGAATTGAGGGTCATGGTGGAAGAAATCATCAGAGTAGACCCACACCTATTTGGAGCCCAAGTCCAGCAAACATCTATCACCAGAAAAATTGAGCTGTGGCAAAGAATAGTCGACAGGGTGAATTCTGTAAGCAACTATCCACGCACAAGGAAGGACATCAGGAAGAGGTGGAACAACCTCTGGTGGAAGATGCTTTCCATGGCTGCCAGGCACCAGCTGGTGGTCCTCAAGGCTGTGGTTGGCCCCCAGCCATTTCCCCTACTTTCACATTATGGGAGGAGAAGGTCTTGGACATCCTGCATCCTGAGGACCTGACAGGAAACCCTGGTGAAGGGGAATCTGGTAAATCGCTACACCAATAATGTCACCAAACAGTTTCGTCATGCATGCTCACTGATCACCTTTAGACATACCACATGTCAACTAAACCCACCTGGGGGTACCCTGTCTGTGTGTGGCATGGATAGTACAGGACTGACAGCACTAAAACTCCCAGCAGGCACCGTTCTATCTGTAAGAAAAAAAGAACAGTCTACTACAAATTAAATAGCCTTGCTTGTGAAAATAACAATCACTACAACCTACCTGACTTCTCCACTATTGTACACTTCATTGCAATAACATCAGTGACATGGCCATCTGTCAGTACTATTACAAGCAACACACAGCTACAGATACCCCTACCAAACTGACCTTTAAATCATCATCCAAACCATGTCAGATACTCACCCTGGGGGGCACCCATATAGGAAGCTAGATGTCCTTACAGGACACCCATACAGAGGCCAAGGTATAACGGTCACACCTATACTGTTGGCCAGCTTGTCGTAGTTTGGACTCTTGCTCTGGGCAAGACTGCTGGTTAAAGGATGACAGTACTTTTGTTTGTAGGCTACTACGCCTTTCCTACAATAAGTCGCAACTATTGTCCCAACCTTACCGGCTCACTAGCAGCACCTCACCAGAAACACAATAGTAAAAGGTGACTTGTGGTAGCCTTTACGCATGGACTCGAGAATAGGACATCTCAGGGAGTGTCGTGGTTAAGCGTAGATTACCCCTTTCTCACAGATATATCATGTCTCATACAAACACAGGCAATAACAAAGATGCAGTAAAGTTTCAATAGTTTTTTATTCAACGTAACTGCAATTTGCAATAAGTTGCATTGGCTGCAATGATTAGGATAATGAATAATGCAAGAAACAGTACTGTAAAGACGAGAGTCATTATTACAAAGACCCCCACCATCTTGCAATGCATAAGAAAGACATACAAGATGTAATATGCCCTAATACCCTAATGTGAAAGGCCTAACCTCCTACCTAAAGGAGAGCTGGGTTTGCTAAACCTAATCTGCCAATGCCATGTCCATGAGAGGAGCCCCCAACCCTTGTTACCTTGGAATGAGGTCTCTATCCCAGATTCCGCAGGGACACGAAGACTGGGTCAGCGTCAAGACGACTGCAGCATCGATATCAGCGATGGTGGAGATGCCCTCTGGTAGGAATCCCTCTGATTATCTGTCTAAAGTGTGATGTATTTATACAGATCTAGAAGGACCTCTGACATAGGTGTGTTCTCAAACAATAGATAACAGACATGCTTGGGACGGCAATTAATATAAACAATCCCTCGAAAGTATACAGAGGGAAAATCCCTAAGTGTGAACACCTACTGTTTGTTTGTCTTTGTTGCTTGATCTTGATGCCTTAGCGCTGTGACACTGATAATGTTACCCATAACAAGTGGCCTAACTATAAACAAGGCAGCCATCTTAGAAGAAATAAATAATTAAATGACAAGAACAAGCTAAGTATGTTAAAAGTCACTAGGTGATGGGGGCACGAGTCTGCAAGCCAGAGGCTGAGTTGACTCCTGTTATCCCATTAAAACGAACTAGGATTCAGTACAAACTCTGTTACCATAGTACATTGTGCAGCTGTTAGTTGACTCACTGATGCTATACACCTAACTAGGAGCTGACTTTACATTGTCAAGTAATTAATCAGACAAGATGTGAGTCAATAAACAGTCATCTAACCACCAAGATACACCAACCTCTTTTAGCAAGGTGTATGTAATTTGTAATCTCTGTGTCCCATATAGCTCCAACCCAGATTTGGAAGCAGGTGTCGTTGTCATATCTGGGGATCATGTAAAGGCTCTGTGTGCATGTCACATAGCATGTCTAGCAGTTAAACTTTAATATCACTTGTTGCATTACTTTCAGCAACTGTGTGCTCCACGTCTCCTACAGGTAACCTAGCCATTGTCACCATGGAAAGGACACCAGAGACTGCCAAAACCCCTCTGGATGAAGGCCTCAGTGAGGACTACACTCCTGGATGTGTGGACATTGAGGAAGAAGCTGGCTCATCTGGGACAACTGGTCAGTCAATAACTGTCAGCCTTACCCTGCCTACATCCTCTCTTCCCAGCCCTGTTGCCACAACATCACAGGCAACCATTCGCCCACAAACCTGTGTTCCAAGGACAGTGTCTACCATATTGTGCCTCCCAGTACAGGTACCTGAGTCTCCTGTCCTAAACCCAGTCAATGATGGAGCTGGCACCAGTGGGACTGGGCAAACAGTGCTATGGCACAGGCACGTGGGGGTAAGGTGCATGGAAGGGATGGCGTGAGCCAGAGCATGGAGGCTGCTTGGGATACAACTGGCCAGGACCCTGTCTCCCAAGTCTTGAGAGCTTACCAACAATCACAAGGCATGATGGGCCAGGTGCTTACCATGATGAAGGAGATCAAGCAGCTGCAGAGGAACAACCATCAGGAAGTCATGCAGCAGTGGCAGGCCCAAAATGCCCACTTGGCTTCCATTGCAGGGGTACTGAGAGACTTGAATACCACCCTGAGTAGGTTTTGTACCCAACAGCTGGCCCCTTCTGCTAGCAATGAGACATTAGCTCTCTCTACATCTGTGGCTGCTAGTGCAATGGAAGCCCTGCCAGGGAAAGGATATGCCTCAGACACCTCTGCCTCTGTAGCTGAAGAACCCCCCTCCAAACGTGGACATCCCCGACTAAATCCACTCCCAGGAAGTAACCCTGTACTGATTGATTCCCCTTGTGTGCCACTGATACACCCTGTTGACTGCTCTGAAACCCATCTCCATTTTCCTGTGGTACTAGGACACTGCACTTGTGTCTCCAAATGTTGTAGCAGCTACCTTGATGATTTTACCCACCATGACTGAACCCTTCACTGTTTACTTTGTGTTATATTGAATACAATTCACTCATTTTCTGTGCATTTCTCAATAAATACAACTAACCACAGATCATGTGTGAGTCATTTATCAACCATATTTCACTAACATCTATAACATCTCTTGCACAAAAAAGTTCCTCTCTAATGTTATGTTCCATCCCACATGTACTGTTTAATCAGACTAAATGTTGCAGTGCCTAATAATGATAGACATAACTCAAATCACTGTTAATGAACTATCTCACATATAGGTTGGGAGAATGTCATTGATCTCACAGTGAAGTAGTGCTGTTCACTTCAGTGTTTCTGCATAGGCTTCAATAACTACCACCCCACAGACTTCTGAAGTGAGGACATGTCAGTTGTTCACTCTCCCAATAGGCAAACATATTGGTCCAATATATCATTAGCTAAAGCCTTATCAGATACCCATAACATTGATCCCAAATTACCGTACCCCATGAAACAGACAGAGGCCAGTAAAAACGCCCCCTGTCATGGAACCTTCCTCTTACCATGGTCAGGTATCAGTAGGCATGCTACTCACCTATGTCAGTCTTGATACACATGCCCAGTGGCCTGCAGTGAGGTAACACACTGACAGCTACAACACAAGTTAGTTATTACCAACAGAAACAATTCTGATGGTTGAGGGTATGGATAGCATAGGATGACATATGTGAAAGACACAAGACCACACACATGGCACCATTGGGCCCACCTCCCATGGCATACAGGTCTATACTGTGGAATAGGACACTACCATCCCACTGTCCTGACAGTCTGGGCATAGAATTCATGCACCATAAATCCCATGCCTGACAGTATCTGGTTCAATCCATGGTCACCTCACATGTCAGTCTGCACATCCCACCTGCCTGTGACACTGTCTAGTATTGCCAAATGAGGATGACCTTCTGAAGTAATATGAAAAATATAAATGTCAAAAATAAGGTATAGTCCGCATTGAAACAAAATAATTTAAAAAGCCAATTCCTATATACAGAGGTGACTCTGACTGTGCATTGTGATAAACGTGGACTATGTAGATTAAAAAACTGCACACTACTCCATGTAATATTCTGCAGGCACATGAGTTATGGGCTTTGAAGTTACTCTTGACCTCTCTGATGGTCATACTAAGACCATCATCAAGCATTCCTAACCTCACCAATACCCCACTGAGACTCTTACATTATGAAACATCACACCTAAAGTCAGGTGAAGTACTGCATGATGAGATCAGCCCTGATGTCTCCAGCTTCATCCTCATCATACTCATCCTCACTTGGCAAATCTGCATTCTCACCCCCAGGAACTGCTGGCTCCCCCTCATCTGGTATAAATGGGATTTGACGTCTCAGGGAGAGGTTTTGAAGCATGCAGCAGGCTACAATAATTTGACATACTTTGGTGGGTGAGTACAGGAGGGCTCCACCAGATTTATTGATGCTACGGAATCTTGCCTTCAGGAGCCCAAAAGTCTACTCCACAATACACCTTGCGTTCCATGGGCCTCATCGAAGCGGACTTCCCCTGGTGTGGTAGGGTACCTCACTGGTGTGAACAACCAGGGGCGGTGTGGGTAACTTGAGTCTCCTGTAAAGTAGTGTTTAGAAAGACAAACTTAAGCAACGGACAGCCACACATTTATTAGCAGTTAAATGTTACAGACTCACATGACATGTGTTACTTTCCAATCAGCCATGCCCTTTCTGAGTATTATGTCAGCAGTAGTGGGATATTGCTCTTTCGCATGATGAAGGAATCATGGACTGACCCTGGATACCTTGCCCAAAGATGTGACATTTAGAGGTCAGCCAAACAGACCACTTGGACGTTAATGGACTGGAAGATTTTCCAATTCCTATACACCTGTTCATTGGCATTTGGGGGAACAAAGGCTACATGGGTGCCATCTACGGCTCCTACTACATGTGGAATGTGCCCCAAAGCATAAAAATCAGCCTTCACATGGGCCAAATCTTCACGTTGTGGAAATCTGATGTAGCTGTCCAGGTGTTTCAACAGTACAGACAATACAGCCTTCAAGACCGGACTGAACATATCCTGCAGTTATGGCCACTGCATATTTTGAAAGGTCCCTGTGGCCAGGAGGTGCTGCACTGACATGACTTGTACAATGGGTGGTATGCTATAGGGATTACGAATGGCAGGATTCAGATCTGGCTCCAACTGATGACAGAGATTCATGACTGTATGCCTATCCAGGCGGTAGATCTGAATCACATGTCGCTCCTTCATGGTTTGCAAGTCTGCTAGTGGACGGTACACTGGAGGTTCTCTTGCTCTTCTCATGCCAGGGTAACTATGTGGGTGCAAACCAGAAAGTATGTGTATCACTCATTCTGTACAGCATAGGTTTGATTACACCTATGTCACGTATAATGCTATAAAATGCCCCATGAAAAGGGTAAAACATTGTACACAGAACACACCTGGGCAAAAAGTGGCTTATTATTGCATTCACATCCCCTTACCTCTATCATGTATTAGAAATGGAGAGGCATGTCACTGATAGTCTATATGGCAATCACATTCTTAACATGTTGCACATAAATGGTGAACAAATACCATATTTCAGATTGTCATTGCTCTGCTGACTATGCTGCTACATGTAAATTACTTTATACACACCAATTTTACATCATGTGCACAACACATGTATATTTCTACATGTTTGCTCAAAGTCCGCAGTGAGCACAATGTCGTAGATAGGTTTCACCGCTTATGACGCAACTTTTAAATACTTTGTTGATCATATATGAGCCTTAAATTGGCAACTTTCTGACCTACTGTACTGGTCATTAGGAAGTAACCTAACTCCGCCAGCATATGTCATCATGGCGGTAGGCGGATAAAACCGCAGTGGACATTGCCATTGGAACACATTGCTGCCTTTGGTGGTCTTGAGCCAATGGCAATGTCTGCCAGCGGTGACGGTCTTTCATGTGGCGGGCGTGACTGCCATCCCAGACTTCATCTCTCACTTGACTCCTGACACTGCTGCCAGCAAGACTTCCATGACCTGAGCTGCTGTGTACTGCCTCTGGGAACAATCATGCCATGTCTTATAGGTGAGAGAGCCCCTGCCTTCTCCCCGAAGGAGCTACAGAGGCTTATGGAGGATGTCCTACCCCAGTCTGAACAGCTCTAAGGTGCACCAGAGGAACAGGTAATTAAATGCAGTTGCAATGTTAGAAGGGTGAAGTGTATGATGATGTCCAAGAAATGTATCGGTATGAAGGATTGTGGTAATATGTGTGGGTAGATGGGTGCAGAGAAGTCCTGAGACATGGTATAGAGTGTGTGAAGTATGTACCCTGACCCATCTGCAGATTGCAGTACATGATTATTGAAGGTGGTGTGCAAAATATTTTTTAGAGATATACTTATGGTCTGGTCACATGTTTGAAGGTAGCACCTGGTGCTGGATATGCATGTTGTATGCCTGTCTCAACATTACACATGGTCTGACTGCAGGTGGTCCTCCCTCATTGAAGGGGATTTGAAGGCAGTCAGAGTATGGCTAGTTATACTAACTTGTACTTTTCACCCTGCTTGTTTTGGTATTGTGTATGTGGACATAACAAACTCTTCTATGTGTCATCCATGCAGGTCAACTCTTATCAGAAAGAGGGAATTTAGCGTGCAATCACCCAGAAAGTGCAGACCCTTGGGGTCTATAGCTGGCGAAGCACACACTGTAGGAAGCGGTGGGAGGACCTGAGAAGCTGGCCCAGAAGACCGCAGAGTCCCAGCTGGAGATGTCCTCCCAAGAAGGATGGGGTGCCCTTCGGATTTTGACCGCCCGACTGGCCATAATGGTGGTGGCCTACCAAGAGTTGGATGGGCAATCGAGGGCAGCAGAGCAGCCACAAGGGGGTAACTACAGACTTGACACATTTTCGTCCCTTTATCAGGTTAGCGTATGATGTGAAAGAGTCTAAGTTGTGACAGCGTGGTGAGTGCAATGGGTCAAAGATCTCCAAAGAACACATTGATGTACAGTCCCCAACATTGGTACATAGGTGTACACTTACTATTTTGCATAGGGACAAATTATTATCCTATGTTGTCCCATCTGTAAAGAAGGATATGATAATGCACATGTGACTGTGTCATCTGTATACCACTATACAGCTTCTCATACCCTGCTGGTTGTTCATTTCCACCTGCAGGTCTATACTCTCAATATCATGATGGTAAGTTGTCCAGGTCCCTGCTCTCTGTCTATTCCTATGTTACTTGATCCATGTCTATGTGCAACATTGAGTCAGACAACTTGAAGTAATTTCCCCTTTCACAACGTTTCTTAAGAGTGACCGCATCATGTGAGGCTTTGGTGTCCATCTGATGTTTCACATGCCATACATGCAAAACTTATTCTGACCTGTTACAAGGTGAACCCCCTTGGTAAGTGAGGGATGTAAATAGGCCTCTGTAATGTGTCATCTGAGAGGACATCCTACATGTTGGTAACCATGGAGGTATTGCTAGATTCCTAGTGTATCACATACTCTGGTGTCAGAACAATGAATCTTAGTGCCAGATGTATCAAAGGGTTTTTCCCATTCTGTGTCAATGGGAAAATGCGTTCGTATATATGGCCCTTAGTGCCATGTTCATGGTCTATAGGTGGGAACTGGCTACACAGCTATTCCCTTAGCTATAGTGTTGAAGGCATGATAAGTAGGCAAAGACATCTTATTCAAAGTTACAATCTTAACTGGTTCTTGCCAACATCATGTGTATATCGAAAGGTTCTGTCATGTATGCACATGGTCATGAGTTATAAACATACTTTCTGTTGCTCTTTTGGATATGTTTGGGCTCCTTATTGTATGGAAACCTATTGTTTGAACAGAGACCAATGGGGTGCAGGTGTGGTAGTTCACATACACATGAGTGGAATGGTATATATATTCTGGCATTTGACTTGCATCATGGTGGGTGTAGCTGTCATGGTAGCATCAGATGTAGTTTGTGTCTCTGAGTTTTTCCAAAAACAGATGTAAGCCTGATCATGTCTCATGTGTGGATAGTGATGTTCCCACAGTTTACGGGCGGTTGATGGAACAATAGCCTGATATGTTGAACTGTATGTCACCTTCATGCACATGGCAGGTGTCCATTGTCTTGAAAGAGTAGATATACTACCTGTTGTTGTGTGTGGGTAAATGTTCTGAGCTTATTAGGCCCTTATATGAATGCTATACTTTTTTTTCAGGAGGACAATGACTAAGATGACTTGGTCCACACAGTATATATCATCCTTTCCTACATCACTATTGGTACATGTGTAGGTGATATGTGTTCTGAACCTTTCATTATCTAACTTTTGGTTATGCCAAATAGAGTAGTAGCATATCTAAAAATGTCCATTGTGAAGGTTGTGGACTCAGTGACATAAAGTGGGCCTGGGTTGTGTGCAACATGGTGTCTTGTGTTTACTATACAATGGGTTTCCTTGCCTGATACATGACATCAAGCCAAATTGTTAGTATGTGTTGAGTTTGTGGATAACAATGTTACCCTTATTTTCCATAGCTTGTTTGTTGGTTGCCTATGTTGCTGTGGATTGGGATCCAGTATTATGTGGCCAAGTCACCTTGTCATGGAATGGTTAGTGTGATGGCTCTACTGATATGATGGTAATGTAGGTGTGAGATAGGTAGCTTAGCTGGTGCGTGACTATGTTGTTATTGAGGGGTGTACATTAAATGTTATTGTAACATGATGTTGCCAGTAAACTGGTACTACCTGGGGTTGTTGTACAACTAGGTGTGATGTTACTGATGTGTACAATGTGATGTAAGTGGTATGTAAAGAATGTGATGACCCCACCTCACTTTCTGTTTTCCAGCATCAACACTGACAGGGCACAGCTGAGTGGGGAAGCTGCTGGCCACGGGGCCTCCAGTCATGAGACCACCAACAGTGAGGAGCCCAGTGGCCTGGAGGGTGAGGGGAGTGCCACGAGGGAGACTGAATCCAGTTCATCATCTTTGGAATCCTCCTCCAGTGGACACTCCCTGGTGGTGGCGGACCCATCTGGGACCACCCCAGCACCATCTCTATCCACCACCCACCTTTCTATCACCACCCTCCCTGTAGCTCCCCACCCAGCTGGCTGTGGCAACTCACTCAAGAGGGTGGGCCTCTCCTTCACCGCAGGCAACTCTGCCCCAGCCCCGATTAGCCCTGCTGCCTTCAGTGAGGAGGCTATTGACCTCCTGCGATCTATCTCTGTGTGTCAGTGGACCATTGTGAATGCCATCCATGGGGCTCTGGCTGGCCTACAGAGATCATTTCAGGCTCTGACCTCCACACTGATGGCAGCCAGTCACCCTGTGTCTACTATTCTTCCTCCCCCTTCCTCTTCCCAATCCCAATCACCCCTTCCCTGACCCAGCCAAAGCACACAAACAGACAGGCATGCATCCACCTCAACATCCAAGGGTAGACACAGACAAACCAAAGCACCACAAGACACACCACCAGCATACACACAACCAACATACACCTGCACACACAGCAACAGTCACAACCTGCCCTGACACCCCTACCACACCAGCATAACAGACACCACACCTAACACACCTGCAGACCACACCAACCATTCACAGATCCAGCCACCACATCCATCCTACCCAAAGACAGCACCTCAGCAGAACCTGAGACATCCACCTCAGTCACCACACCTGCAGACACCACAACCACAGACTCGCCTACATGCAGCACATCCACCATACCTGTAGTCACCACCCCAACAGACAGCCATCTACCTACTACGGCATACCCCAACACCTCAACCCCCCCTCAGCCCAAGACACATAAACGCCCTCACTCACCCAACCAACAGACACCCACCACCCACAAGCATACCTCTCACAAACATGCACCCAAGACATCCACACCAACACCTCATACAAGCACTCCCTCTTCCTCCACACCCAAACACTTTTGTTATGAGTGGTCCCATGTGTGCAAAAAAGCTTTACTCTTGGAGTTTGACCTTTTCCCTACTCCCCGCCCCTGACACACCTAAACGTTCAGGTTCCCTCCCCAAGGTCATCCCTTCCACCTCCAAGGCCTCCCCTACCGCCTCCTGCCAGTACCCATGCCCTTCCCCCCACCAAGAAGTCGACCCCTCTCAAGAAGACTCAACCCTCCCCAAGCCAAAGCCTATACCCCTCCTCCCAAGCCTAAGTCAAAACCCCCTCTCCATTCCATTCAACCCCAGATCATCCCTGAGGAGCCTGCCTGCCCCCTCGATGCCCCTACCTGTGGAAGTTACATGGCAGTCAGGAGTCAGGTTGGAGCACCATATGGTGCCTTTGGCGCTCCACCTTGTTTTTATATTGGACTGGCCAATGGCCTTGAACTTTTCCATTTGTTATTTGTATTAATATATTTAGACCAACCAGTTGCTGGTTTACTGATTACACCTTTATCCTGCTATTCCTTTCCTAGGTTTGAGTTGTTCCTGCCTGAGATTGGTTGTGTGTGAGTACTTGTGTGTGTGTGGTGCTTGAGCTTCCTCTATAGTTTGGGCACTATGTGAGGGGGTGTGCAGTGCTTTTGTCCCCCAGGGATAGGGCTTGTGTTGTGTGATGGGCATATGTATGTGGCAGACATATTGTTTTGATGGTATTGTAAGGTGTTTGTGTTGACATGTGTTTGTTGTTGTGGTGTGTGGCTTTGTGTACTTTGACTATGTGTGAGTGTGCATGTATTGTGCATGGTATGATAGGTATGATGTGCTCTGTGTGTGTGATGTGTGTGTCGATTGCTAAGTTGTATGATTATGTAATTGTTTGTGTTCAGTCTCTGTTGGTTGTACATTGTGTTGTATGTGTGATGAGTCCCTGGCCAGTGGCGATTGTGAGCACTTGATAATGTGTATAATATGTTGCGGTTGTGGTGTTGTTGTGATGTGTTGTTATGTTGTGTGGGATTGTGTGAGACTGGGCCTGTGCTGTATTGCCGTGTGTAAGTGTGTGTTCTTGATGTGTTGTGTGTGTGTGCTGACTGCAGTGTGTGTGCTGTGTATGTGTGAGTGTCTTTGTTGTTGTATGTGAGCGTGTGTGTTGTGTACTGTTACATGTGAGTGTTGGCCTTGCAGCCCCCTCCCTATGGTATGTAATGTGAGTGTACAAAATTTGCCAATATACAAATGCAACAGGTGAGTGTGTGTACTTACGGGTGCTGTTGCCGTCGGCGGCAAAGATTCCATTGTCTTTATGTGAGCAGGAGCAGTGGGATGACGTCTAGTTGTGGTTCCATGGCAGCTCCGGACTAGAATGGCTTCCTGGAGGTGAGCGTCTCCTTTTATACAGTTCATTTCCACCTGGGATTCTGTGGTGGTCTGATCGCAGCAGAAACGTTGGCAGTATGCAACCTCGTAATGTGTCCGACTGAAACTTGGTCTTCACCGGCAGGCTGGTGCCTTCAATCGTCCGCGGCGGTCTGACTGCACTGGTGGTGCCAGCAGTGCTTTGTATGTATTCTGTTTGCATCATCACCAAAGTCCTAATGTAGAGGTCCTCTCCGCCAGCCTGTTGGCGGTCTGATCGCCAACATCAAAGTCATAATGATTTCACGCTATATAAAACTGCACAAACAAAAAAATAACCATCCATATTCTTCAAAGTCCCGAGCATGGTAATTAAAGAGGACTCCTAATATAAAAAAATTGATAATCCTTTTTAACGTGGCTTTTCTACCTTTGTCTAGGTTTAGCTATCAGTCACCTTTAGAACACTTTTGAATGTTTGCTTTCAAAGTACATACTGATCAAAGTAAAAAATACCAGCTCTGGGTGATTTCCTTCATTTTCATTTCAGCCAGGACATTCAAATCCAGTTCATGCTGGTAATTAACCAGGCAGGTGGTTGCGGTGCTTGGGACATTTTATTTCACCTCACCGCCCGGACAAACTGCAGTTCTTTTAGTTTTCACCAATGTAACTGTCTCTATAAGCTTTAAAATGCTTAATTTAACAAATAATTCTATAAAATGAGTCAAATGAGAATAAGCAAATGGCCATCAATGAAAGCAATGATCCGGGAATGTGGGCCACCTTTTTGAGAGTGCCCGGGCCTAGTTGTGATCACAGTCCCACCCTACACAAACTCATGTCTTAGTTTGCAAACCCAAAATAAAAAATAGTAGAAAAACATATCCACCAATCAGCTAATTGTTTTTTTAATTCCTGTACTGCAAGCTAATGACCAAGATGTCTCTCGCTTTCAAATCTTCAAAAGTCAATCTACCACATCTTTGTAAAGTTAATTTCTCAAAAACTACTGAACTGTTTTTCACCAACCCTAGCAGAGGCACTTGCTTGAATAAAGTTCTGGTTTCACGCCAGATTTGGTGTAATTCCAGTCAGCGTTTTTTATGTAGCTCTGAGCAAGTTACAATGGTAAACGCTACTTTTCCTACTCTCCCTTTATTTACCCTCGGACAGAACAGCATGAAACCTGCCATCTTGATTACGTATCAATGGTTTTGGTTTGTTTTATAGTTTTGTGCAGGTTTATCATGTGATACCAAATGTGTTATTAAAACAACAAAATACAAAAGGTTTTTCATTGGAAAATCTGATCTAACTACAGCGTTTCCTTGTATGTATTTATTTATGTTTGTATTTATGCAAAACTGTGCCACACGTATGTACCTGTTTCTGATTTTTTTCATGAATGTACATTTGTATTTCAGAAACAAATCAATAGCTTGCAACAAAATTATAGAGAATATTCTAATGCCAGCAACTAAACCCTGACTACAATACATAAGAAGCATTAGATTGAAACAAAGCCAGTTGCCTGCATTTTAGCAGCCTTCCATCCTAATATCAAGCTGCACTGTAAATTCCAGGATTTTCTGCAAAGGTTTCTCTTCCACCTCTATGTATTTCTCTCTTATTTGTCTTTGCTTTACCTGGCTCTGCCGTTCCA
This sequence comes from Pleurodeles waltl, assembly GCF_031143425.1. Lineage (NCBI taxonomy): Eukaryota > Metazoa > Chordata > Amphibia > Caudata > Salamandridae > Pleurodeles > Pleurodeles waltl. Next base: position 915,710,485 of record NC_090446.1, read on the forward strand.
CATATAAATCAGCATGATATCTCTTGCCCACTCCTAGCTCTGCTGCCCTCCACCACTAGCTTTTCATCTCTCCTCCAATCCCAGACCTTTCCTGTCCGGGGGCACTTGGGCCCATGTAAAAGAAAAAGTGGTGTGTCAGCTATGATGCACCACTTTTCTTGCGCCCCCGTTACCGGCACCTAATGACACCATGACTGCGCCATATTTACAATACGGCGCACCATGGCGGTAGTTGGTACAATAGCGTCAACATTTTTAACACCATTGTGGTGCTTTGCTGCACTAGCGTCAAAGATTTGACACTAGTGCAGGAAAGTGCAATGAGGCCCATAGGTTACTATGGGAGTATCATTTTAACGCATGCTCTGAGCAGGAGTTAATAATGATGCCAAAAATGACGCAGTGAAATCTTTTAAGTTTCACTGCGACATTTTTGCAGGCCATCTAGCACTGGAATGCCCCCCTTGCATACATTATGCCTGGCGCAAGGGGTTACAAAGTGGCACAATGCATGTACTCCGCCAATTTGTAAATATGGCGCGACAGAAAGGCCACTTTTGCACTTCCTTAGAGTCAAATAAATGACGCTATGGCGGTACTAAGATGGCGCCAGGGGCTCTTAAATATGCCGCTTGGTGTCCCTATCTACTAGGCGTAAGTCTACATAGGTACCAAAAGTAGGTGGAGAGTCTATTTATTTATTTTGACGTTTTTGTACTAGTAGACAATGTCATCCTGCAATAATTTCGAAGAGTGCAGTTCACCTATGGCACAGAATACCTTGAGACTGCCCTGCCTTTTGGGAGGGGCACCCTTTAAAAGGTACAGAGCTATGACTGCTCCACAAAAGCGTCCTCTAATTGTTGAAAAACGCACAATGCCTCAGAATTACCTCACTTTTACTAAGTTGAGCCAGTCTTTCAACACTTCGAAATACCAGGCAATGAGAGGGCGCTGCCTTCCAAGAAATCACAAGAAACTTTGATGTCAGCCCACAGGGATGGATGAAGTGAGGGAGTGGGGGGGGGGGCGTGGGGGCGAGTGAGCTATGGGCTGAAGAGAGGTTCACCACCGATCAAGAGGTAAATCCTAAAATAGAAGCAAATAAGCAGGAACACGGGCCACGCGTGTACCTCTGTGCCTGGTCTGATCCTGTCTTGTACAGAACTCGGAGAAAAAGAGCGGAGAAGCCTAGTTTCGACTGTTCCTAAAGAGCTCGTTCCTTTCCAAAATGTTATTGCCTTATTGTGCTGATCAAATACCTGAAATCTAAAGTTACAGGCACACAACAGGGTTACTTACTGTCTACCTACATGCATACGAGTATAAAAATGAACTTTGTAAGAAAGCTGTTGAGATCTTGGATATTTTTGTAGAATTAGTAATGTGCACACCGCTAATGTATTTGCCAATAGACGAGTGGTGCTTGGGTCCCTGTGTGGTATAACACAATCAAACAAGCAAAGGCCTAGTTATTCAAAATCCGATCGTGCAGAACGGTGTTGCTTCACCCATCAACTTGATTATTCTCACACCATCAGGAATTTTTGGCCCCTGTGATCTTCACAAGCAATGACATTTTGTTCCCTCCAGCCGAACTTTGTCCAGATAATATTGTGACAATGCTCTGTACTTATATCATGCCCGATCTTATGGCTCTATTTAATAGTTCCATCAGTTAGGGAGTGGAACTTACTTTCAATTGTGGTGCCTCTGTTCAAATGATGGACCTATTTCTCTGCTATCCTGTTTAGGAAAAGTACTTGAAGCACTGTTTTTTATTTACATTCAGACATAGGAAACAAACGTTCTGGATTCTTTGCAGGCTGCATTGTGGGCCAGCTATAGCATAGGACAGGTGTATTCTCGGGGCCTGAGTCACAAAACGTAGGAATTGTACATCTGTGCAGCCCAGAGATCAACATTTTCCTCAAAGTGGCTAAGTTTGAAGTGAGCTCAGTAAATCTGGCCTCGTCAAAGTGCAAACCCTTTCTCCAGTGTGGCTACATTTGGAGTAGGATTAGTAGATCTGACCTCCCAAAGACCAACCCTTTCTCCAGTGTGGCTACATTTGGAGTAGGATTAGTAGATCTGACCTCCCAAAGACCAACCCTTTCCTCAATGTGGCTACATTTGGAGTATTAATAGTAAACCTGGCCTCTCCAAAGTTCAGCATTTTCCCTAACGTGGCAAAGTCTATAATGGGAATGCCAACCTGTCATCCCTAAGTGAGAAATGTGAATTTGTTGATGTTAATTACGTTATGTTATGTGTTTCTATTTTCGTTTTGTTAGGATATGTATGTAGGTCACTGTGAATTGTTTGGTTATTTAAATCAATTCGATTTTTGCTGTTTTTAAAAAAAATTATTTATCTACAAATATGTATTGCTGCAGTTGTAATTATCATTGTGAATACTTACGTATTATGCATTTAGTTTAGTTTTCAGATTGATGTGTCAGAGAGTTGACCTGATTCATCTTCAAGAACATTTTAAATAATATTTTTAAGTAACATTTCTTTTGGTTCTTGTGAGCTTATACTGACCTCTTTCAGGTCTGTAGGACTTTCCTCCCTTCTATTTCAGTAATATTAGGGGGGCAATTACGTCCCCTAACGTTTTCTACAATGCCATTTTCAGTCATAGCATGCATTTGAGTTATATTTCTGCATTTCCAGTGTGTTTTTTCACTAGTGCTGCTCTCATTGCTATAGTTGTGCCCCCTATATTTTAATAGTAGCTTTCCCTTTTGAGATTTGCTGTATGGACTTTTTATCTGTGGGTAATGTAAAAATTGTATATTAATTACTTCAAAATATATTATGTTCTTTCATGTTTGTTATACATTTACTATTATAGATGCACATTTTTAGTTACATTTTATATATTTTCTCTACTTTGCCTCTTCCGTAGATTTCTATTTTGAAGGGCTGTTTGCTTCTGATTCTGGGGACAGTTGGCATTTGGTGCAATCTATTGAGAGACATAGATATATTAGTTGTATCGGTTTATTCTGTAGTAATATTTTATGTTCTGCATTAGTTAGATTTTGTTTAGTTTTAAATTATTTCTATACATTTCTTTTACTCTTAAGGTGAGTTTGATGCTTTAGTTGTAATACATAATTTTGAATTTGTCTATTTTTGAACATGTCATTTTCAAATATCTGCGGCTTCATTTTTTTTTTTCATTTTCTTGCTTTTGTCTTCTTGTAGTGGAGATACCAGTATTTTGGAGCTATCATTGTACAGTATAGATTTAGGTATTTGTTTTATTAATTTTATTATATTTTTCAGTTGCTATTCGGTGATATAAATTTTATAACTTACTATGTGTGTTACATTTTGCAGTGTTTTGAAGTGTAGTTATTTGTTCAGGTGAAGTTTCAACTTAGCAGAGAGATGCTGTCCTGCTGTGGTTGCCTTTTTAAGATCTAGCTTACTGGTCGTTTTTGTATCCTTTTATCCTGTTCTTTTAATTCGTGGAGCATTTCTATTTCCTAGCTGTTTAAGTTTAATTTCACTGGTTGTTTGGAGAGCAGTTTGAATTTATATTACTACCTAGTTACATAGAAAGACCTGCTAATAACTCTGGCAATGTTTGACAAATCTTCAAGAAACTTTAAAAAAAAAGTTAATCAATCTCAGCTCATTCCTTGAATGTGTTGGGGTGATTAGTCAAGCAGAAGCCAGGAAAAACTAGGGGTTGAAAATTGTAATTTCCACATGCAATTTCCATAGGAAGTTTTGACCAGCACTACAGCCCCTCAAATTTGGCGGAAAGCTGAAAGTACCCTGAAATCATGCCTTTTGTGACATGGTGCATTTGTTCAGTAGTTTTGGAGGAATTAACGTTCAAAATATTTGTATATCTGGACTGTTGGGCTGAAAGTATAAAATGTAAGTCTTCTCATAGCTTGATAGGCTGAAGTGGCTTTTTCAGAGTGGGAGGTCTAATTGGCTGTCCTCAAAATGAAAGGATATGTTGTGGCAGTCATTGCAGGACTCAAGGAATGCTTTGTTTGTGGTCCTATACCTTATGGGAGTTCCCAGCTGGATACACTGGCACTAAAAATAAAATATATATGTATATATGCATATATATATATATATATTTTTTTTTTTTGTTTTTGTTGCTATGCTAACAGTAAAACAAAATTAGAATAGTGGTTGGATTATTTTTAAATGACCCCTTGGGTAGGTGAGGGCCCAGGGTTTGGCTCTGTGATTTCTTTTAGGGGAGGTGGGTATTCAGCCTCCTCCCAGGCTCAATCCCCTTGGGCTGCTTTCCTTTACATTAGGAGGTGAGCATACAGCCCATCCCTGAACTTTACTGCGCCCTGGGGCCCCATTCCATGACGCCACTTTTTTAAAAAGTGGAATGCCGAGCACAGCCCCCATACCTGAGCTTTACTGTATTTGGCCATGGAGGCCCCCTTATCCATGGCTGAATCTTTTTTTGAGATGAGAGGGACATGCAGCCCCCTCCAGGAGGCTCTTTGAGGCCCCTAAGGACTCGATCCGCAGGGACTAGTGTTTTTTTTAGGGGGTAGGTGGCATCAGACCCTCCTCCCAGGTCATGCATCAGCTCTGGGGACCCCAACCCTGGGGACACCAAAGTTTCCTGCATGGGAGAGTGAAGGCATACCCTGCCCACATTCTCCCAGGCAGGAAACACAACTTTGCTCGTGCCTGGGCAGGAGCAGATAAGAATGATGATCCCGCCAGAACAGGAGCAAAGTAATGGAGCCAGCTCCTGCCAGCACCCTTCTTTGGAGAATACATCTGGCACCTGTATGGATGCTTGTTGAGGAGCTAGCCAACACCTCAGGGCATTGGGGGCTCCCCCCACTATCCCCAACAATGTTGGTACATGGGTCCACTGAGTGGGTGCTAGGGGCACCCACTTTTGGAAAAAGAAATCCCAGCTCAAGGCAAAAAAGAGTAGTAATTGAACAGCAGGAGCCTCTCATTTTCTTATTTACTGCTCCATTCAAGAAGGGACCCATGATGCCCTAGTGCCTTTTTAATTAATATTGTTCATTCTTGGTGGTGCCCAAAGGAGGGGCAGGAGCACCACCAACCTTTTTTAATACTTTGGGAGTGGCAGGAAGTGCAACAGTCTCTCAGCAACATTTAAAAAAAAACCCACACAACAAGTCTCCTGAGTCATTGAATTCATGACCCAAGGAGAGCTCAACATATTTTTTTAAGCATTCTGAGCTGAATTCGTATGCTGTTCAGCTGAAGTGCAGAGCTCTTTGTGGTTGATTCTATGGCACCACTTTGTAGCTGGCAAAATATTTGAAAAAGGCTGAAGAACTTTAGTAAAAATAATTTGAGAGAATCACATAATAAAAACTGCAGTGTGAGTGTATGAACTATACATTTGAATATAGTTGTTGGTGATTCTTTCTTAAAGCCAACACATTTTCTTTATATAAGTCGATGTGCTGACTCCTTCAAGAAACCAGTAGGCCCACTGCATTTTGTGTTTGGGCCTTTTGACAAAGCCAGAACGTCATCCGCAGTAGTGAGGGGTTGAGCGCAGGGCACAAGCTGCTCATGGCACTAAAATATTACTTTATGTTAAAAAAAACTAGAAATTCACTGAAAAAACAAGATTTAAACTGATGGTATAGCCAGGTATAGCATTAACCACTTAACTTCCATTAAAAAAAACTCTGTAATTCACTGAATAAAATCAAAGGTTAAACTGACATTATAGTTAGGTGAAAAAGACAGTTTAAATGCAATGTTTTAAACTAAACAAAACCACAGAAATTCAACTGTTAAAGTAATTTCAAGTAACCATAACTCCCATTGCTTATGACCTCACATCTTACATCAATCATGGCATGTCCTATGACACTATTGATAACATCACTGGAAACAGTGTGCACATATGTAGGCTGCAGGGAATGCCCATGTGGGCACTGTATGAGAGTTGCCACTGTTTGAAAGCACGGTAAGTAGTGCTCCTGTGGGAGTGCAGGGGCTCATCTGTATGAGAGTTACATCAAGCACGTGCCTGTCTGACTAGATTGAGCGTTGTGTCCATATAAGTGCTTGGTGAGTGTTGTGTATGAGTGATTATTGGGTGATTGGTGTGCCTGGGTGAGCGCCAGATCCATTTAAGTGCAGGGTAGGTGGTTTGCCTGTGTGAGTGCAGGGCGAAAGGTGTGCCTCTGTGAGCTCAGGGTGAGAATTGTGCCCATGTGAGCACAGGCTATTTGATGTGACTGGACCTGGCACAATGGGGGCAATTTTTGACATATGGGGGCACCTCTTGAAAATTTTGAAAACATTTGGGGTGAACTTATGGCCAGGTTTCATGGCTTGGAACGCCATTAAAAAACCTGAATATTTATTGTGACTTTTGGGGCCTATTACTTCCAGCAACATTATGTCAAAGATGTGCTTTAAAATGCAATATTTGACCATATTTTGTTTCAAACGTTTCCGTGATGGAGAAACTTCCCTACCCTCATCCGAATCCTCCCAAGAAGAGGTCAGGCTCACTTGCTTCACTCGCGCATTGCAATTCAAGGCAGGTATTACACCCAACAACTTTCGAGCTACCAGAAGGTAACCAGTGTTTTGATGAGCACTGCTTACCTTTTGCAGCTCCCAGTGGGACACTATACTTTCACCTTTATAAAAAAATACACTCAGATTTGCAATTTACTGACTAAATAAAAAATGAAATGAAAAACAACCACATTTCCAAACAAGTTGTAACCATGTTTCAATTTTCGGAATACATTAAAAAAATGATGTGTTAGACTAAAACCTTCACATCTGTGCTCCGCACGAATGGTAGTGCTTGCATATCAATATAAATCTTAACAGTAAAGAATAATAATGTAAGCCAGTTATGTAGATTTCATTCAGTAAGTGATTTTTTATAATATCTTTTTTCTCCCTAGAATATTTCAATACAGTTCATGCAGCAGTATACACTAGGGGAACTGTTCAATTAAGACGGTTTGTGGTATAAATAGATTTGGTTCCCAGTGCTCTTCTGTGATTTCTGGCACTATAACGTCTTCAGACAAGCAGATATTTTTTATCTAATAGAAAGAGAAACGAATAATGTTTCACTGACCTGTCATGGTAGAACCAGAACATGGGTGGTACTTAAAATATACATTTGTCTGTGTTGTGTTGGTATATTAACCATGCAGCTATTAGTAAAGTAAGCAATGCCAATTATTAGGATGTTATCAGGGTTAAGATCATTTGACATCTCTTCCTGGATAGACTCAGCTTAAGAGGACATATGATGTCACGTAATATGGTGTCATTAAGGGCAAAGAGGGTGTAGTGCCACTTCTGCTACCCATGGCTATTTGGGTAAAACGATATCCACGTAAGTAGCAGACAATTACAATATAACATTGGACTATTTTAATGTCAGAATCCCATGAAATACAAAGTATCTAGCTCACGCTCCTTAACCAAATCAACAGTATATGTCTCTGCAACAGTTGCTTGGTATCATGACCAGCTCAATGAGAAAAAATTGATTATTTTACTCACAACTCTCTAAGAGTTATTCAGAACTCTTCGTTCCCCTGGCTATTGAGGGACTACCTATGGAATTACTTATAGCCACAAACAAGATGGGAATTCAAATCCATGGTACCAGCTCACTATTGGGTAGTTTTATTTTATAGCTCTCAGAAGTTAGAGCTGAAAGACAAGTGGCATGGGACCTGAAAGACATACACTTGAGAGGCCCTCTTATTAAAGCAAAAGTGGTAGATTGCCCAAAGGAATACTTGCAAGATAGTGCTACGGAACACCACATAGGATACCACTTCGGAGGCTGGTGAAGTAGTAATGAGGGTGAAGGAAAGCCCCTCTCTGCAATAAGGAAAGCAAAACAAAAAGTATGTCTGGAATTGAAACAGACGTTGAATACTCTAGAAACTGGCCACACTTGTTCTAATTTATTATAAATGCAGGAGGCTAATAAGACTGGGGGACTAGAAGTGTCATTATCTGATATGTGACAGCGACACCTCATGGAGTTTGTGCAGACATTATTTGCTGAAGATAATAAAGCGGACAAGCTCTTGGCCTAAACAAATATTATTTAAAAAAAAACAAATTAAAAATTATGATGGAAAAAATTCTCAAAAGCACGACAAGAAAATAGTAAAGGGTTATAGTGTATATCAAGATCAAAGAAAACGGTTATTAGATCATTTCTCAAGCTGTGTGACTAGATGAGATGCTCATGGAGCACTGTCTAAGCCACTGAACCGTACAAAGCTGACAGGTAATTTAAGGAAAGCTTTAGATACTGACATATAATCTGAGGAATTGAGGCAGCTATTAAATCAAGTTCACAACTCAATTCAAAAAAACCTTTAAGAATTAGTCAAGCTCACAGTAAAGGTATTCAACCACTGGGAATGATTGTTCCATGGATGGCAGCTGTAATGATGTCGTGCATCTTAAGCCCAAGGAAAACAAGCTAAACTCTGCATTGTTCAATCAAGACACAGAAATATATTTAAATCATTACAAACCAAATTGATTACTCATTACTGAAACAAATTGTTTGAAAGAATATCCATTCAAGGGTCACTTGATAAGACTGTCCCCTCTCTGCTCCAGGTAATGCACTTTGCAGATTGTACAGAATTGCTCACATAAAGCATTACGCACAATGCTGCTTTGCATAATTCAAACATAGACTGGTTGTTTATGCAGATGGCTCTTCCACGGAGTCTTTGGCTTCAAGATAAATTATAATAATACCACCACTGAGTGTATTGAAGCCAAAATCTTGCTAAAACTACACCAAAGGAATTAGCCTGTGAAATGGTAAAGGAAAGTATTAAGGCGCTTAGAGTCAATCATAGCAAAATATTAGGGGGCAGATTTATCAACAAATGAACACAAAGTAGAACAAAGTATTCATAAAGTATTATTTTTCCAGTGCAAAAGTATTCTTAAAGTAACATAAAAAGTGCATCGATTGTTACATGGACTTTTCTAATCTACCATCCGTTTTGGTGTCAATGCCTGTCTACTAAAATTGGTAGACAGGGTTTGCACCGAAATATAATGTCACTTTGAAGTAAGCACTAAGTAGGAGAAATGTTTTCTTTCTTCTTAGCTCAAACATTGCATGTGTGCTGCATTCTACAGCACACATTGAATGTGTGAAATGTTTTAGAGTTTGTCTAAGCATAGTATTTTATGCGCCAACCTTTGCCGGACAGCCATAAGGAGGGCCTGTTATGGGGATGAGAGCAGTGGCACCATATATAAGTTCTGTGCTGCTCTCCTCACTAGCACAAAGAAACACAGCAACTTTGCTTTCTCAGTAAATGTGCCCCATGACTATTTTGACCAACAGGACAGTTACAGCCTACGGGCTGAGTATAAGCTGAATTGAATACGTGGGATAGGACTGGAACCTCCTTGATAGTCAGTAAGAAGTAGGATTTAGTAGACAGACAACACTGTTTTACAGAGGCCATTCCGATTACAATCCAGGAAGACACTTTGAAGCAAAACACAAAGAAAATATCATTATCCATTTGAAGGACTATCCAATGTGCTTCGGGGCAGGAATGCTTGATAGACCTACAGGGATTTGAAAGGTACACAATTCCAACTACATACACAATAGGTCTGGGCAGCTCCAGAGCAAAGTGCAGCAGACTATTCATAAGGAAATGTGCGTGTTACCAGAAATTAGAGATGAAGGCCCATATTTATACTTTTTGTGCGGCGCATTTGCATAGTTTTTTTGACGCAAAATCGGCGCAAACACACAAAATACAATTGTATTTTGTAAGTTTGCGCTGCTTTTACGTAAAAAAATGACGAAAATGAGGCACAAAAAAGGTATAAATATGGGCCAAAAAGTGCTTTCTTCTGACTTGATAGTATGGGCGACTAGGGTTACTGAGAGAGGTCGAGGCTGTTATCCAACCTGCCCATAGTAAGGGTCCTCTGAGGCTAGGATCAAGATCACAGAATGAGCACAGAAATTGTCTCTTTCCTTCATAACCGCCATATTCAAACAACTATGGACTGCATATGCCTATGATGATAAATATTTTTTCTGATTAAGTGTATATTTCTAGTTTTGTATAGTTCTTTAGAAAATATCTCGCTACTATGTCATAACAATAAAATACACACACACTCCTTAAACCTGTTTGAATAAGTATATTTACCAATGGTTCAAATGATGTATTGTATGTACATATATGTGTGCATATGTGAGTGTATTCATGTGTGTGAGTGTCTGTGTATATATATATGTATGTATGTATGTGTGTATGTGGTTCTGTGCTTGGCATGTTCGTGGGTCATTGCATGGCTCCTGGGTGGGTTGTTATACTAGATATCTATGAATCCCTGCTCTCATCTTATCAGACTTATCTACCCATCATCATATGTCATGTCTCTATCAATCTATCCTCCATTCCCACTCTGACTCATCCCAAATCCATTCTACTACTTTCATCTCCTAAATAACTCTGCCTAAGCTCTTCCCTCCGCTTCCACATCTAACTCACCAAACCTTACTCTACTACCATGACCTCCCAAACAACCCTACTAAATTCGCCCTCATTTATCTCACCCTGCTACTATGATCTCCATAACCCTTCCACATTCTCTTCCCTCCTCCATCCACCTTTAATCATCCCAAGCCTTTGGATGAGTAAATGAGCGATATACTCCCAATTCACACTTCTGGATTTCTTTCCTCCTCCACCCCCCTATTACTCCAGTCAATCTAACTAACAAACTCTCATATCCGTGGCTCAAATTAACTCATAATAGTACTAAAACTGTACTCATATTTCCCGATCTAATCCATCACTAATTCTTGTTGGGTTCCGGAATAGTGTGCTACTCGCCGAAAAGCGCTTTGACGCCTCATCAGGGGTAGTAAGCGCTACATAAATACTATTACAATACAATGCAATACAAATAGAGCCAGCTGTTCCAAGAAGGGGAGATTTAGATTCTCATGTTAATGTTTTTAACAAAAGCAAATGGTGCATATTTAACCAGTTTCAGTAGGTTGGTTAAAACATTGCCCATATAACCAGGACACCTTACATGCCCACTACCATTGCCCCATTATAGATAGTCCTGCTGGGTTATAGTGCAGTCTCTTTTTTAGCATTTCTTTATTCAGATTTTCATAGGCAGCATCTGCCAGTAACCCATGAAATGTATATACATTAGAGGGAGTACGACAGAAATCACTTGGGGAAACAGTAGTACAAACAGGTAACCCACAAACCCAAATAGGGGAGTAAAGGAGCATATTCAGTATCATATAGCAGTGCACCTCATCTAGCAGCATGCCCACTATAGTCATGCTAAGGCACACTACCAAACAGCCTACCTCGTCCCACCCACCTGTCCTTGCAGTAACATTGTGTCCGGTGCAAGCCTTGCTCCCACAAATCACGTCATTGGCACGGCTCGCCCCTGCCATCCGAGGACCGACTTCACCTCACCAGCGGGCAGAGAAAGCTGCAGGAGTGGCCTCCTATCGGAGCTAATGCAGTGACCCACGGCGGATGTCCCATGCGTGTGCCCCCTCTAAGGTGAAGAACACGGGCTGCAAAACCAGAGGGGAAAGGGTGTGATGGGTACTAACGATAATTAGGGTTATTAAAAAAGCAAGAAGGGACCCCACACCTCATCAAAGACATTTAAGCAATCCTGGAGTTTCTAGACTTGCCACTCATATGTAGCAAGCCCTTATAACTCCATGAACCATTCCTAGGGAGTGAGCAATTGGGGAGAACACCAATGGCCGAAGATACAGATTTTGGCAACCATTAGGGTTGTCAATAGCCACGGTGGTCAACTGGAGGATGCCTCATCGACACCCATTAAATAATGAAAACAGGGCAACCTTGGCAGAGTCCTGAAAGGGGTGTAGCTAGTGGAGTGGAGGGTCTTCCACATGGAGTGCCAACAGAATTCCAGACTAGTACAGGACCACAGGACATGATACAAGCCACACAGAAGAGAAGCGCCATCAACAGGCATCCGTCGGTAGTAGACGGGGTCTGCACAGTTTAAATGGCATCTAATACCAGTTATGCAGGATCTTGAAATAGGGAAATTTCAGATACACCTCCATGAGGGAACGGTCATGGCAGTCTAAAACCACCTTCCAGTCGTTGCCTGAATATGCCGTACCCAGACGCTCCTGCCAGTAAGTCTTAGATGAGGCGCATGTGTCTTGTAAGTATTGTCAATAGGGATTTGATACACATTAGAAAAGGACCCCCTGGAGAGTCCCCACAATCCAGTATCGAGGAAACTGGGATGTGGCTAGGTTCCCACCCTAAAATTCTCCTGAGGGTGACAAAAGCAAAATCTGGGTTTAATCCATAGTTTTTTGCTCAACACCAAGTTTAGACCCAGTCATATGCAAATCAATCTTGACCCTGCTCCCCATGGGAACAGTCCAGCCTGAGCTGCCAGGCCAGGTTCTCCTTGGACCGGAAAGGAGCATCCTGAGACCTGTTTCAGAGTATCATTCCTTATCAGCCAGAATAGCTTGAATCCAGTGGCACAGAGAGCACTGGACCACGTCTGGGTCATACTCTTTCCACTTAGGGTGACAAAAGCAAAAAGAACAGATGATGGAAGGAATGCTGAACAAATCAAACATTCACCCCAGTCTCTTATCGGGGTTTAATTCATCTTTATTGCTCACCATGTCACACCAGTCTGGACCCAGCCATATGCAAATCAATCTTGATCCTGCTCACCATGGAAGCTGTCCAGTCCGAACTGCCAGGCTATGTCCTTCCTTGAGTTGAGGAATTCTGGCGTTTGGAGGAAGATGAGGCCCTTTTTTGTGGATGACACTCAAACCACAAAATCATACAACAGGCAGCGGCACCTGATCTCATCCCTTGGCTCTTCTAGTGCACTAACTGGTAACTATGACAAAACTCTTATTTTCATTTGATCCAAGCCTTTTACCTACTAGGAACGGAGAATGTGCAGACTGACATACTGAGTCCAGTGCTTCCATTCCCGAAGGGCTTCTTTCTCTTTCTAGAAGTTACTCCAACTGAATGACACTGGGTACTCATTGGTTGGTCATATTTGCCTTCAGATATGCACTTTGCTACCAGAGTTTTTTACGAGCAGGAATGTGATGGAGGACTGGAGACTGGATGCGCTCTCATTTCAAAGGCTACAGTAGTCAATGTTTGCAGTTCCCCCATTTCCTATTCTGTTCAATGTAAGCCACAAAATCAAAATCAGAATAGAGGAATCATCAGCCACCCTAATAGTCCAATTTTGGCCTTCAAGGTCTTGTAACCCTCATCTTAGTTAAAGCTAACCAGGTCTGAATGGCTTCATCCTTTATCTTGATTCATGTTTCTTTGGCTGATCCTGTCTAATAGTCAGTCTCTCTACAATTAGCAAACTGGTAGCTGAATGGCTAGAGCTCTTGAAGTTGAGTATGTCTGTTGAGGTGGCCCTATAGTGCTCTAGATATCCTTCCATCCTGCAAGTGTACTTACAGCACTGGAGGGCGTTCAGCAAATTATTGTGAACCTCACAGCATGTCTTCACTAGCCTGTGTCTATGAAAAGAAAAATGGAAGCCCAAAAATGTCCATGGATACTTCCTCCCTAGCATAATCAATAAAGCACAAAGGTAACCTCAGACCGATTGCTTACAACCATGAGTAGTGGAGTGATAATATTCAGGATATGTTGCTGTTCTTTTAGAGATGTGAACATATGCTGAATATTATCATTCCACATGGTTGGAGGAAACCTTTGTGGTTTAATCTCTTGGCTGTGACCATTTGAGGATTCTGGATTTTTTGTGAGATAGTTTTGAATGGGGGTATATCACCACTTCTTTGCAAGCCCAGTTGGCGTTTAGGGAACCCTGGGGATCTTTGACTTCTTTCGAGGAGTGTGCCTCTTGTATACCGCACACGTGAGTTAGCCGTTCCTGGTATTCAACATCTGATTCCATCTTGGGATCTTCCCCATGTCCTTCAGGGCTTGATGAGGGCTCTTGTTGAGCCTGATCTAGTGTCTGGCCCATTCACTAATTTTCTAGGTCTGATAAATCTTTTTGGACGTTCCAAGGGGTAAGGAGAGACACATTTATAACTTACAATTACTTTACAGTGTAACCACTTTGGCCACACATTGAATCTCATAGGAGAAATTAAGGGTCTAAGGGTTTGTTACAAATTCACAGCCAGACTTATGTAACTGAGTCTCAAAGACATACTATACATAGTACAGAATCACCAAAGGTGAGTTATAGCGTCGCATCACATTGAATCATACAAGACTAAGGCATACCAGAATCTCAGTAGCTCAATGCAAAAGATTCAAAACAACACTTGATGGTCATAGTCCAAGCTTTGTTCTTCATGCCTAACCATAGAATCCAGAGAAATCTAACTATTCTAACAAGCTATGGAAATAGGAAATAAATCAAAAGTGTCAGCATCACAGAAACCTCTGTAGAGGTTCTCCAAAAAAGAGATTTGCTTAGCAGAAAGCCACATCAGCCAAGTAAAGGAAAAGAGGTCTATTTCGCTCTAGGTGTCTAAGGGCCCACTCTAATCAAAAGGTAAATATGCTTCTCTAACTAACTAAACACCACTTAAATCTCTGCTGAAGTTTCAGTAGTTGACGTCATTAGCAATAGCTTTCCACAATCCAGAGGGGATTTCTACTTCAGAGCTTCTTGTTAAAACTCCTCATACTTGGCAACCTGTCTTCTCCCATACCCCTTTAACCATAACTAAACATAAGCTCTTCATTAACTGGAAACTTATGCAGAGGCACCTGCAAATAAAGAAATATGCAATGAGAGCAAAACTCTACGCTGAAAGTTAAACACAGAAATACATTTCTGGCCTTAACTCCAGCCAACTTAACATAGGATTCAATGCAGATTAGAATACAGGATTACTCATGCATTTCTCATAAGCACAATAAATGAAGGATAACTATGAAATATTTCATTTAACTAAAATATCATAATACCAATGCATTTGAATAAAACTGCATACATGTGACTTGCTCATGACTTTTCCACATCCTACTTATATGTGCACATTGATTATATGGCTTTTCAGTGCACCAAATTTACATAAATACATTTGAATACACATTATATATGCAGATGATTACATTTTTGTTTAATTTCTGAAATGCATAATGGCACAGCCAAGTTATGCTCTCTCAACTACCTCTGATAAAGTATTAAGTCATCATAAATGTATTCATTTCTTGAATGAGACTTTCTAGAATCATGGCATTTTCATCAGCTTTTGCCTAGACTCCTACAGACATTTCATACCATCATAGTATTTACACTGACTATCTGTCAGCTCAAGATCCGCGGTCTTACTCTTCATTGCGACTTCAGCCTTCATTCTCAAGAACACTTTATATCCCACTATCAGAACTATTGTAGATACAGCAATAACAAACCATGGCTTCAAAATCATACTAACAATTCCACTTCATAAATTTCCAAACCATCTGCCTATAACAGAAAACCCATTTCAAATTGGTTCTCATGCACCTGTCACTTCCAACTCTTTCAAATCTTCCATTAACTCAGAAATGTTTTGAATACATCTTTCCAAGTCCTTGCTCTTGTCTGGGATGTAAGTACAACACTGTTGAACTTGCAGCATCTGACAGTCTCTATCTTCTTTTGCAAGCAAAAGGTCTAGTGCAAGTGTATTCTGCAAAACCATAGATCTTATCACTATCATCTCTGTGTTCACAACCAATGAGGAATGAATTCACTGTGCTAGTAGCCAACTTATCCACTATGGTAGACAACTTTCTAATCTTCAGGTTATTCAGAATCATACCTACAGATGGAATCAATGTACCAAAAATGTCTCCTGCTACTTCTGCAGCGCTAACACATTTTCTAGTTCTAGATTTTGTATTCCGTGCAGGATTCCCAAAACTCTCCACATGATAGATCTTCAGAAACACTTTTGCCAGATAACACATACCAGGCCATCCTTTCGCAGCTTGAAATAAGCATGCTGTCCACAAATGAAGTACACTCTAAGAATCACAGACTCTTTTCCATTTACCCCAAAACTCACTATTCCTTCTCAAGTCATAAACGTGCTCACAATCCCTCTTCCCTATGAACAAAGGGTCTATGTAACTCTAATCAATGTGTATGAACAACTTTTCTTTGTTTTGCCAATCTAAAGCTAAAGCTGGTAAAGTTCCCTTCACTTGATGATCAATCTTCTTTTTATTCCACCTGTGCTGTGCTTTGAGATCCTTATTAGTCTTGGATTTAAACTCTAATTCCCTTCTTCTATCTTCTACCAAATCCAGTAAATTCTTCTCCATATCTGTCATTGAACAGATCGAATTGTGTTGGTGTACATATGCAGGGGCATATATGTATTTCCTTTGTGCTGAATTAGCGTCATTATTTTACGCTAATTCAGCACAAACTTAACTCCATATTTATATTTTGATGCTAGACCATCTAGTGCCAAAATATTGTAGTTAAAGTCATTTTTTGGATGCGTGAAACCACCTTGCGTCAATAAGATGCAAGATAGGCGTTCCTGTCCAAAAAATAACTCTAGGGCCTTAGCGCCTTATTTATCCTCCTGTGCAAAAAGGGTGCACGGGGGGAGGCAGACCTAAATAATGGCACTAAGCCTGCTTAGCACCATTATTTAAGGCCTGGGTCAGGCCAGGTGTTAGGGGACCTGTGGACCCATTTCCATGGTCAAACAACATGGAAAGAGCCCACAGGTGCCCACCCAAGCCCCAGGAACACCCCACCCACACCAGAGGGACACCAGAGGGACACCAGAGGATGGGGGCACCCCATCCCAGGTAAGTAGAGTAAGTAGAGTTAAGTATTTTAAAATATCTTTTAAAGTGCTATTGGGGGCCGTGAAATGGGCCCCACTACATGGCACTGGGTGCGATGGCCATGCCCAGGGGACCCTTATTCCCTTTGCTGGCCATTGGGGTTGTGAGCATGACACCTGCCTTTTATAAGACAGGAATCATGTGGTATGGATGGTTTTACATCAGGAAATGATGCTAGGCTGGTTAGAGGCATTTATTTTGCCTCTAACTAGCCGAATGTCATTTTTTTGGTGCAAAACTGCCTTCCCCCATACCACCACCCCCACCCAGCTACCGTCATTTTCCCAGACGTTGACCCCCCTTTGCACCGTCTTGTGGGATTCCATCAATTTGGCACCCCGCTGGCACTCTGGAATGGCGCAAGCAGACGCTATACTTTTTATTGCAAAACTGCATTTATACAGTTTTGCTTCAAAAAGTATGAATATGGGCTGCAGTGTCTAAAGGCTTTAGTGATACAAAATATTTTCCTGCTATTTCTGCACCATTAAAATAAGGATTCTTTTTCAGGTGTTCAAACAAAGAAACTTTTGGAACTACTAAATCATGGTTTGAAAAATAATATTTGAAACTTCCCTCATTGTAAAATGTGCTCAGCAAAAGACTGCAAGAAATCCCATAAGCCAAAGGACTATGATGACATGTAATGCCTTCTGACACAGTAGCAGGAAATTGCATACAAACATAATAATCCCTTGCATCCATTGCATTGATATACTCATAAAGCAACTTAAATTATACATTTGCAGAGTACTCTTCTCTTGAATCATCTGTTTGTAAAGCCTTTTCATCTAATCTATAAAAGTTACTATTCTAAGACTTAGGCACTCATTACAACCCTGGAGGTCAGTAATAAGGTGGCGGTAATACCGCTAGCAGGGTGGCTGTAATTACTGCTAAATTATGACCATGGAGGTGAGAACTCAGATAGACAGCCACTTTACCACACCGACCACCAGGAAGAAAACAACAGCCACCACGGCGGTAGCCGCTTACAGCCATGCAGAAGCCAATGTCCTGTCCACCGTATTAAGACCCTGCAATTCGCCACCTTTTCCCGGGCGTTACCAATGACATCAAAACCCTGGTGGAAACACTGCATAGAAGTGAAGGACTCACAATTGGAGACACAGGGAACAACCACGCCACCATGGAGCCAGAGCTGCAAGTCTTCCCCATGCTCTTCTACGTGCTGCTGTACCACGAACACCAACGACGGCGAAGACGACGACGGTGAGTACAGCCACCTAGCACACAAGGCAGGGGGGAGGAAAAAGAGAGTGACACACACACGCACATCACCCCCCCACCCCAACACCATACACACAATCAGCTGCAGTAATAAAACATATATACCCCGTACCTCGGATGAAAAATGCAAGGACAACATGAATTTACCAAAGTGAATGTAATAAGATCAACACAGTAGAAATATGTAATGTAACTGGTATATACAAATGTACAGTTCAAGGGACACTGCCCAGTCCTCAGTGTGCGTGGGCCACAGGGCCACAGGCCAAAGTCCAAGGGCCCACTTGTCACCTGCACCAACACGGAGAGAACACTGCAGGGGAATCAGCTGGAAAATAGGCAGGCACCTCAGGGGACGGGGAACAGGAGGGCACCTCAGCCGGGCAGGTGGAACAAGAACACTGGTTCTGGAGGGGGCAACATGCCCTGTGCTTGGTACTGGGGAGTGCAACTCCACAGTCTCTCAAGTGGGTGACTTGCCCACATGCTCTGGAGGGGGCAACATGCCCTGTGCTCTGTCCTGGGAGGGCAAGGCCACAGTTTCTCAAGTGGGTGACTAGCCCACATGCTCTGAAGGGGGTAACATGCCCTGTGCTTGGTCCTGGGGAGTGCAAGTCCATAGTCTCGCTAGTAGGGGACTTGCCCACATGCTCTGGCAGGGGCAACATGCCCCGTGCTTTATCCTGGGGGGTGCAAGGCCACAGTCTCACAAGTGGGTGACTTGACCACATGCTCTGGAGGGGGCAACATGCCCTGTGCTCTGTCATGGGGAGTGCAAGGCCACAGTCTCACAAGTGGGTGACTTGACCACATGCTCTGGAGGGGGCAACATGCCCTGTGCTCTGTCCTGGGGAGTGCAAGGCCACAGTCTCCCAAGTGTGTGACTTGCTCACATGCTCTGGAGGGGGCAACATGCCCTGTGCTCTTGATCCTGGGGAGACTGGGGTTGGTGGGTGTCTTACCCACTGGTTCTGGAGGTGGCATTGTGCCCTGTGCTCTTGATCCTGGGGAGTACAGGGTCAAAGTCTCTCAGGTGGGTGTCATACCCACTGGATTAGCAGGGGCCAGGCCACACAGTAGCCCATGGAGGCAAGACTTCATACCGTCCGCCGGCGGTGACGGCTGCTCAGTGGTGGTGGTTGTGCTGCTGCTGGTGGGAAGCTCCTGCCCATCCCCTGCATCCTCGGACAGCTGCCCACTGGTGGTGGTGCTGCTGGTGGGGGGAAGCTCCTGCTCATCCCCTGCAGCCTCAGACGGCTGCACAACCATGGTTGGTGGTGGGGACTCCATCTGAGTCCCAGGCCCCTTGTCCTTCCTGCCTGCTGGTGCTGGCTCCTTGGCCTTCCGGGTAGCAGCTGGGGCAGGCAGCCTTTCCGTGAGGCTGCCTGGTGCAGGCTCTTTCACCCTCTGCACAAGAGCCCTTGATCCTTTCCCACCACGAGTGGGTGTGGAGACTACTGGGCCCGTGGACTGTGTGGCTGAGGTGCTTGTCTGGGTTTTTGCCACCCTTGCCAGACGTGCAGGATGGGGGGAAGGGGCAGGGCAGGGGTCAATGTTGGAGAGGAAAAGCTTCTTAGGGACATTGGGGCGGGAATGGGAGTAGGTTTAGGAGTGGAGGAAGAGGGAGTGGTTGTAAGAGGTGTCTGTCTGCTGATCTGATTTTGGGTGCAGGTGCATGGGCTGGATACTGTTGTGAGGTGGATGGCTGTTGGGTATCTGAGTGCTTGCGGTTGTGTACTTTAGGAGGGGGGACAGACACAACAGGAGAGGACACAGGAGATCTGTGCATGGGTGTTGTGGAGGTGTAGACACAACTGGGATGGAGGAGGAGGAGGGGGAGACAGTGGAAATTGGTGATGTTGGTATGTCTGCTTCTGGATGGTGTGTTTGTGAGTGCCTGTGAGATGATGTGTGGTGCTTGTGTTTGCCAGTGTCACTCTTGTGTGTTGTCTTGTGTGCATGCTCGTCTGCCTGTGTGCTTGGGATAGGTTGGGGTTGAGGGGAATGGGATTGGGAAGAGGTATTTGGAGGGGGGAGGGTGGCAACAAGGACAATGGCTGTCATCAGAGAGGAGGCCAGAGCCTGGATCGATCTCTGTTGGGCCGCCAAGCCAGTGTGAATACCCTCCAGAAATTAATTATTTTGTTGCATTTGGGCTGCCAGCTCCTGGATGGCATTCACAATGGTTGACTGCCCTACAGAGATGGATTTCAGGAGGTCAATAGCCTCCTCACTCAGGGCAGCAGGGCTCACTGGGGCAGGGCCTGAGGTGCCTGGGGCGACGGAGATGCCCACGCTCCTGGGTGAGCAGCCACAGGGCATACGCTGAGGGGCTGCTGGGAGGGCGGTGCTGGTACAGGGGTGACGGATATACCTGTAGCTGGGGTGGTCACAGAGGTGTCCGCCAACACCAAGGAGCTTCCATCGGAGGAGGTATCTCTGTCTGAACTGTCCCCTCCAGTCTCCGCCGTGGTGCTCCCATCGCCTTCCGTCCCACTGGTGCCCTCACCGTCGGTGGACTCTGCCTCCTGAGTCCTGTGGGATGTAGCTCCCTCCATCGCTGGTGCCTCTGCTCCTCCACCAGATGATGCTAATGCACATAAGGACAGGGTTGCAAAACAAAAAGGGGGGGAGAGAAAGGATACACCTAGTCAATGGCTGCACCAACACCACTGTTGGCGTACACACCACTCTCATACACAGGGAACAGCCCTACGCACTATGCATTGCACTACCTGTCATTTTGCTAGCCACCAAGGCATGGGAGGGGCACACACCACCAAATGCAGCACACCTGGGACCCACGCAGCCCTGACCAGTTGTGGATGCCTAGGAGCTAGGTAGCATGATTATTCCTTCAGGACGCT
Organism: Pleurodeles waltl; assembly: GCF_031143425.1. NCBI lineage: Eukaryota > Metazoa > Chordata > Amphibia > Caudata > Salamandridae > Pleurodeles > Pleurodeles waltl. The sequence continues at coordinate 915,731,534 of NC_090446.1, forward strand.
TGCCAACAGGGGACCTATTATGCAATGTCAGGCCTGGGCTAGGGGCACCCACTGACACACATCCCCCACCCGGATACCACCCTACCATGCGTAAGTTGTAATAATGCACCCATCCAGCTCAGGATAGGCCACCACCAGTATGCGGGCCATCAGGGGGTGAGGGTTCAACGGGCACCCCTTCTTCTTTGGGAGGCCATCCCCAGATAGGACTCCGCCATCTTCCGTGCCCTGCGTCTCAGGTCCTCCCACCGTTTCTGACAGTGGGTGCTCCGCCTGCTGTAGAACCCCAGGGTCTGCACGTCCTTGGCAATGGCATGCCATATACCCTTCTTTTGATGGGCGCTGATCTGCAGAGGAAATACACACAGTGTACTCACCAGTTTGTCTGGAGGCCCATACAGCAGTCCGTACTGGGGTAGGACCCCATCCACCAGTCGCTCCAACTCCACTGAGGTGAAGGCAGGGACCCTTTCCTCAGTCACACGGGCCATGGTAGGTTCCAGACACAGGTCACAGCAGCACATGCCTTGTAGGTCCTCTGCTGTTGGAGGTCAGGTAGCAAGTGAGGAATCATATAGAAAATGGCGGTCACGTCCGTGGCAGTGCATACCGTAATCACAGGCGTAGATCACCATTGGCCACTGTACCCTATAGGGCCCAATGTTAATCAATGAGGAGTGCCATGGCGGTTCACGACTGCCTCCCGTAACAGCACACAACGTCAGCGGAATTACCTCACTTCCACCTGTCCCTCCACACAGGACAGGTGGACACCATTTCGGGGGGGACCACGCCCTGGATAATAACTGCGTCACAGTTAAAATTTGGACATACAGGACAAATCCCACTTACCCAATACAAATTGACATCATGTATTGTACTGTTGTGGCTCCAATGTTCAGTTTGTGACCGGCTCCTCACTCCTTTGTCCCTTAGATTGCCACCACTGCGGATGAATAGGAGATGGAGACATACCCCTGTGTACAGACCCCTGGTGGACTTGGCAACACTGGAGGACAGGCACATCATCCTCACCTATAGACTTGACAGGGCCGCAATCACTGAGCTTGTGCCCAATTGGAGCCTGACTTGATATCTGCTATCAGACACCACATTGGGATCCCCCCTCTTGTACAAGTTCTATCAGTGCTCCATTTCCTTGCAACTGGTTCCTTCCAAGTGACAGTGGGCTTGGCAGCAGGAATGTCACAGCCAATGGTCTCAATAGTGCTGACCAGAGTGTTGTCTGCCCTGATTCAACACACGTGCAGCTACATTGTTTTTCCCCAGGTGGAGGATTTGGCCACAGTGAAGGCTGACTTTTATGCAATGGGACATATCCCCAACATAATTGGGGCAATTGATGGAACTCATTGCATTTGTCCCCCCTGTCACAATGAACAGGTGTACCGAAATCGTAAGAGTTTTCACTCCATGAATGGACAGAAGTGTGCTTGGTGGACCAGAACATCTCCCTTGTCAATGCTAAGTATCCTGGGTAGGTGCATGAGGCCTTTATCCTGTGGAATAGCAACATCCCAAATGTGATGGCCCAACTACAGAGGCACAGGGTGTGGCTAATAGGTAAGCCTTGGTTCCTACCCAGTAGGTGTGGGTGTATGGGTGTGGTGTGGGCCATATGGGATAGTGTGTGGTTAAATGTTGTCCCTCAGTATTTGCAGGTGACTCTGGTTACCCCAACCTATTATGGCTACTGACCCCTTTGAGGAATGCCAGGACAAGGGCAGAAGAACGTTGCAATGAGGCACATGGGCGAACAAGAAGGATAATCGAAATAATAATTTTGGCCTCCTGAAGGCCAGGTTCAGGTGCCTCCATCTAACAGGTGGATCCCTTTGCTACTCACCCAAGAAGGTCTGCCAGATAATCGTGGCATGCTGCATGTTGCAAAACCTTGCCTTGAGATGCCATGTGCCTTTTCTGCAGGATGAGGAGGCCTCTCCCTCACCAAGGACCCCGCCAGCGCCAAGACCAACCTACAAGAGGGTATGAAGGACGTCGCAGATTGGATGAGGCTCAGCCGCCTAAAGCTGAACTCTGAAAAAACGGAAGTCCTCATCCTCGGCAACACCCCGTCCGCCTGGGACGACTCCTGGTGGCCCACGGCCCTCGGCACCGCACCGACCCCCGCAGACCACGCCCGCAACCTCGGCTTCATCTTGGACCCTCTTCTCACCATGACCAAGCAAGTCAACGCCGTGTCCTCCGCCTGCTTCCTCACTCTCCGCATGCTCCGCAAGATCTTCCGCTGGATCCCCGCCGACACCAGAAAAACCGTGACCCACGCCCTTGTCACGAGTCGCCTGGACTACGGCAACACCCTCTACGCCGGGACCACCGCCAAACTCCAAAACCGCCTGCAACGCATCCAAAACGCCTCGGCCCGCCTCATCCTCGACGTACCCCGCAACAGCCACATCTCCGCACACCTGAGACACCTGCATTGGCTCCCAGTCAGCAAAAGGATCACCTTCCGTCTTCTCACCCACGCACACAAAGCCCTCCACAACAAGGGACCGGAATACCTCAACAGACGCCTCAGCTTCTACGTCCCCACCCGCCCCCTCCGCTCCGCTGGCCTCGCACTTGCTGCCGTCCCTCGCACCCGCCGCTCCACGGCGGGTGGGAGATCTTTCTCCTTCCTGGCGGCCAAGACCTGGAACTCCCTCCCCACCAGCCTCAGGACCACCCAGGACCACTCCGCTTTCCGGAGACTCCTAAAGACTTGGCTGTTCGAGCAGCGATAACCCCCCCTTTCCCCCCTAGCGCCTTGAGACCCGCACGGGTGAGTAGCGCGCTTTACAAATGCTAATGATTTGATTTGATTTGATTTGGAGATGGCCATGTGGCAGCAGTGGACCCTGTGGACAGTGAGGATGAGGAGGCAGAGGATGGGGATGAGGACAACAGAACAGCAGTGATATGAAAATACTTCCAATGACACACAGGTAAGAGAGTGTTATTTCACATTTCATTGTCAATATTTTTTATATCTTTGGTACTGGCATGCTGTTATTTCCCACTTCTATGCCCACTTACTGTACCCTTTGGCAATTCATTTTACATATGTCGGTGCCCCACTATCGCTCCTGGTGTGATCACTGCAGCCAAATACAGGTCTTTCCTATTTGTACAATTACTGTGCAGTTGAATTGCAATGTTTGAACATGGTAAAGCAAATACATACTTTACAAATGTAACATCCTCCATACTTGTTTTTTTCCCAAGGGGGTTTATTGAAGTGTTAAGAGAAAGCGGGGCAAGTGCAAGGGGATGGAGTGATGATGGAGGAAAGTCCAGGGTATTGTTCCAGTCTATTTGTAGCACAGGTGCATTGTCCATGGGGACATAGGAAGGGGAGCAATGGCAGTTCAAGGTGGACAGGGTGACTGAGTGGGACACAAGGGTGACAATCAGGAAAGTCTCATTTCCTGGTGGGGGTCTTGACAATAGTCTCTGGCTTCTGCCTGGATCGCAGGAAAATTTGCGGGGTAGTTCTCCTTCTGCAGGGGGAGGGGTGCTGGTGGCCTGTGAATCTTGTGGCGGGGCCTCCTGTCCACTTGTGGCAATGGAGGTGGAAGGCAGTTCAGATGTCTGGCTAGTGGCAGGGGCCCGCTGTGATGAGACTGCCTCCCTCATAATGTTTGCCATGTCTGTCAGCACCCCTGCAATGGAAACCAGGGTGCTGTTAATGGCCTGCCAGTCCTCTCTGATGCCCTGGTACTGTCCCTCCTGCAGCCACCTGTTCTCCTGCACGTTGTCCAGGATCTGGCCCATCGTGTCCTGGGAATGTTGATATGCTCCCAGGATCTCGGTGAGTGCCTCCTGGAGAGTCGGTTCCCTGGGCCTGTCCTCCCCCTGACGCACAGCCCTCCTCCCAGTTTCCCTGTTGTCCTGTGCCTCTGTCCCCTGAACCATGTGCCCACTGCCACTGACCCCAGGTGCCTGATTGTCTTGGGTATGAGGTGTGCCCTGGGGTCCCTGTAGCGGCGTTCACACTGCTAATTGACGTGTCCTGGGGACAGAGGTGTGGGTACGATGGGTGGGAGATGTAGGGGTGTTTCCAGATGGAGGAGGCTCTGTGGTGAAGTGTGAGTGGGCCTGGGTAACCGACCAGGTTGGTCATCCAGATCCAGGCGACCAGAGTTGCTGTCATCACTGTGGGCCTCTTCAGTTGGGGGACTGGATAGTGCTGGCACCTCTTCTCTGGTGACATTGGCTGGGATACCTGTGGGGATGTGAATGAAGTGTTACTGTTTCTGTGTGTGACATATTGTGCAACGGTGGATTGCCCTATTTGGTTGTATTTGCCCTGGCAGCTTTCACTTGTGTAAGTTGGTATGTGGTGGGCTAGCTGATTCTCTCTAGTGTGCATACTTTGGTGATAGGTGTCCATGCAGGGCTGTGAGTTATGTCCGTCAGTGGTAGTGCATGAAGGGCTTGGCATTGGAATGAGTGGGATGTGATGGTGGGGTGTGTGGGAGGTGGTGGAGTGATGGGAGTGAGGGTGAGGGTATGTGATGGCATGCAGGGAGTTGGGTAGTAGTAATATAGAGTTGACTTACCATAGTCCAGTCCTCCTCCTACTCCGGCCAGGCCCTCAGGATGCATGATTGCCAAGACTTTCTCCTCCCATGTTGTTAGTTATGGGGGAGGAGTTGGGGGACCCCTGCCAGTTCTCTATACAGCGAGTTGGTGTCTTGCTGCAATAGAACGTACCTTCCCCCGTAGGTCATTCCACCTCTTCATGATGTCATCCCTGGTTCTTGGGTGCTGTCCTACGGCATTGACCCTGTCCACAATTCTCTGCCATAGCTCCATCTTCCTAGCTATAGCTATCTGCTGCACCTGTTCTCTAAAGAGCTGAGGCTCTACCCTGATGATTTCCTCCACCATGACCCTTAGCTCCTCCTCTGAGAATCGGGGGTGTCTTTGTGGTGCCATGGTTGTTGTGTAAGGTGTGTAGGGTAATTTTTTGGGGTGTGTGATGTGGGGTGCGTGAGTGGTGTACAGGTGTGAGTGGTGTGTGGCTCTAGTTGTGTGAGTGGTCTTGCTGTCTCTCTCTGGTGGCAATTATTTGTAGTCATAAAGGGTTGTGGGTAATGTGGGTGTGTGCTTTATAGTGGTGTGGGTGTGTGAGTGTGGTGTGTGTATGGGTTTCAGGTGTGTGTTATTTAAATTGACCAATGCAGTGTTGCTTTGTATGTGTGTGTGTATTTTGAGCGCAGCGGTATGTACAGCCAATGGTTTACTGCGGTTGAATGTCCGCTGTGGGGGTTCGTGGGTCATAATGTGATGGGTGTTGATCTGTTGGCATAATGGTGTGGGTTTGGATACTGCCAGTTTATCACTGACCTTTGGAGTGGCGGACTTGTGTCTGTGGCCGAATAGGGACGGATTGGTGTGTTTGTGTCATAATATGGTGAACGGTTATCCGCCGCGGCAGTGGGATTTTGGCGGCAGTCAGCATGGCATTAAGTGGGATTTACTTCCAATGTCATAATGAGGGCCTTAATGTTTGCGGGTAAACACTAGGAGGTAACTCTTTTCCTACAGACAGTGTAGGGGAAAATGCTCCTATTAACAGCACTACTAATACTATAAGGAAAACAAGCAATACTCCACCTATTGTGTACCTAAGTCTTCTTTGCTTATTTGCTTCTATCATTTCTCTAAAGCCAGATCTAATTTACGGTGAAATGGAGCAGCAACAGAGTATTTCTCTGTCTATTCCACATGTGCAAAGCAGCAAACAATGTTTGAATAATTATTAACAAAAGTATATACAAATCTTTGTGAGACTTCCCTAGACTTACTCGGTGCTATGCTAAAGGATAACCCTCTTTTCTTCTTACACTCAGGCCTAGGTATTCTTCTTCAAAGATACTCCAAAGTCTCTAATATATGCGCCTTTCACAATCACAAATACCCCACATTCAGAATGAAATGTCTCAGTCTATCCCACAGCACAGGAACTTTGAAATAGAATTCAAACACAATGTTCAGTTCAAGGAGGATCAGCAGCATTATCCCAATGTTCTCAAACTTTTCTCTCTCCGTTATTTCAGCAATATATGTCCATTCAGGTGAAGAGTACCTCCGACAGGGCACTCTCTATCCCTTTGATCTTCTCAGTCCCACACCCTCATCCTTACTTTCACTTAGATCAGAGAGTAACTTTGGGGATTATCCGTGTCGCACGCTCTTTAAACAACTTCAAGGCTCTTCGTCAGGGTCTGATTCTGAATTTGAGTCATTCACCACCACAGGACAGGATTCAGTTGCTATAGCTTCAGCTTCAACTGTGACTTGTTAAAGACCCCTCCCCAGACAGGTTGACCCCCAATAGCTTGACTATCCTGCTCCTGTCATTTCTGTGTCACCACTGGCATTTCTGGAAAATATCCTATCATATCAAGCGGACATTCAACTCTGCATGTATGGGAAGTGTGAATCCACTTGGGGAGACCTTGACATTTCCCAGCAGTCAATCCACGCCAATGGGGTTCTAAGCACATCTTTCTTACCGTGCTTCTCCACCATGACCCAGTCAACAGGACTAAGAACATGGCATTGCTCCTGGTGCGAAGAGGTGGTAGATGCTGAACCTGATGAGACAAAGAACGCACCATATCAGCTAGCCATTTACAATAGTCAAGGACCATATCATCTGTAATGTTCACAAGTGCATTTGCAGGAATTGCTGGCAATCTCCTCGCTTTCCTAGTGATGATTCTGTGGGGAGACAGTTCAGTCTTTCAATGAGGTACACTCCGAAGAATTATCATCACAAGAGGCAAAGCATCAGGCCATTTCAGAGATGTAAAAGCACACACTTTTGCCAGTCTGGATTTCAGTGTCCCATTCACTTGCTTGACAAGACCTGAAGCCTCAGGTATATAGCTGCAGTATAATATATGTTCCACTTGCAATGCTGCACACAACAATATTAGGGACTCATTATTGAAATTAATCTTGTGATCCAATTCTAGAGACATCGGAAAGTCAAATTTTGGTGTAAGTTTCCTCAATAGCAGTTTTGCTACAGTGAGACAATCATTCCTTCTAGTTGGGTATGCTTCGACCCAAAGCAAGAAGATGCACACAATCACCAGAACATGCCTCAATCCACTGCAGAAAGGCATCTCAAATAAAACACAGCTGCGTACTATTAAAGGGCTCTCCTGATTGCTTTATGTAACTCAATGTATCTGCAGTCCTCTTTCCAACATTATTCTGTTGACACACAATACATCTGTGGCACAGCTCTTCTGCCATCAATCTGAACTTGGGATTAAACAATGTTTGCCTAAACAACCTGACCATGGCATTCCTACTAACATGAGTTCGACCGTGAAAATGCCTAGTCATTGGAGGTAACAAACTATTCAGCAACACTGGTCTTCCATCCATCGAAACCCAAATTTCGTCATATCTCTTGACATGGACTACTCTAACCCAACTCTGCTGTTCTTCCTTTGACACTTGCTCTTTAAGCCACTATGGGGGTCATTACAAGATTGGCGGTAAAAGCCGCTTACCACCGTGCAGAAGAACGGCAACACACTGCCGCGGGCACGGAATTCCACCACAGCTATTATGACCCACAGTTCAGAATCCGCCAAAATCTAGACACCCACACAAGTCCGCCACACCAAAGGTCAGTGATAAACTGGTGATAACAAAACCTCCACCGTCACGCCAACAGGAATATGCCCACACTATCACGACCCATGAATCCACGCGGCAGTCTTTCAACCGCGGTATTCCATTGGCAGTACACACCACCGCACTCAAAATACACACACATTTACAAAACACTACCACATTAGACAAATCGAAATACACACACCTGATACACATACACACACCACTCCCATACACCCAATACAATATAAAACACACACCCACATCACCCACAAACCCCTACGACAACAATTGCGACAGAAGGCCAGAGAGAGAGACCACCAGAAACAACACTAGCATCCACAGGCACTCAACACCATCACTCACACAACATCCACGCACCTCACACAACAAACCTCTAAATATCACCCCACACATCACAACACACCCCACCCCACACATCACCCACACCACCACATGGCACCGCAAAGACACCCCAGGTTTTCTGATGAAGGAGCTCAGGGTCATGGTGGAGGAAATCATCCGGGTAGAGCCATAGCTATTCGGATCACAGGTGCAGCACACCACCATAGCTAGGAAGATGGAGCTATGGCGCAGAATCGTAGACACGGTCAATGCAGTGGGACAGCACCCAAGAACTAGGGATGACATCAGGAAGAGGTGGAACGACCTACGGGGTAAGGTGCGTTCCTTGGTCTCAAGACACCAGATTGCGGTTCAGAGGACTGGTGGCGGACCCCCACCACCTCCCCCAGAACTAACAACATGGGAGGAGCAGGACTTGGCTATACTGCATCCAGAGGGCCTCACAGGAGTAGCTGGAGGAATGGACTCTGGTAAGTCAAACCTTTAACTACCATATCCCCCACCCTACCTGCATGCTATCACATACCCCCACCCTCGCCCTCATCCCCATCACTCCAACTCCTCACACATTTCCCACTATCACAAACCACACATCCCAAACCCAAGCCCTGCATGCAACACTAAAGCATGGCCACCTATCACCAAAGCATGTCCACTGCACATATCCATACACCCCCCTAAACCATTATCATAGCAGGTCGCACACAAGAATGGAAGCACGGGGGTACAGGGTGACCCACCCATTGCACACCATGGCACACACAGATGCAAAAATCATGCCTTTACACCCATTCAGGACCCCTACCCAACGTCACAGGACAGGAGGGTCCAGACATGTCCAATCCACCCACAGAAGAGGCCCACAGTGATGACAGCAGCTCTGTCCAACTGGATCTAGATGACCAGCCCGGCCCATCTGGGACCTCGGGACGGTCGGTTTCCCTCACACTGGCACAGGCAACTACAGAGCTTCCCCCCTCTGGAAACACCAGCACAGCACCCACCCAGCGGTCCCATACCTCTGTCCCCAGGACACGTCAAGCAGCAGTGTGTCCACCACTACAGGGAATCCAGGCTAACCCACCACCCCAACAACACCAGGGACCTGGGGGCAGTGGTAGTGGGCACACGGTTAAGGGGACAGAGGCCCAGGAACACAGGGGAACCGGGAGGGCTGCTGTGCGACAGGGGGAGGACAGGCCCAGGGAACCCACTCTCCATGAGGCCCTCTCAAACATCATGGGAGCCTACCACCATTCCCAGGAGACAATGGCAACGGTACTGGCCAAGTTTCAGGAGACCCAGCGGCTGCAGGAGGAACAGTATTTGGGGTTCAGGGAGGAACTCAAATCCATCAATTCCACACTGGGCACCATTGTAGGGGTGCTGAAGGAACTCGTCAACACCAGGAGGGACACTGTGGCACATCAAGGGGCCCCTGACACTAGCCTGGACGATGAACTGCCCACCACCTCCGCCGGCGCTAGTGGACAGGAGGCACCGCCACAGGACCACAACACCAGCACCCCACCACCTGCAGATGGAGAACCACCCCGCAAGCGGTCCCTGAGATCCAGGACAAAGACAGAGAACAATGCCAAGACCCCCGCCAAGAAATGAGACCACCCTGATTGTCATCCTTCTGTCCCACTTTGTCAGTCTGTCCATCCTTAAACTGCCCTAGCTCCACTTCCTATGCCCCTTTGGACAATGCGCCTGTGAGACTAATAGACTGGACTCTGCCATGGACATTCCTCCACCATCACCCCTGACCATTTTACAGCCCCCTCCACTATTTAGCACTTAAATAAACACCCTTAAATCACAAAACAATCTGGAGTCCGTCTGTGCTTTCAAAAATATGCATTTGCAATAACTGTGGAAAAATGCTATATCCAATGTAATGTCAACATACCTATGTCACACAGCTCTAGTCCATGTGGAAACAAAGCAGAGGTCACACAGTGGGACCCACATCTGTGAAATCGAAAGGGAAAGTGACAACTCAGTGTCCATACACTGGGTGAAAATGACAGACAGATGAGAGGTAGAAGAATTAAATCAGATGTAGCAGGCAGTGTTGTCTTCTTACCTGTGTCTCACTGGAAGTATTGCTGGATCACCGTGTTCCTGTTGTCTATGTCCTCTTCTTCTGCTCCCTCGTATTCACTGTCCACAGGCTCCACAGCTGCCACAACACCTCCATCTGGACCACCCTCCTGCAGAAAAGGCACCTGTCATCGCAAAGCCAAGTTGTGAAGCATACAGCAGGCCACGATGATCTGGCACACCTTCTTTGGTGAGTAGAATAGGGAACCACCTGTCATATGGAGGCACCGGAACCTGGCCTTCAGGAGGCTGAAGGTCCTCTTTATAATCCTCCTAATTCGCCCATGGGCCTCATTGTAGCGTTCCTCTGCCCTTGTCTTGGGATTCCTCACAGGGGTCAGTAGCCATGACAGGTTGGGGTAACCAGAGTCACCTGCAAATGGCGAGGGACAACTGTTAGACACACACTAACTCTTAGGGACATCCCCAGACCCAGACACCTAGTCACACTGTATTGGGTCCATGTCCTCACCTAATAGCTACACACAGTGCCTCTGGAGTTGCCCCATGACATAAGGGATGCTGCTATTCCGCAGAATGTAAGCGTCATGCACTGAGCCAGGAAACTTGGCATTTACATGAAAGATGAACTGGTCGGCCAAACACACCATCTGCACATTCATAGAATGGTAACTCTTCCGGTTTCTGTACACCTGTTCACTCCTGCGGGGGGACCAAGGCCACATGTGTCCCATCAATGGCACCTATGATGTTGGGTATATGTCCCAGGGCATAGAAGTCGCCTTTCACTGTAGGAAAATCCTCCACCTGAGGGAAAATGATGTAGCTGCGCAAGTGTTTCAGAAGGGCAGACAACACTCTGGACAACACGTTGGAAAACATAGGCTGGGACATCCCTGATGCTATGGCCACTGTTGTTTGAAAAGACCCACTTTCTAGGAAATGGAGTACTGACAGGACCTGCACTAGAGGTGGGATTCCTGTGGGATGGCGGATAACTGATATCTGGTCTGGCTCCAACTTAGCACACAGTTCCTGGATTGTGGTACGATCAAGTCTGTATGTGACAATTACATGTCGCTCCTCCATTGTCGACAGGTCCACCAGCGGTCTGTACACCGGAGGATCCGCCATCTCCTCACCTGCCCCAGCGGACGTGCTCTATGGAGGAGAACAGCGAGCAGAGAGTCAACCAACTCTGAGGTACGTAAACACAACTTTATAGCAAAATGTCTGAAAATCGATATAAGGCTGTATTAGTGTTTAAGCAAGGCCTAGATATGTGTGACACAGTCAAAATTAATGCCGTGTGGCCCCCTGAATTGGCGGCTGCCTGACCTGTAATGTGGGACAAGGGGATATGAGGTAACTGCACTGGCGTTGTACACCGTCGCGGTAGGCGGTCGAAGACCGCGGTAGGCGGTCGAAGACCGCGGCGCAATCCTGCATTGGTTAACATTGGACCCTATGGGTCCCAGGAGCCAATGACGATGTACGCCGGCAGAGACGGTACGCACCGCCGTGGACGTGACCGCCATTTTCTCTCTGTTGAATAACTTGATACCTGATCTTCGACAGGAGAGGACCTACACTGCAAGTGCTGCTGTGACCTCAGTCTGGAAGAGACAATGGCTCATGTGTCTGGGGAAAGGGCCCCTGCCTTCAGCATGGAGGAGTTGGAGAAACTAGTGGATGCGGTCCTCCCCCAGAACACGCTACTCTACCTCCAGACAAACAGAGAGAACACTGCTGGGGCATCAGATAGAAATACAACAGGCACCTCAGGGGGAAGGGAACGGGGGGGGGCACCTCAGCCGGATGAGTGCACGAGGCCAGATCCACGAGGGGGCTCCATGCCCACTGCTTTATCCTGGGGAGTGCAAAGCTGCAGTCTCACAAGTCTCTCCAGTGGGTGGGTTGCCCACTGCTTTATCCTGGGGAGTGCAAAGCCACAGTCTCTCAAGTCTCTCCAGTGGGTGGTTTGCCCATTGCTTTATCCTGGGGAGTGCAAAGCCACAGTCTCACAAGTCTCTCAAGTGGGTGGTTTGCCCACTGCCTTATCCTGGGGAGTGCAAAGCCACAGTCTCACAAGTCTTTTCAGTGGGTGGTTTGCCCACTGCTTTATCCTGGGGAGTGCAAAGCCACAATCTCTCAAGACTCCCCAGTGGGTGGTTTGCCCACTGCTTTATCCTGGGGAGTGCAAAGCCACAGTCTCACAAGTCTTTCCAGTGGGTGGGTTGCCCACTGCTGCACCCTGGGGAGTGCCAATCCACAGTCTCTCAAGTGGGTGCCTTACTCCACTGCTTCTGGAGGGGGCTTTGTGCCAAGAGTGATTCATCCTGCCAAGGACTGAAGTAGTGGATGTAAATCTCCACTGGTTCTGGAGGGGGCTTTGTGTTTAGAGTGCTTCGTCCTGCCAAGGACTGAGGTAGTGGATGCCTTACTCCACTGGTTCTGGAGGGGGCCTGGTGCCCAGAGTGTCTCATCCTGCCAAGGACTGAGGTAGTGGATGTATGTCTCCACTGGTTCTGGAGGGGGCCTGGTGCCCAGAGTGCTTCATCCTGCCAAGGACTGAGGTAGTGGATGTCATTCTCCACTGGTTCTGGAGGGGGCCTGGTGCCCAGAGTGCTACATCCTGCCAAGGACTGAGGTAGTGGATGTCATTATTCACTGGTTCTGGAGGGGGCCTGGTGCCCAGAGTGTCTCATCCTGCCAAGGACTGAGGTAGTGGATGTATGTCTCCACTGGTTCTGGAGGGGGCCTGGTGCCCAGAGTGCTTCATCCTGCCAAGGACTGAGGTAGTGGATGTCATTCTCCACTGGTTCTGGAGGGGGCCTGGTGCCCAGAGTGCTACATCCTGCCAAGGACTAAGGTAGTGGATGCCATTCTCCACTGGTTCTGGAGGGGGCCTGGTGCCTAGAGTGCTTCATTCTGCCAAGGACTGAGATAGCAGATGTATTTCTCCACTGGTTTTGGAGGGGGCCTGGTGCCCAGAGTGCTTCATCCTGCCAAGGACTGAGGTAGTGGATGTCATTCTCCACTGGTTCTGGAGGGGGCCTGGTGCCCAGAGTGATTCATCCTGCCAAGGACTGAGGTAGAGGATGTCATTCTCCACTTGTTCTGGAGGGGGCCTGGTGCCCAGAGTGCTCCATGTGCAGTGTGGCCGGTACCATTCCCTCACCTGTGTGTGTGTGCCACGAGATTGCTGAGGAAGAGGTAGCATGATACGCCATGGAGGCAGCGACATACCCAACACTGCGCGGCTTCGCCTTCCACCTGCAGGTGCAAACAGTGATGGAAGTCATGCCTCATGGAAGCTGGCCAGGGTCCAGGAACTCTCCTCCAGCCTCGGCCGAATGACCACTGGGGATGTCAGCGGTGGTGCCACTGTCCGAGCACGTCGCAGGGCTGGTGGCGGTGCTTGCGGTGGTGTCTGTGGCAGCGGTGCTGGCGGTGGTGCATGGGTCAGCACCTGCTGAGGGACACAGCAGGACGTCTCCTGCAGCCTCGGATGGCTGCCCACTGGGGAAGATGCTGGGGACTGTCACTGAGGCTGTAGACGTGCCGGTGGCTGGGCAGGTGGCAGTGCAGGTTGCGGTGCAGGTGGCGGTGCTGGTGGTAGGGCAGCTTGCGGTGTTTACCACCATACAGGTTGGTGTTGTCGAGGACAGAAGGGGTGATACTGGTCCCTCAGTCGGTGCCACTGTGCCCTGTCTTGACCTGCTCCTCTGCTTTTGTCCCTTCCCCACCTTTGATGGTGCCGCAGGTGTCTTGCCACTATCCCCTTTTGTTTTGAGGAGCCCTTGGTGGCTGGTAGGTGTGGCTTCTCCCTCGGGGATGTGGGCACCTTCTTCACCTTGGCAGGTGGCGGAATGTCCTTGCCCTCGCTACGTGGCACACTGGCAGCCCTGATGTGTGGCGCACTCTATGACCCCGCAGTGGCTGACACCACTGTGCCTGGGGATTTGATTGCTGAGGTGCTGGGACCTGGAAAGCCAGGCTCTAGGGGAAGGACGGGGGGGGAGGTGAAGGGAAGAGGTCAAGGTTTGCCAGGAAAAGTTTTTTAGACACACTGGGATGGGAAGATGGAGTGCGTTTGGGAGTGGAGGAAGAGGTAGTGGTTGTAGGAGGTGTACGTGTGCTGAATTTGGGTGAAGGTGCATGAGCCGGAGGCTGTGGTGAGGTGGATGGCTGTTGGGTGGGTGTGTGCCTACGTTTGTGTACTTTGGGAGGAGGGCTCACAGACACACTGGGAGAGGACACAGGGGATGTGTGAATGGTAGTGGGGGTGGTGAGTGCACGTGAGCGCTGTGTTGTGATGGGCGTGCTGGTGATTGAGGTAGTGGCTGAGGATGTAATGCATGCAGGTGTGAGTGGAGACGAGACAGGGAGGGAGGAGGAGGATGTGGCGGAGGGGGACACAGTGGAGGCAGTGGCTGTTGCTGTGTCTGCACAGGGATGGTGCTTGTGTGAGTGCTTGTGGGATGTGTGGTGCTTATGTTTGCCATGTCCACTCCTGTGTGTTGATGAGTGTGCATGCTGGTCTGATGGTGTGCTTGGGGTAGGCTGAGGTACTGGGGATTGGGTCTGGGTAGTGGAAGTTGGAGGGGGTAGGCTGGACACAGGGACAATGGGTGCCATTAGTGCTGAGGCCAGAGCCTGAAATGCTCTCTGTTGGGCCACCTGCCCAGAATGAATGCCCTCCAGGTATGCATTTGTTTGTTGCAAATGCCTCTCAACGCCCTGGATGGCATTCAAAATGGTAGATTGCCCAACACTGTGGGATCTCAGGAGGTCAATAGCCTCCTCACTGAGGGCAGCAGGGCTGACTGGGGCAGGGCCTGAGGTGCCTGGGGCGAAGGAGATGCCCACCCTCCTGGGTGAGCGGGCATAGGACACACGCTGAGGGGCTGCTTGGAGGGCGGTGCTGGTGGGGGGGTGGCAGCTGTACCTGTTGATGTGGTGGGCACAGAGGTGCCCGCCACCGCAAGGGAGCTCCCATCAGAGGAGGAGTCGCTGTCACTGGTTTATGCTCCTGTCCCCGTCGTGGAGCTCCCCTCGCCCTTCATCCCACTGGTGGCTTCAGACTCCGTTTCTTACCCCTTACAGGGCCACGTGGGTTCCAGCTCCCTCCTGCTCTGGTGCCACTGCTCCTCTGCCTGATGATGCTATTGCACACGCAAACAGGAGACAACAAAAAGGGGGGGAAAGACAGAAGAAAAACATGTTCAGTGCATGCAACACCACTACCGTTGGCGGACACAACACATAGAGAGCAGCCCTCAGCACTATGCCATGCACTAACAGTTCCTAGAAAATTCACATGCCCATGGGGTACGAGGCCTAAGCCCAATTGCTGCACACCTGGAAGTCACAGGAGCCTGACTAGGTGTAGGTGGCTCTTACCACTGGTGGGGTTGGGGTGCCACATAGCCTGCCTCACAAGGGACCTTGCCTACCTAGTTCACCCTGGCCTAGGGGAACACACTGCCCACCTCCCCCACCCAGACACCTCGTAATGCGCGCAGAGTCAGCTGAATGAGAGTGTATTCACCCCATTGTGGCTGCTGTGATGCCCTCAAGCGCCCAGCCAACTCCGGATAGGCCACTGCCAGGATCCGGTACATCAGGGGGGTCATGGTGCGACGGGCACCACTTCCACGTTGGGATGCCATCCCCAGCTGGGCCTCCGCCGTCTTCTTGCTCCAGCGACGCAGGCTCTCCCATCTTTTATGGCAGTGGGTGCTCCGTCTGTGGTAGACCCCCAGGGTCCGGACGTCCTTGGCGATGGCACGCCAAATACCCTTCTTCTGGTGGGCGCTGACCTAGAGGAATGGTACGAGGGAAAGGAAATTACTCACCCGTCCAGACCGTCATACTCATTGCCCACCAGTTCCCACACATACCCTGACGCACATAAACTCATCATCCGCAAATGCAGGCCTCAGCCCCCATGTATCTTCCATCCACACCACTCAAAACAGGCATTGCCCATGCAGCATGCTCACAGTGTACTCACCAGTTTGTCTGGAGGACCGTACAATTGCATGTACTGGGGGAGGACCCCATCCACCAGTTTCTCCAACCCCTCCGAAGTGAAGGCAGGGGCCCTTTTCCCCAGACACTGTAGCCATTGTCGCTTCCAGACACAGGTCACAGCAGCACTTGCATTGTAGGTCCTTTCCTGTTGAAGGTCAGGTATCAAGTGAGTGAACAGACAGAAAATGGCGGTCACGTCCGTGGCGGTGCGTACCGTCACCGTCGGTGTACATCGCCATTGGCTCCTGGGACACATAGGGCCCAATGTTAACCAATGCAGGATTGCGCTGCGGTCTTTGACCGCTCACCGCGACGGTGTACAACGTCAGCGCAGTTACCTCATTTCCCCTTGTCCCACCTTACAGGTCAGGCAGCCGCCATTTCAGGGGGCCACATGGGATGGATAAAAACTGCGTCACACCTATCTAGGCCGGGAATACAGACAGATACCGGCACATTGCGGATTACAAACGTTTCTGCAAATAACACATTGTGATACCTCAGTGTTGGATGACTCTCTGCTCCCTGTTCTCCTCCATAGGGCACGTCTGCTGGGGCAGGTGATGAGATGACGGCATCCTCCGGTGTACAGACCCCTGGTGGACCTGTCGACAATGGAAGGGAGACACATCATAATCACATACAGACTTGATCATGCAACAATCCTGGAACTGTGTGCCCAGTTGGAGCCAGACCTGATGTCAGCTATCCACCATCCCACAGGAATACCCCCTCTAGTGCAGGTCCTGTCTGTACTCCATTTCCTGGCCAGTGGGTCTTTTCAAACAACATTGGCCATGGCATCAGGGATGTCCCAGTCAATATTCTCTAACGTGTTGTCCAGAGTGTTATCTGCCCTGCTGAAACACATGCGCAGCTACATCGTTTTCCCTCAGATGGAGGTTTTGCCCAGAGTGAAAGGTGACTTCTATGCCCTGGGACATATCCCCAACATCATTGGTGACATTGATGGTACACATGTGGCATTTGTACCCCCCGCAGGAATGAACAGGTGTACAGAAACTGGAAAAGCTACCATTCGATGAATGTGCAGATGGTGTGTTTGGCAGACCAGTACATCTCCCATGTCAATGCCAAGTATCCTGGCTCTGTGCATGACGCTTACATTTTGAGCAATAGCAGCATCCCTTATGTGATGGGGCAACTCCTGAGGCACCGTGTGTGGCTAATAGGTGAGGCCAAGGTCCCAATACAGTTGACATAGGTGTCTGGGTATGGGGTTGTCCCTAAGGGTTAGTGTGTGTCTAACAGTTGTCCCTCGACATTTTCAGGTGACTCTGGTTACCCCAACCTGTTGTGGCTACTGACCCCAGTGAGGAATCCTAGGACAAGGGCAGAGGAACGCTACAATGAGGCACATGGGTGAACTATTAGGATTATAGAACGCACCTTCGGCCTCCTGAAGGCCAGATTCCGGTGTCTCCATCTGACAGGTGGATCCCTATACAACTCACCAAAGAAGGTGTGCCAGAGAATCGTGGCCTGCTGTATGCTGCACAAACTGGCTTTGCGGCGCCAGGTGCCTTTTCTGCAGGAGGATGGGCAAGATCGTGGTCTTGTGGCAGCTGTGGAGCCTGTGGACAGTGAAGAAGAGGAGGCAGAAGAAGAGGATATCGACAACCAAAACAACATCCTCATGCAATACTTCCAGTGAGACACAGGTAAGAAGATGTAACTGCTTCCCACATCTCATACTATTGTTGGAGCTAGCTTAAGTCTGTCATTTTCACTCAGTCTATGGACACTGACTTGTCACTTTCACTTTCCATTTCACAGATCTGGGTCCCACTTTGTTCCCTCTGCTATGCTTACTGCTGGCCTACAGATGTGTTACATTGGTATGTGAACAAGTAAATTGACATTGCTATATTCCATAGATATTGCAAGTACACATTTGTGAAAGCACAGACTGACTCCAGATTGTTTTGTGATTGAAGTGTGTTTATTTCTGTGCAAATAAGCGGAGGGGGTTGTAAAATGGGCTGGGGTGATGGTGGAGGTATGTCCATGGCAGAGTCAAGTCTATTTATTTCACAGGTGCAATATCCAAAGGGGTATAGGAAGCAGAGCAATGGCAGTTTAAGGTGGACAGGGTGACATAGTGGGACAGAAGGGTGACATTCAGGGGGGTCTTATTTCCTGGCGGGGGACTTGGCAATGTTCTCTGTCTTGTTACTGGATCTCAGGGACTGTTTGCGGGGTGGTTCTCCATCTGCAGGGGGTGGGGTGATGGTGGCCTGTTGTTCCTGTAGCGGTGCCTCCTGTCCACTAGCGCCGGCCGAGGTGGAGGGCTGTTCATCGTCCAGGATAGTGTCAGGGGCCCGTTGGTGTGCCACTGTGTCCCTCATGGTGTTGACAGGGTCTGCCAGCGCCCCTGCAATGGTGACCAGGGTGGTGTTGATGGACTTCAAGTCCTCCTTAATCCCCAGGTAGTGTTCCTCCTGCAGCCGCTGGGTCTCCTGAAACTTGGCCAGTACTGTGCCCATGGTCTCCTGGGAATGGTGGTAAGCTCCCATGATGTTGGAGAGTGCCTCATGGAGAGTCGGTTCCCTGGGCCTGTCCTCCCCCTGTCGCACAGCAGTCCTCCCAGCTTCCCTGTTATCCTGTGCCTCTGTCCCCTGAACCAAACCGTGTGCCCACTGCCACTGCCCCCAGGTCTGTGATTGTCCTGTGTTAGTGGGGTTGCCTGGGTTCCCTTTAGTGGTGGACACACTGCTCATTGACGTGTCCTGGGGACAGAGGGATGGGCTCACTGTGTGGGTGCTGTGGTGGTGTTTCCTGAGGGCAGAGGTTCAGTGGTGGTTTGTGACTGTGTCAGGGGAACCGACTGTCCCAAGGTCCCTGATGGGCCGGGTTGGTCATCTAGATCCCGGCATGCAGAGCTGCTGCCGTCACTGTGGGCCTCTTCTGTGTCCAGTGACGTTGGGTATGGGTCCTGTTGGGGTGTAAATGCATATTTATTGTATCTGTGTGTGCCATCTTGTGCAATGGGTAAGTGACCCTCTACTCCTGTGCTTGCATTATTGCCGTGGCCCGTGTGTGATTGGTGATTTTGGGGTATGAGTGAGTCTCTCTACTGGACATGCTTTGGTGATGGGTGTCCATGCATTGGTGTTACATGCAGGGCTTGGTTTTGGGATGTGTGGGTTGTGTTAGGGGGGTATCTGTGGGTTGTTGGGGTGATGGGTGTGAGGGTAAGTGTGGTGGTATGTGATGGCATGCAGGTGGGGTGGGGGGGATAAAGTAGTAAAGATTTGCCTTACCAGAGTCCAGTCCTCCTGCTACTCCTGCGAGGTCCTCAGGATGCATGATCACCAAGACTTGCTCCTCCCATGTTGTTAGTTGTGGGGGAGGAGGTGTGGGTCCACCGCAAGTCCACTGTACAGCAATCTGGTGTCTGGATACCATGGAACGTACCTTCCCCCGTAGGTCGTTTCACCTCTTCCTGATGTCATCCTGTGTTCTTGGATGCTGTCCCACTGTGTTAACCCTGTCGACAATTCTGCGCCATAGCTCCATCTTCCTTGCAATGGATGTCTGCTGCACCTGTGATCCGAATAGCTGTGGCTCTACCCGGACGATTTCCTCCACCATGACCCTGACCTCCTCCTCAGAGAATCTGGGGTGTCTTTGAGGTACCATGATGTGGTGTGGGTGATGTGTGAGGTGGTGTCTGTTGTGATGTGTGAGGGGATGTGTTGGTGTGTGTTGTTTGAGGTGCGTGGATGTTGTGTAAGTGATGGTGTTGTGTGTCTGTGGATGCTGGTGTTGTTTTAGGTAGCCTCTCTCTCTGGCCTTCTTTCAAATGTTTGGTTGTAAGGGTTTGTGGGTGATATGAGTGTGTGCTTTAGATTGGATTGGGTGTGTGGGTGTGGTGTGTGTATGTGTATCAGGTGTGTGTATTTCGATTTGTCCAATGTGGTTGTGTGTGTGTATTTTGAGCACGGCGGTGTGCAATGCCAATGGTTTACCGCGGTTGAATGATCGCCGCATTGATTCGAAGGTCGTGATAGTCTGGGCGTATTCTTGTTGGCGTGATGGTGTAGGTTTTGGTATCACCAGTTTATCACTGACCTTTGGTGTGGCGGACTTGTGTGGGTGTCTGTATTGTGGCGGATTCCGAGCTGTGGGTCGTAATAACTGTAACAGAATTCCGCGGCCGCAGCAGTATGTTGGCAATCTTCTGCACGGCGGAAAGCGGGATTTACCGCCAGGGATGTAATGAGGGCCATAATGTATAGTAGCTGGACTGGCTCCCACAGGACTAGAAGTCAGATTTGTTGGGGCGGTGGCAAACACAAGCTTTCCATTACCACCAGTACCATTTCCGCCCTCTTCCCTAGCTTCATTTATGCAGGTGGACATTCGGACAGTAACACATCCAAAAGACTATCTCCAGAATCACTGTCACTGACTTCACTCATGTCGTTTGGTTCCTTTTGTTTTCCCTCTTTCTGAGTCAGTCATTTTCTTTTCTTTCTCTCGCTCAGCTGTTTCAGTCGTTAGGGTCAAATATAATCTAACTCCCTCTATCATGTCAGCTCTCCACTTTTTCTGTTCAGCATGCCATCTTGCATAGGTGCGCCCAAGTCTTTGGGCTCTACCTTGATATCTTTCTCTCTCTTTGTCATGAGCAGCACATTCCCAAGCATTTAGTGCTTCATATTGTGTGGATCTAGGAGGAGGTTTCATCTCATACAACAGCTTCTTCAAATTCTCAATAATTCCCAACTTAAATGTGCCATATCTTGGAAACCTCAATGCATCTTCTTTTTCTGTGATCTTGTCCCTTTGACTAAGCCAAGCACATGAACGTAGCCCTATGATTATCACCATATAATAACATGAGGTATCTTCGGGAGGTATCTCGCCACCCTCTCTATTAGGTATATGCACATCTCCTCTAAACAAATCTCACATAACTTTGAAACATTTAATCTTTCCCAATCAAATGTCAACAATTTCAATAAAATGTTGTTTCAAATCAAAAACAAAGCTGTATCCACATTCCCTTGTTCCATCGCAACAACCAAACACAATACAACACCTTATGACGTCCTGAACCAATAGCACTGTGGCAACACACCAACTGTCCAATACCAATGGGGCACACTGTGAAATCAATCTTGCTCTTCGCAGCAGTTCATCCTCCTTTACAACCTGCACACACACACTCTCTTTAACATCGCACACATATAGCAAAATTTAATAGAATATCCTTTGTCTGCTGCACTTAAAAATCAACAGTTCCCAATCTCACAAGAATTTTCCCAAACATGTAAAATGAAACCTTGACCTATGGGCTATCATCCAGATTAGTATAGGTTGACTTTTTGCATTAAGATCCACTATACCAATCGTCTCACTTTCACACAAAGATAAATCCCTATCTCAACTGTGCCATCGACAACGTCTCATGACGAAGACAGCTACTTAGCAGACAATTATACTATCCTGGAATAGAAGACCATATCCGAACCGATAACCTCATCAACTTCTTTACAAATCACCACACTTACACAATACTCAAAAGATTTCTGCAAGACGCCATCCAAACCCGAAAACACTGCATGAAAAGCTGCAGTTAGCAACCCTATTGATACTCACTCCTCCACTGCCGATAGCACTCTCTTCCGAATCTCCACAACTCCCCCAATCCTCCAAGGTCTGGACATGGGCACTAGGGACTGGGCTCTGGAAACTAACTAATCTAGAAAACAGGGCTCAAGCTCTCCTCGCTTTAGGATTCTAACCATCTTCGACAGCTACCACTTGATCCAGCGTCTGGCCCATTCTCATTTATACCTTTCAAGTAATTTACAGTGTAACCAATTTGGCCACACATTGACTCTCAGAGTGTCAGAGGACCTTGATTCGATCTCCTCAGGAGCAGAAGATAAATCCTCAGTCCCAACCCAGACTACTCGCAACAAAATCGAATCTCCGTTTTGAGAACCCTGTAGGGGAAAAGGGGAATGGGATTTAGAGAGACTGCCTCAGAGATGGTGTTTTGTCTAATACTCAGTCTGCCATTCACGTCTTATCTTAACTGGATAACAGCACCTGCAAAATTACATTACAATTACTAGGGACACACTACTGTAACTGCATCATTCATTTACATTTGCTAATGATTAGGTTCACTTAACAATTATTTCTCACTCTCTCACCCTGAGCTCCTTGAGGATTTTGCCTCTCTCTTTCTCTATTACTGTTGGATGTTGAATAATAGAAGTTTTCAGTAAATAGTTTTCTTAGAAGTTGTTCTCCGTTTTTTAAAGTGAAGATTAGCTTACTTCTCAACCTTCGTGCTGATAGATATATTTTGAGTTCGTTGGACTGCACGTTCTTAAATAATTTTGAATGGTTGTTATACATATATATATTTACATATATATATATATATATATATGTATATATATATATATATATACATATATATATTCCAGCAAACTACGGTGCCTACTCACTCAACTTTCTTTGAATAGCAGACCACGAACCAGGGCTCGTATTTCTCAACGTGCGTTTATTGATTCAGAATGACAGAAAACTTCTACGCGTTTCGGAGCTCAAGCTCCTTGATCACGAGTATAATCAATCAAAATGCAATGGTAGTCCATCAACCATCATTATTAAACCTCCCTTGCAAAACACACCACAAAAATAATAAAAGGACTAAAGCACAAACTATACTCTTATACACGGTGAGCGTGTTGGCCATTTTGGAGTGGAATTATTGAACAGCAGTATTACCAGCTATTGAATGTATTTGTTATCTAAATCTGTATACTGTATATGTGAGTGAAAAACTACTGCCTCTTGTAAATTACACTACACACTTTTGATTCTAAAATAAATGTGATAAACATAACATACAACTCTAAATCAAAATTCATTATTAATACTTAACGTTTCACGTCCTGGAATATTCCTTGCAAAATACCAGGATTGATATATAATAGCTCTCCTGCTCTCATCCAATTAGGCCTGATCAATTCATCTCCCTATAAGAATTAAAATACAAAATAAAAAGAATACTCAATAACTATGTAATAATGTATATAAAGCAATAATCATAATCACACATTTTCTACAGGATGGACATGGAACTATGGATGAAAAATCAAATTGATTGTTATTTGCTTGACAATCAAATTGCTTACACTGTATATTAATACATCAACCCAAATGAACTGAAAGTTCTTCGTTCATATTCAATCCTTTCGGTTGAAGAGTCTTATATTTTATACTTAATTTGGATTCCAACCTGCGTAGTTCTTGTTCTCTATTGCTCCCTCTTATATTCCCAAGGATGCTTTCCAATACACAGAATTTCAACAAATTTGTATTCTTTCGATGATAACTTGAAAAATGTCTTGCCTATATAATTGTTTTTGCAAGGGCAGTATAATGCATACAGTATACTGAAAATTCTGTGTTGCGGGTTAGATGTTTTTTTATTACAAAAGGTTTAGTTTCTTTGGACAACAAAATCTCACGACAACTGGTGCTAAATTTACGCGCTTTACATGTATCACAGGTGAAAAAACCCTTTATAGATATTTGTGGATTCCTTGCTGAAGAATGCACCAAATTCACACATAATTGATCTTTCAATGAGGAACTCCTTCTGAAAGTAGTTTGTGGTTTTTCCTCAACAAAATTCCTGACATGTTCATCTATTCTTAATATATTCCAATATTTATCCAGACTTCGTCTTACTTCCCATGATTGATTATGAAAGTTAGTAATAAATCTAACAGGTTGTTGAGTATCGGAGCTCTTCCTCCAAAGTGGAATTAGCGCTTCCCTTCGGTTAATTGAGAACACCTTTTTACAAGCACTCTCAATAGTTTTACCAGAGTATCCTCTTTCCAAAAACCTACTTCTCATGGTTTCCATTTTCTGAAGGAAGTCCTCTTCCTCACTGCAGTTTCTTCTCGCTCTAAGTAGCTCACATTAAAGAATACTCTCTATGAGCTTTTTTGGATGGCAACTTTTAGCATATAATATACAGTTGCCTGCTGTTTTTCTATGAAACAATGCACTCACCAGGTTCGAACCACAAACTTCCAGTTTTAAATCCAAAACTTCTGAGAGGCATGAATGTGGGCGGTAAATCTTAAATTTAAATGATTCTCATTCAACACTTTAAGGAATGCCAAGGCTTGTGCCTCACTCCCATTCCATATGCAGAAGATATCATCAATAAAGCGTACCCAAAGGACCACATGTTCGTCAAATTGACGGATGTTATACGCCACCTGTTCCTCCCACCAGCCCAGGTACAAACCTGCATAGCTAGGAGCGAAACAGGTTCCCATTGCTGTCCCTTAGGTTTGTCTGTAGATCTTTCTGTCAAAAATGAAGAAATTATTAGTCAAACAAATGTTCATCATACTCAGTAGCATTTCAGTGTGTTGTAAATAAGATAATGATCTAGCTCTCAAAAAATGTTGGCTAGCTTGAACGCCAAACTCATGTGGAATAGAAGTATAAAGACTCTCTGCATCCAAACACACTAATAAAAATTGCCTTTCCCATGTTATACCATCAATTCTGGGATAAAAAATCACTTGTATCCCGGATATAAGATGGTAAAGACTGTACAAATGGCTGAAGAAAGTAATCTACATATCTGGGAGTATTCTCTAGAGTACAGTCTCTTGATGAGACAATTGGTCTCCCGGGTGGGTTCATAGGATATTTATATAATTTCAACAGTAAGTAAAGTACTGGTAGTTTTGGTAAATCACATTTTTAAAAGGAATATTCATCATTGGCAATTAATGCCTCTTCTTTCCAAGCGTATAGTTTTTCTAAATAATCTTTATGGGCTTGCACACATTTCTGTCTAGTTGTTACCTCATATTGACCACTGTTGTTTAATGGCCTTAAACCTTCCTGTAAATGCTTATCTAGGGGCCAGTCTACCACATTGCCTCCTTTGTCTGATTGTTTTATGACAATATCATTCATGCTCGTTAACTCCTTGATAGCTTCTATTTGATCCTTTTTTAAATTCCTATATGTAAATTCCTTCATCTTGTCAATTCTATGAAATTCCTGTATCATACAATTTTCAAAAGTATCTATGGATCCTTGAATCACCTGAGGACAAAAGGTTGATTTCGGTCTAAAATTGCCTGTTGTTACACACCTTAAGTCAGTCTTCAGACCTTCGATATAAAGGTTCTTAACAGGGTCCACAATCCACCCACAGTCACCCACCAGCTCCCCCATTGTTTGTAAAACATCTAAATCACTTATTAATAAATTTGACGGAGAGCTATTATGGTTTGCCAATTCTCTTGGTGACTTAGTGGCATTGCAATATCTTAACTTCAATTTTCTTACAAAGTGAAATAAATCTATTCTACTTTGTGTGTAATCACAAAAAAGCTGCTGGACAAAACGAAAGGCCTAGGGACAAGACTTCTTCTTGGTTTTTTGTCAGGACTGTATCTGATAAATTAACTACTGTCAATCTGTTGCTTGACTGGATGCATTCTGTCCCCTTGTGCGAATTCCCATGGAGCTCTCAATGTCTCCTTGTTTCTTTCCATCTCTTTTGCTCTTGTTGCCTCCTCTTCCTCCTCTTCCTCAACCTCTGTAACCTTGCAGTCCTCGACCTCTTTGAGTATTCATTCTCCCTTGCGCCATAAGGTTGAATTCCTTTAAATGTTGGACTTTACCGATTCCACTTCAGATTGATTAGACACATCACTTTCACCTGTGTCACTCCCAATAGGTCCTTCTTGTATTTCTGTTCCACTGATTGTTACCTGCAAGGCATCAGTTGTTATAAACTGCTGTTGGGTTGTTGATTGCCTCGTATCTTGTGATGTGCTCCTACTCCTCAGATGGTAAAATTTCCGCCCAAAGGTCAAAATTCGACCCATTTCGTAATCAACTTCATCTCTATAAAATTTACATTGTTTTTTAGCCATAATTTCCCCTTCCAATTTGTTTAAGCGTTCATTCAATCTTGTTATTTCTTTCTCAAATTCATCAGGAGTGCATTTATCTTCTAACACATCAGTACATTTGTCTATTTGTAATGCTAATTTCCCCACTTCTTTCCGAGC
This sequence comes from Pleurodeles waltl, assembly GCF_031143425.1. Taxonomy (NCBI): domain Eukaryota; kingdom Metazoa; phylum Chordata; class Amphibia; order Caudata; family Salamandridae; genus Pleurodeles; species Pleurodeles waltl. The sequence continues at coordinate 915,757,786 of NC_090446.1, forward strand.
ATACTTGATTAATATCTTTAACATTCCCACAGAACAATCATGATTGTTAGTCATCCATTCTTCAATCATGTCAGGATCAGGATTAGCTGTATTAGGTAAAGTGAAAATCCTTAATCCTCTGGGAATTCTATTGCAGTCTACATACTTCAGAAGTGTGGTGGCTTCCCACCACTTCGCTTGTTCCCATTTAGATATCTTCCATAAATTATCCCACAATTGTTTTTTAGCCAGTTCTTCTTTTTGACCATTTCCCACATCCGATGAATGTTTATTACTTAAGCCTGCAAACAGTTTTTGTGCTGCTTCAGTCCTTTTATTTTCTCTCAAAGCTGCCATTTAATCCTAATGTAATCTATATTAGTTGACTTTTAGATGCAACACGCTGTATCCTCTGACTTCAAAAACACAGGTCATTTACCGCTTGCCACACCACTCAAAATGCTTCTTTGTTTATCTGAATAAATATATATATATATATATATATATATATATATATATATATATATATATATATATACGTATGTATATATATAGATGAAAGTCAAGTATGATAGTATAATGTGTGAAGATTGTATATCCTGTTGTCTGTTTTATGTTTATCTTTTCTGTTAAGAATAATCTGTAGGCTTCTTTAACTTGTCGTGTTTATATTCTCCAGTAAACATTTAAAACTCTGATTGATAATATTTTTATATCCTTTGGATTTTCACAAGAAATACTTCCATCCGGAAACTCATTCATAAGCTGCGAAAACGTTCTGTCACTGACTCTGCTTCTAAGCAATTAAATATTATCTGTAGTTAACTTGAATAGTCCGTGAAATGCATGCGAAGCCAAGTTTGCCTCAGAGAACGTTTACCTCACAATGAGTGCTCTCTCAACAAATCTGGATTCCTGTCAGGTCATAGTTAAAGTGCAAAGCTCTCTAGCGGCGCTTGCCTATCATAGCAACGAAATTAAGTGCAACACTGGAACAACAACTTAACGTTTGAACTTTTCGCCGGCCATCTTGGTTTCCTTTCTTCCGCATTTTCCTTGCAACGTGAGTAGCACGACTTGACAAACCTTTCTCCAGGAAGGACATTGCTTTTTCCACTGTGGATAGTTCTTTACCAGCACTCCGATAGCTTTTCCTGTACATTTTGCTGTTACTACATGGCAAGTTTGAGACTCTTGACAGTACTCCCCCTCAAGGAACAGTTCTCTAATTTAGGTTTGTTTGGATAAGTTCTGTGGAAGTTATTTATTAATCTTGAGGCATGCACATTATCATGAGGTTCCCAGGATCTTTCTTCTGGACCATAACCTTTCCAGTCAATTAAATAGTATAACTTGCCTTTTCTTATCTTGGAATCTAAAATTTGATTAACCTCATACTCATCTGCAGAGTTCATCTGGATAGGATTTGAAGGAGTGTTTAAACGCACATTTAGAGGACTGTTCTTTAGCAATGAAACATAGAAAACTAGATTTATTTTTAGATATGATGGTAACTGCAACTAAAATGTCACGGGATTGATCATCTTGTCTACCTTAAATTGACCAATGAATCGTGGCTGAAATTTTGGGTTTCCTTTGAGATGTAAATGTGGTGTGGATAACCAGACTCTGTCTCCTCTTATAAAAATTGGACTCTCTCTTCTTTTCTTATCTGCCTGGGCTTTATAATAGTTTTACGTTTATTCTAGCGCTAAGGTGGTCTGTAATCTCTTTATTATTTCATTTACTGCGGGAACTGTGTCATCTTCTCTACCTAAATTACATTAGGATGTCTGGCTTGATTTAGGTAAAAAGGAGTGAACCCAGTGGTGGAATGCACAGCATTATTATAAGCAAATTATAAGTAAATTTTTATTGCCCAGACCAACTCTGGCCATTCCTTCTCTTGATCAAATAATTAGAGACTTGAATATTGTTCTAATTCTTGATTCACTCTCTCTGTTTGCCCATCTGTTTCTGAATGATAACTGGCAGAGAAACGTGACTCAATTCCTAATCGCTTAGTAGAAGCCTTCCAAAAGTAGGAAACAAATTGGAATCCCCTGTCAGAAACAAGAATTTTTGGAATCCCATGAGCTCATACTATATGTTGTGTAAACAACTGGGTAACTTGTGGGGCTCGAGGAATTTCTTCTAAAGGAATGAAATGTGCCATCTTGGTGAAAGTGTCCACAAAAACTGAGATAGTATTAACACCTTGACTACTAGGGAGATCTACAATGAGGTCCATATTAACAGTATGCCTAGGGTGGGGTGCTGTGGGTAACAGTCTTAAAAGACCTTGTGGGGCTTTTCTGTTGGATTTTCCTTTTTGACAACTTTCGCAAGTTCACACATATTGTCTTATCTGAGTTTTCATTTGTGGCCACCAAACATTTTGCAGTATCAAATCTTGAGGCTTTTGTACCCCTTTATGTCCAGCCAGTTGATCATAATGGCAAGCCTGAAAAACTTTTTCTTGTAATTCTAAAGTTGGTATATACAATGCGTTTTTATAATATGGTGATCCATCCTTAATCACTCTTTCTGGAGCTTCTTTGGACCACTTCAACATCTTTTCCAGCGTTAAGGTTTCATGAATTTCTTTGGTCAAATCTGCATAATAAATGGTCAATATAAACTTCTCTTTTGGAATGATCAGACCTTTTTCTGGAGGTTCTTTGGATGCATCAACATCAATTCATGACAGAGCATCGGCCTTGCCATTAGCTTTTCCAGGTTGAAAGGTGATGACAAAATCAAAGTCTGGAAAATAAAGGGACCAACGCAATTGTCATGCTGTTAATGTCTGAGATGATTTCAAAAACTGTAAATTTCGATGGTCAGTGTAAACAATTACTTTATTTCTAGCTCCCAAAAGGGGATGTCTCCATTCACAAAAGGTTTCCTTACTGCCAAAAGCTCCTTATCAGCAATAGAAAAGTTTACCTCTGGCGGAGTTAATTTTCGAGAGAAAAAGGCAACTGGATGCAATTGTCCTGTATTTTTATGACGCTGAGATAGAATACCTCCTATAGCGACGTCTGAAGCATCTGCTTCCACATAATAAGGCTCATCTGGATTACGGTGTAGCAATATTGGAGCCATGGTGAAGGAGTCTTTCAAAAATTTAAAAGCAGCATCGGCTTCTTTTGTCCGCTCAAACCTCACTCCTTTTTTTAACAAATGAGTGATGGGAGTGACTTCTTGAGAAAAATTGGATATGGATCTTCAATAGAAGTTGGCAAATCTAAAGAAGCTTTGGATTTCTTTAACGTTGCAAGGAGGAGGCCAATCTCAAACTGTCTTTATTTTAGCTGGATCCATACTGACTCCTTCTGGTGACAAAATGAATCCAAGGAACTCTACTCATTCTACATGGAATGCACACTTTTCCAACTTCACTTATAGATTGTGCTCTTGCAGTCTCATGAGGATGGATCGAACATGTGAAACATGTTCTTGTAGATTGTCAGAAAAAATCAAGATATCATCTATATATACCTCGGCAATTATGTCAAGAAATTCTCGTAATATATAATTTACAAAAGGCTGAAAAGCCGCAGGAGCGTTACATAAACCATATGGCATCACTTGATATTCAAATAATCTATAACGAGTTCGGAAAGGCTGTTTTCCATTCATCTCCAGATGCCACTCGCATCAAATGATATGCACCTCGCAGATCTAATTTGTTGAAAACTTTAGCATTTTTTACTCGATCTAGAAGGACTGACACCAAAGGCAACGGATATCGGTTCTTGATAGTAACTTGATTGAGGGCTTGATAATCAATGCAAGCTCTGAGTTGCCCATCCTTCTTGGGTATGAAAAACAGCGGGGAGGAGCCTGGAGATTGAGAGGGGTGGATAAAACCATTGGCTAAATACTGATCTAAATACTCTTTCAAATGTTGGTTCTCTGCTTCTGTTAATGCGTAAATTCAACTACATGGCAATATTGCCCCCGGCTCCAATTCAGTTTTGCAATCATATGGTCGATGTGGTGGCAATTTCTCAGCCTCTTTCTTGTCAAAGACGGTAATCAAATCTTCATATTCTTTCGGAATTTCTGTTATTCAAGAGCACAACTCATTGGAGAATGTGATGATAAACAGGCCGCTTGTGACTTCATAAACATTCCTACTTGATCATGAAAACAATTCTCTTTGCAATAGGAAGAGTTCATTTCTACTGTTCTTTTACTCCAATCAATTTGAGGATAATGCTCAGTAAGCCAGGGTAGACCCTAAATTAATTGAAATTGCAGAGCATCTATTAAATTAAAAATTATCCATTCTTGATGCCCACCAAAATCTTGTAATTGAATTGGTTCAATCTCATGAGTAATTGGGCCTCAAGAGGGACTGTTGCCATCTACTGCTCTTACTACTTCCAAAGCAGTTTTCTTGACAAATCAAATTCCCATCTTACGAGCATATTTGATGTCACAAAAATTACCTGTAGCTCCAGAATGAATCATAACTGAAATTCCTTGAATTTCCTTCTCATGAGTCTTGACTGATACAGTTCGTACCAAATGTGGCGCTGCCATCTGTAAAGTATTTGCCACTCGTTGTTCTGAGGGAGTTGTCTTGGTTTCTGCTTTCATCAGGGCAACTCCCCCTACTGATGAAGTTGGCCTTTTCCTGACTGCCCTGTCTTTGGTTTCTTGGGACATTCTTTAACAAAATGCCCAGATGCACCACAATATAAACACAGCTGATTCGTTCTTCGCTTTTCCTTTTCTTCCTTAGATAGCGGTCCTCTTAATGAACTAATTTGCAATGGTTCTTCCGCTGCTACTCCTTTTCCGACTCTCAGATGATTATTCTTTACTCGATCGAATCTCGGTGGGAGGGGACGATAATCTCTCCTCTTCTCAGCTCTCCGTTCAGTTAACTGATGGTCAATTTGTAATACGAGATCAATTAATTCTGAAATTTGAGTGGGTGTATTCGGAACTTGTGCCAACGTGTCCTTCAATTCATCTTTCAACCCATGATAGAATATTGCAGCTCTTTTTGACTCTGGCCAATTAGCTTCTACTATGAGTTTATTGAAATGAGCTAGATAAGCTACTAAGGGGGTCATTCTGACCCTGGTGGTCACCGACCGCCAGGGCCAACGACCGCGGAAGCACCGCCAACAGGCTGGCGGTGCTTCCTGGGCCATTCTGACCGCGGCGGTAAAGCCGCGGTCAGAAAAGGGGAACCAGCGGTTTCCTGACGGTTTTCCCCTGGCCCAGGGAATCCTCCATGGCGGCGCTGCTTGCAGCGCCGCCATGGGGATTCCGACCCCCTTCCCGCCACCCTGTTCCTGGCGGTTGTTACCGCCAGGAACAGGATGGCGGGAACGGGTGTCGTGGGGCCCCTGGGGGCCCCTGCAATGCCCATGCCACTGGCATGGGCAGTGCAGGGGCCCCCTGCCAGGGCCCCATAACGATTTTCAGTGTCTGCTCTGCAGACACTGAAAATCGCGACGGGTGCCACTGCACCCGTCGCACCCCAGCAACTCCGCTGGCTCCATTCGGAGCCGGCTTCATTGTTGCTGGGTCTTTCCTGCTGGGCCGGCGGGCGGCCTTTTGGCGGTCGCCCGCCGGCCCAGCGGGAAAGCCAGAATGGCCGCCGCGGTCTTTTGACCGCAGAGCGGTCATTTGACCGCAGAGCGGTCATTCGGCGGTTCCCGCCAGGCGGGCGGCTACCGCCGCCCGCCGCGGTTGGAATGACCGCCTAAATCTTTATTTCCCTGCTTTATTTCCAAAAGCTCATTATCTGTGGCCTGAGCTGCTGTTTGGCGATCGAATAGTCTTAAAAACTCTTCTTTGAAATTTTGAAAATTATACAAGAGTTAAAAACAATTGTGCTTTATTTGGCTCTCCACCAAAACACTTAGGTTGAGCCAGGGGGATTATGGGAGAAAAAGCATGAATTACTTGAGTAGATATACCTCTGGACTGTGAAGTACTAGGGGTCTCTGAAAATGCTGAGTCACTAGACTGGAAGTATTTCCTAACTCATTTATTCTTTGTTTTATCAGTACTGTCTCTTCTATGGTATTGTTTAACGGTTTCTGCAACCCTTCCAAAATGGAGGCTAGTGCCTTGACATCAATTCCTTTGGCCACTCTCTTCAAGAGGTAATCTAACCTCCCAGTAATAATAGGGAGGGCATTTCAATCTGTCAGAGTACCTTGAATCGATTTCCTCAGGAGCAGAAGATAAATCCTCAGTCCCAACCCAGACTATTTGCAACAAAATCGAATCTCCGTTTTGAGCACCCTGAAGGGGGAAAGGGGAATGGGATTTAGAGAGACTGCCTGAGAGATGGTGTTTCTTCTAATACTCAGTCTGCCATTCACTTCTTATATTAACTGGATAACAGCACCTGCAAAATTCCAATTCCAATTACTAGGGACACACTACTGTAGCTACATTTACATTTGCTAATGATTAGGTTCACTTAACAATTATTTATCACTCTCTTACCCTGAGCTCCTTGATGATTTTGCCTCTCTCTTTCACTGTTACTGTTGAATGTTGAATAACAGCAGTTTTAGTAAATAGTATTCTTAGAAGTTGCTCTCCATTTTTTCTATTATTCTGTTTGACTGCACGTTCTTAAATAATTTTGAATAGTTGTTTTATATATATATATATATATATATATATATATATATATATATATATATATATATATATATATGAAAGTCAAGTATGATAGTATAATACATGAAGATTGTATTTCCTGTTGTCTGTTTTATGTTTATGTTTACTTCATCTGCCAAACTCTAAATCAGGCCTTTAGTCTGTTGGGCTGTCGGATGCGTTTGTCAGCGGCAGAGGCAGAGTAGTGTTCACCGTCAATGTACTGAAGGTTCACCCAACTCTAAGTGAGGTGGGCGGACCTTCAGTTTGGTGGAGAGGGTACCCCATGCCGTTGTCCAGTCCTCAGAGGAGCCCTGAAGGTGGAGTCCTTCAGGGTTCCGTTCAGGTCACAAACAGCAGGACCAGTCCTGTCCTATTCTTCCTCAGGTTCAGGAGTGTTCTGAAGTGGATGCCTGGAAAAGCCAGGTTTATGCCTGGCATGAGCTAGTGGGTGGAAATGACTCCAGGATACGCCCTAGCCAATGGGGTAATAGTTCCTGGTTTCAGTTCTACACATTTTGGGCATTTTCAGGAAGGCAAATGTCTTCAGACTTTTTATGAGGCATTCACTGTGGTAATCCTAGTATTCTCCCACATTGAACTTTAAAATCCAGTTTGTACCCACAATAAATGAACCCAGAGACAACAGTCTGGTAGGAAAGAAGAAGAGTTTTCCACCAATTAGTCAATGGATACACAAGAATTGTCATAGCATCTTGTGTTCTACTTTTCAGATGCACCCCCACTGTTCTTCATAAAACCATAGAGACAGAAATCTGACGGGGAAAAAGCAGGGTTTTGGAGCAACTAGATAGTGAATAGAGAATATTTGTTTTGCAACCCCCAGTATAATATGTAAACCCAGCAAACCGGTCAAACAGGATATTACACTCCACCAGGATTTGACACTGTAATGTCAAAAAGGTTATTCACAGCCTATACCGTTCATTTGTGCTCATAGGAGCCATCCCAGCCCATTCAGGTCGACCTGTCAATCACAATAACCTATTGTGTAGCTCCTGGGGGCAAGTGCAAATCTCATTAAGACCTATTCAAATGGTGTAATGACAGTGTAATTCTCTTTTTTCTGTCCATCATTGCCAGGAATGTCAGCGAGGGGCAGACAAAGCAATAACAATCCCTGCACCCTGGGTGAAAACTCCCAGTTTATGACCTAATTATTTTTTGGTTTCCAAAAACAACCCCCTCCTTTGGAAATTTGTTTTTCAAAACATAAAAATGTGATAACCTTTGGCATGTTGAATGGGACCACTGTCACAGTACAGGGAAAACTGCTAGTCCTGCAATCATCTCTAAATTTGGCCTACAGTCATCTAGCAGGATGACAGAAGAAGTGTCCTCGCCCTGATCCACCCTGATCGACAGAGTTCTATCCATCAAGCACTAAATCCGAAAGTCTGAAACAAGCTTTTACAAATGTTTTTATTTTAGATAATGTAATATTTAATCTCATACTGATCATGTCACTCTTGGATGTCATGGTTGGCATGAAAATAGGAATTGATCATACTGAATCTTTTAGCATCAATATGGATAGATACATAGAAGGTAATGTGGTTGATTCTGCATGAATATGAATGTCCAGGACAAGTCACACCTGATTAGCATTTAAATTATTTAGGAACAGACAGCAAGCCATTGTCTGTTTTCGGCAATGTAAAGGCAGAGAAGACTGCAAACTGTAACCTCGAGTAGTTTGAGTTACAGAAATTAGACATCTTAAAATATGTCTGCTCTTAAAATTGACTTGGTGTTCCTTATGTATAAAATGCTCATCTAAAAATAGCCAAATTACCTGGCTGCTTCATTAAGCATATCAACAAAATGGCTGCTGATACAGCACCTCCCCTGCACCCTTTGCTGTGGATATCCAGGGATCTGGCTAAACCTATATAGGCTGCTAATTTTTATCTTTACAATGACTGGTGCCATTGTGAACCTCAAACACTTAAGCAACTTCTTACAGCAGATGGTGGCATTCTGTGGGTCAATCAACTTATTTCTTGCGTGCATTCTGTCTTACACCTGCAGATACACTGGCCCAACCAATTTGTTATTCCTGCTCTTACTGTCATACAGGAATAGGGCATCTTGGGCCCAGTGGCAGCCGCTGCAAATCTCAAGGAGAGAGGCGAGTGATTGGGGGGCGGAAAAAAAAAACAAAAAAAACTTTTGCTGTCGCCGCTCCTGCATGTTTCTCCTCTTCATTCCCTCGATGAGGTGTCCCAGCATTGACTGGGACACCAGCACAGGCTCCCCACCATTAGCCAAGCATGTAAGCAGTGTCAGTATTGGTCTGAGCGGCTTGGACTGCTGGTCAGACACAACCCTGGGGTCTGTGCAGATTCTTCAGCCTGGCTGTTAAACACAGCCGGGCTGAGAAACCTAAGTGCACATGTTTGTTTGGCCGGCCTGAGATGGCCCGCCAAACATAAAGGTGCACTTAGGTACACTCTGTCCTCCTCCCCCTCCCACCTCCTGTGGCCCAGCCCCGCCCTTCCCTGAACTTGCTGCTGGCTGAGCCAGCAGCTGAAAGATAAAACAATAATTAAATATTATTTTATCTTTCTGCTCCTGGCTTAGCCAGAAGGGTGATGCTCCTTTGCCATTGCAAAGAAGTCACCTCTGCTTGGGCCACAGAAGCCTATAAATCATACATGCCTGCTTGCAAATTTAAAACAAGCCTACTCTTCCCAGGCAATCGATCGTTCAGGTACAATAAAACCGAGACCAATTCATCTCATGCACACTCTTGTGCAGGTAAAAAGAATCCAGGGTCCAAACAGCCTTTCCTATCAAGCATGCTCATATTCAAAACAACCTCTGTCAGACATGAGAATATAGTGATGTGGGCAGGCCAGGACACAGCTACTTCTTCTCTCCCATGCCTACCTCAATGCATAGGCAATTTGGGGACAAAATAGATTTCACTTCCTAAATTATTGCTATGCAGATAAAAGGAATCCTGAGTGCAGAAATGTTCTCTGTAGAATCTCTGATGTGGAAATTGAATGTATTAAATGTAAGTCCTCTGAGGTTCTGTTAAACCTGGCATCCTTGGCGTGGTCTCCCCTAACTTTTTTCCTCTGCTTCTCAGGTTGTTGCTGTGTGCTGGACTCTGTTTTTGCTGTTTTTATTACTCTGGACACTTTACCACTGCTGACCAGTGCTCAAGTGCAAGTGCCTCTATGTGAAATTTTATGTGTAATTGGGTTTTCCATGATTTACATATTTGATTTACTAGTAAGTCCCTAGTAAAGTGCACTAGAGGTGCCTAGGGCCTGTAAATCAAGAGCTACTAGTGGCCTGCAGCACTTATTGTGCCACTCACCTGAGTAGCACTATAAACATGGCTCAGACATGCCACTGCAGCGTCTGTGTGTGCAGTTTTAAACTGTCAATTCGACTTGGACAGTGTACTTCCTTGCCAGCCCCAAACCTTCCCTTTTTATACATGTAAGGCACCCCTAAAGTAGGCCCTAGGTAGCCCCCTGGGCAGGGTGCAGTGTATGTTAAAGGTGTGACATGTACTGATGTGTTTTACATGTCCTAACAGTGAAAGGCTGCCAAATTCGGTTTCACTGTGCAAGGCCTATCCCTCTCATAGGTTAACATAGGGGCTACCTTTAATTATTATAAGAGAGCAGATTCCCTTTGGGAACAGATAGAAATGTGGAGTTTGGGGTCTCTGAACTGACAATTTAAAAATAACTTTTTTAGTGCATTTCGTTTTTAGATTGTTAGTTTGAACATGCCACTTTTAGAAAGTAGTCATTTTCTTGCTTAAACCATTCTGTGACTCTTCCTGTTTGTGGATTCGCTGTCTGGGTCAGACTGACAGTTAAGCTGTTTGTGAATCTCCTCTAGACAGTGACACAAAGGGATCTGGGGTGTAGCCTGCATATCCTGATGAGCCATCTGAGCTAGAGTGGAGGAAGGAGTGGTCACTTACACCTGAATGGGCTGTGCCTGCCCTCACACAATGCAGTCTCCAACCCCCTGGTGTGTGTCTGGGGCCTGGCCTGGGCAAGGCAGCATCTTGTGAATAACAGAAACTTTTCTGTGAAGTTTGCCTACTTCAAAGGCAGAAAGGGGTATAAGTAGTGGAACCAAAACTCCAGACTTTTAGATCACTTCTGGAACCAAACGGAACCTCTGCCAAGGTGAAGAGCTGAAGACCTGAGGAAAAGTGCTGCCCCTGCATGTGACTGTGCTTTGTTGGGCTATTCTGCAGTTGCTTCTTCTACCTGTGAAAGGGGACAGCGACGGGAATTTGTTGTGCATTCCTGCTTCAGAAGAATCTCCAAGGACTTGGGCAGAGCTTGCCTCCTGTTTTGAAGTCCCAGGGCCATCAAAGATTTCCTCTGCCAGCACCTGGACTCTCTGCTGAGACTCCTGCCCTGCCAAGTGGTGCCCTATCTAGTCCCTGGACCCTTGAAAGGTGAAGTTGGCTGAACAAAGACTGAAATCCACTCACCGAACACCGTGTGGGGAGATTTTCAATGCACAATCTGCAACAATGCACCACCCTCTTCGCGGCTGAAATCAAAGCTCCACCTGCATTGCGGCTGGGAGATCGATGCATCGTAGCTGGAGAAACAATGCAACACCTGCTTGCGGCTGCTGATAATGACGCAAACCCCACGTAGTGCGGTTTTTCAACACTGTGTGACTGGATTTCAGGTACATTGTTTCTGGGTGTCAAAGTCATCGTGAACCTGCGCTGATCCGAGGTGCCCTGTCTAGAAATTGACGCATCGCTCTCTTGCGAGGGAGGAAAATGACACATCGCCTATGTGATCGAAGAAGAAATGACGCGCGGCCTCACTTGCGAGTAAGGAATTAACGCATCGCTGACTTTTCCAGTGCACACTCGCCTGTGAGGCTTTATTTTTTAGGCTAACCAGGTACTTTGTGTAGAAACATTGTTTCCATTGTTTTCTATGGATTAAGACTCATAGGTGGTCATTCTGACCCTGGCGGTCTTTGACCGCCAGGGCGGAGGACCGCGGGAGCACCGCCGACAGGCCGGCGGTGCTCCAATGGGGATTCCGACCGCGGCGGTAAAGCCGCGGTCGGACCGGCACCACTGGCGGGGTCCCGCCAGTGTACCGCGGCCCCATTGAATCCTCCGCGGCGGCGCAGCTTGCTGCACCGCCGCGGGGATTCCGACCCCCCCTACCGCCATCCAGATCCCGGCGGTCGGACCGCCGAGATCCGGATGGCGGTAGGGGGGGTCGCGGGGCCCCTGGGGGCCCCTGCAGTGCCCATGCCACTGGCATGGGCATTGCAGGGGCCCCCGTAAGAGGGCCCCTACATGTATTTCACTGTCTGCTGCGCAGACAGTGAAATACGCGACGGGTGCAACTGCACCCGTCGCACAGCTTCCACTCCGCCGGCTCGATTCCGAGCCGGCTTCATCGTGGAAGCCTCTTTCCCGCTGGGCTGGCTGGCGGTCTGAAGGCGACCGCCCGCCAGCCCAGCGGGAAAGTCAGAATTACCGCCGCGGTCTTTCGACCGCGGAACGGTAACCTGACGGCGGGACTTTGGCGGGCGGCCTCCGCCGCCCGCCAAGGTCAGAATGAGGGCCATATTCTTTTGAAAATTCACATCTTGAATTGTGTATGTGGGATTTTTGTCGTTTTGGTCTTGTTTGATTTACATAAATATTGCCCATTTTTCTAAACTGGTGGGGTGTCCGTTTTGCAGTGTTTTCACTGCATTTCAGTGTGTGTTGGTACAAATACTTTACACATTGCTTCTGAGTTAAGCTTTCTGCTTGTGCCAAGCTACCAAGGAGGTGAATGGGGGTTAAGCAGGTGTGTTTCTCCTTTGTCCTGACTAGAGTGAGGGTCCTTTCTTGGCCAGGGGGTAACCTGACTGCCAACCAAAGACCTCATCTCTAACAGGTTCCAACTATGAAACTTTATTGATAATGGTATTTATTTGGTCACAGAAGTAGCTGTGATTCGATAAAACTCCATTCACATACCCTTCTTCAGTTGCTGATGAGGATGGAAACTTGTCCACTTGCTGGTAAAGTGGCCATCTCATATCTCTGACACAGAGTAAGTATTAACTGCACCGTCAAAACGACTATGGATAGATGTCAGGTGTCTAGATGCTGCCTACTCCCCAGGCTTTGAGGGGCACTCCATTTAGAGTTACATGGCCTTCAGAGTTATGGATATGGCTAGGTTTATTCAGAGAAAGGGAAAATGGACAGCTATCAGATGGTCCTTCCTCTGTGAATAGACAGCAGGGATGTCTCTTGTTCTTCCTCGAGTTCAAATTCCTCTGTGAGATGCACATTTGGAAGGAGGGGGCTGGAAGAGGAAAGGCCTGCCAGATTGCTTGCAGGGAATAAGGGAAGCCTACCTCAAATTTATATGCATGATTATATTAGTGAGATTAATTGTACCCTAACCTGTAATAGAAAATATAGATCACAACTGCTACGAGTATAACGAAAAAACTAACAAATGCAAACAAAAACAGACTGAATAGAATAAATGTAGACATATTAGTCTGTGATAATCCTACCCTATATTTGTACTCATATCTGCCCAGCTACCTAAAGGTTTCTCCACATATCCTAGTAGAGCCCACTTGCCTGGGCTGCTGACTTACCGGCAGGAACTGTCCTTGGGAATGGCATGGCTCCCAGATGGGTAGATGGTTCTCATTTCTCCCACAGGAGAGACAGATTATATAGCCTTTGTGCCTGAATACAGTGGTTGACTGGTAAGGATGCCATGACAGCTTGTAGCTGAAGCCTAGAAAACATTGGGTGACATCGCTTAAAAACACATACAGGGCTGCATCACATAGTGACCAGTTTCTGAGCAAGGTGAAATACAGCCACTGACTGCAGAGGCTTGGCTTCTCGCAGGAACTCAGTGCAGAAGCTGTTTGTGAATCATGCATTGGTAGTTATCATTATTAAGCCTGTGTGCAAACTGCATACAGAATTGTGTGTGAAAAAGCAGAGTATTTTTGTATCATATTGCTATGACAATATGTTCACAACAAACACTGTTAGGCCTGATAGGCTTATACCTAAGCTGTAGCTGGCATGGCTGCTTCCTACATTGTGGGAAAGAATGTGTCGTGCGTGAATAACACAATAAGTATAATAACGAAGAAAGAAAATCCCTCCTGTGAGTGATAATCACACCAGATGGAGGGGCAGGCAGTCCACTGTGCAAAGGGAGCCGAGGGAGATAGGAGTTACCATCCTCCTTAGCTGTCAAAACACGGATGTCAATTAGAGGCGGCCAGGGTGTAGGGACTTCAATCTTCAAGAGACAGGTTGCGTCAATAAAGGAAGTTTATTGAGCTCTTCAATACACGTCCAATCTCCTGTCTAACCGTCCAATGAATAACTTCCCGCCCAACATTCTACATTACATCCCCTGCATTCCAACCCCTGAGAGTTCCATAAAGAAACACATCGCCACAATACAACACATTTCCCCCCTTAAACAGACTAACAACAATACAAGCAAAAAAAAACTAATAAGCAATACTTATTATTCATAAATAGTCTGCCAAACGAGTAGACTTTTTCCTGGAATGACCATCAGACTTTACTCTTGAGGCTATAGAATCTTCTTCCTCACCCTGACTGTCTATCACCCCATACAATTCATCCATCTCTCCACTATCAACTCCATCTGAAATCTTGCACTCGCCTATTCCCGAACATGCATCATTCAGCCTTCCTTCCTCAAGAATGGGCTCTTCACCCTTTTTACATACAATGGGTCCCGGAACATCACAGTGTCCTTCCTGAGTTTCACCAAATTCCGGAAAACACTTTGCCAATTTACTGACATTCCAAACTTTGCCATCTTGTGTAACCACTTTTTTCCTGTACATTCTTACCACTTTCATAGGCTTACCAAATCTAGTCACCCCCTTCCTTACCAATCCGGGCTTCCTTACCCTGACCCAGTCTCCCACAACAAAGTTAGGATCCTTAACTCTCCACTTCCTATCATACGCCTCCTGCTCTTCTCTTGCTTCAACTTCACATGATCTTTTATCATCTCCACATCAACACTCTCACTCTCTTTACTGTGCTTCTTTTTAAACCACCATGGACAGAGTTTGGAAACAGGATCTCTGCCCCTCAGTAATCTAAAAGGACTAACTCCTCTAGTACTATGAGGAGTGATCCGATAATACCATAATTTCTCTCGCACTTTCTCCTTCCATGACCCACCAAAACCACGTGCCCAACAAATACACTCCTTCAAAACCCGATTGAATCCCTCCGCTTGTCCATTCTCCTGTGGTTCATATAATGAAGTAGTGGCATGCTTAATGTTTCAATATCTAAGAAATTCTTGCATTTCTTTAGACGCCAATTGAACTCCGTTGTCCGAAACTATCGTCTCCGGATACCCCTCTCTGGCAAACACCTCTTTGAAAAACTCAATTACCACTGCCGTCGTAACATGTGGTACCAATTTCACTTCAGGCCACTTTGAGTGATAATCGACTAATACCAAAGCAAACTTGGCCTCGTAAGGCAAAAACAAAAATGGACCAGCAATGTCAAAACCCAATTTTTGCCAAGGGGATTCAGGCCACTGCACAGGACGCAATGGGGCTGGCACCGTCCTCAACATCTTGTCAGCACTCACACAAACGCCACACTCCCTGACCATTCTCTCCGCCATCATATCCATACCTGGCCACCAAAAAGAAGAACGTATAAGCCTTTTCATGGATGACATCCCAGGATGCCCCTCATGTGCCAACTTCAAAATGGTAGCTCACATCCCTTCAGGAGAAACACATTTCCCTCCTTTAAACACAAGTTCATTTTCGATCCCTAATTCGTCTTTTACCTTAAAGAAAGACATAACCTCACCTGAGATGCGTTCCTTCCTTGGCCAACCCAACCTCAAAAATAGTTTCACTACTTGTAAAGTTACATCTCCTTGATCTTTATCATGCCAATCCCTTTCTTCAATGGCTTTAAACCCTTCAGAGATAAACTCTGACACAACAGAAACAACATCAGAGTCACCACATTCTTCCAGATCATCGGAAACATTCTGAGGAAGACGTGATAAACAATCAGCTACAACATTTCTCTTTCCTGGCACATATTCTACTTGGAAGAAATACTCCTGCAACTTCGAGACTAACCTTGCAATACGGGCTGTCGCATTCCACCCCCCACCTGGGGACAGGATACCCAACAAAGGTTTGTGATCTGTTTAAAGTATAAAGCGTGAACCCCAAATGTAATTCCGAAAATGTTCAATAGCCCAGACACAAGCCAGTAGTTCTTTCTCAATCACCGCATACCTTCTTTCCGTATTGGTTAATGTGCGTGAGGCGAAAGCAACATTCCACCTATCTTTGCCACATTCCTGGGATAGCACACCCCCCACACCATACATACTAGCATCAACCGTTACAATACATTGGGCTTGAACATTAAACTGTTTAAGCGTAGGTGCATCAGCAATCTCTTTCTTGATAGCCACAAAAGCACTCTCCTGCCTTTCTGACCAAACATACTCCACATTTTTCCTCATCAGTTCCCTCAACGGTTCCATCTTAGTGGCAAAGTGTTCAATAAATTTGCTATAATATTCACATAGTCCAGTAAAAGATTATCGTTTTTCTCGACAGTCAGGGGCCGGTGCATTGACGATGGCTTTAACCAGAGATTGTTTAGGCACAACACCCTCACCAGAGACAGTGTGACCCAGGTAATCAACCGACTTGGCAAAAAACAACATTTTTTTAACTGCAACATCAAACCACTCATGCTGAACGCTTCACACACTCTAACTAAGTGCCCCTTATGTTCCTCTTCATCTTTAGAATAGATTAACACGTCATCCTGGACACACTTTACAAACTTGTCCATGCCCTTAAATAGATGAAACATGGCTCTCTGGAATACTGATGCTGCAGAGGCCAAACCAAACGGCATACGCCAGAATTGGAACAACCCTTGAGGAGTAATAAAGGCGGTAAGGTGCCTAGAATCCTCAGTGAGTTCAATCTGATGGTATGCTGACCTCAAATCTAGTGTGGAGAAAATCTTAGCTCCATCAAGCAAACTAACAACTTTGTTTATGTTGGGTAATGGATGACAATTTACTACAATATTGGCATTCAATGCTCTCAAATCCACACATAACCTCAACGAATGATCTGATTTCCTTGCCAAGACAATAGGTGAAACCCATTCAGGCGATTCAATCTCCTCAATGATTCCATCTTTAACCATCTTCATCAACATATCTTTCAATTCTTCACGCACCCCAATTGGAACTTTATTTAGTTTATGTACCACTGGTTTGGCATTCTCCTTCAATTTAATCCTGTGACTATAACCTTTCAACTTGCCCAAAGTATCAGAAAACACATGTGGGAACCTAGAGACAACTAATTTGCCTTTGAATCCTTGCTCGACCAACATCACAGGTTCGCGAGCCCTGGGATTTAAAATTATGCCCAACTCAGCTTGATCTCTCCACCCTAACACATTCACTTCCTTTCTCAGCCACATATATTTTAATTTGTGCAGAACAGTCTTTAAAATAAACTGTAGTTTTTACACATTCAATGATATTAATAACAGTGCCCTCAAAACTTCTGCTACAATGTCAGAGCATGCTAAACTCGACTTGTCCCATAATTCACTAAATTTTTGAGTGAAATAATCCCACGTAATGATGGTCCAAGGGGATCCTGAATCTGCCATAAGTTCCAAATCACGACCTTCAACAAGAACTTCACATTTAGGTTGTTTAACAACATGCCCTTCATTATTCCCAGAATCATTCATGATAGATAACACCACGCCTCTCTCTCTCTCTTCACAAACACACGCAATTCTGTTCTTGCTGTCATCATCAGCTTTCTTAACTTCTCTGCAAACTTTTGCAAAATGCCCCACTCTTTTACATTTTCTACATTCCTTTCCAACAGCTGGTCACTGTGGAAAATTAGCCAAATGATTAGAACTGCCACAACGGTAACACATGAGTCTGTTCATTTCAACATTTTTGTCGTCTTTTCTGCTCCACGTAGTCTTCTTTGTAAAGGTATCGTTGGTCGATCCACCAGCACCAATCGCTCCTACTACATCCATGTCCGACAACTTATTCTTCTCAGTTCCTTGCACTGACTTCATCCATTTCTCAGACTGTTCCAATGCTTTAGCTGTGTTTATAACATCTTGTAACTTCGGATCACCCATGACCCATAGCTGCTCTTGTATTCTCCTGCTCCTGACGTGAACAATAACCTGATCTCTAATCATTTCATCAGTAATGGGCCCAAAACTACAATGCATGGAAAGACTGCGTAAACTTGTCAAAAACTCATTGAATGTCTCATCCAATTGTTGGCTTCTAGTGTAGAACTTGAACCTATTTAAAGCTATGCTTGTAGTAGGTTTGAACCTAAGCTCCATTTTATTCAGTGCATCCTGAAATACATCCACCTCATCATCTTGAAGGATACCTGGTGGAAGTGTCCTGAAAATAAGCTGTCCTTCTGAACCCAGACAGTGTAACAAAATATTTTTTTTCCTCTCTTGTGACATCCCTTCTTCATCAATGGCCCTCAAATAAGTTAAAAATTCTTCCTTCCACCTCGACCATGGTATGGGCCGGTCCCCTTTCATTTGTAGAAATTTAGCTGGTGGCTCAAACTGCATCTTTATTGGAAATTAGTATCCTTGTTCTTCCTGGGAAATTAGTATCCTTGTCTTTATTTGTATTGCACTTAGCAATTATTCAGTTTGTTTCTCACACTGTGTTAGGGAAAACGAATTAGAATAAACACAGCACTTCCAATAAAAAAAAAATCTTCACAGTAATTTAAACAGGAACACGAAGAATGTAATAGTCTGTCCAAATCCTCTTGTGTACTCATATGCTTCCCTTCTGATACAAAATACCAGTACCAGAAACAACGCGAAGGAAACTCCTCAGTGCGAAGAAAAACAAATCTTCAGCGCGCATTGAATGTAATTTAAAAAAAAAATAATAATCTAAGCCCGCGCGCGGTGTAGCATGTTTCAAAGGCACTTGGCAGCTGACAGCATGGAAACCAAGCTGTGGCGTTGCTAAGCAACGATTCGTGAGCGTAATCGGGCAGCAAAGAAAAACAACAAAGCGGCGTTGCTAGGCAAGGAAGGGTCGCGAGCGAGATTTCCTTAACGCAGAGATTAATCGCAGATAAAAGTTGAAACAATGTTACCGACATTCACCGATCTTCCAAGTAAACTTCGTCGGCACACCAGGAGGAGAAAATCCAGATACTTAGTAACCAGCACGACTTCGGAAGACGTAGCGTGTTTCATGAAACACACGGTAACAGTCCTTAAGTAAGAAAAGGTGTGTCCACACTCTCGTCGTCAAATTTTGTAGGGACTTCAATCTTCAAGAGACAGGTTGCGTCAATAAAAGAAGTTTATTGAGCTCTTCAATAGACGTCCGATCTCCTGTCTAACCGTCCAACGAATAACTTCCTCCCCCAACATTCTACATTACATCCCCTGCATTCCAACCCCTGAGAGTTCCATAAAGAAACACATCGCCACAATACAACACAGGGGCTAAGAGCTGCTACCCCTGGCTGTTGCCCCCGACGGTTCCATTGCTGTCCCTTGCTATCACGTGCTTTCTGGGGCCACAAACACAGCAGCAGGGACAGTTCCAGGAGCTCTAAAAACGGTCAGCAATTTCAACGCCATGGTCTTCTCCTAGACCCTGAGCAGCAAGTAGGAGGCACATGAGTTTCTAAGAGTGGGACAAAGGTCGATGCTGTGATGTCATGGCTTCAAAGTTTGTGTGGTGTCTCTCCTTGCAGCAGTGGCATTTTGGTGAAACCACATCCATGGTCAAAAGGGAGAAAAGGTGCAGGAAGGTGTCTTGCAAAGGATTTAAAAATTGTCCTGATGACTTGCAGCCACAAACCCTGTGACCTTGCGTGTTGTGATCTTAGACAGTTATTCAGTATTTTTGGGTGTCGGGATTGAGGGCAAGGAAGCTGAAGTTGAAAGCAGCAGTCTCTGTAGCTGCCGGGGACAGGTTGGAAGATATGACAAAGGCATCTGGGAGGGGCCTTTCAGCCATGTCTGGTGACCCCTGCAGCCGTGAGTCACATGGCGTAGGGCTCGGTACCCTCTTCCTCAAGCACAGTGCGCTATACGGATTTAAGGACTCCAGTGCATACAATTAACCTTGCAATGGAGAAATGTATGGGCGCGTGTGGAGTCAGAGGTGGGGGGGTGAGGGGGTCACGTATGGTGAAGTGTGTGTCGGATTTCACAAGGAAATTGTACATAAACATACACCGAACACACTTTCTCCCTCTCTGCTTTGAAACTCTACAAAATGGTGGTTATTTTACAAAATGAGTTTTCTCTCACGTACTACCCTACTAATCCACATTCGTTCTCATTTCCACTGCCCCTTTAATCACTCCCATGTGCCCTGATTGCCATCTACTGTATTTTGACATTATACGCAGCGTGATTGTTGGAAAATCTGAAGCTCGCACCCCTTCAATCTTACTGACCATCAAGCTGCGCCCCTTTTACTATCTGTACAAATTACTCGAGCTGTTTTAGCCCAGATTGCATTTCTCATTCTCAGCATCGTTCTCCATTTCAAAGTGAGCTGTGGTAATGTGATCTACGACAAAACATCTGAAGTCGCGATAAACATCACGGCTACAGCTAGAGAATCGGAGAATTCAGTTGGGTGTTAGAGAACGAGATGGGTCAAAGAAGGTATGGATAGTTCGAAGGTTTGATAAAGAAATATAGATGGGCTGTTTGATTGATGTGGACAGATAGTCCCGCATGTGCAGCTCCAGCTACTGATGTTTGGCTGATTAATTTCCATAGCTACGAGTAAACCTTAAGAATTATCTCCTCCTTTTATGGAGCGCATCCTAGCACATTTAGGATTACCATTTTAAAAAGTAATCCAAAAGTTCATCCTGTCTGACAGCGGCTGTCAGGTGACGGCAAGAAGCAGATCTTGTAAGTGAAGACCTTGAAAGATGTTAATCGGAGGCAGAAGTGCAGCCCAAGACAGGGTGGCTCCACTACCCAGACTCCCTTTTTAAGATACACAGCACCACCTCTAAGCCCTTCGCACCTCAACTCCATGCCCTCGAACTCCGGATCAACCACAAAATATGCACAAAAAGGTGGAGGGATCAGAAATTGTTGTCAAGATATCCTCACAAATAGAATCACTGCACACAAGAATATGGCGGAAGAATCATTCCATACCAGCGTGTATAGACATAGGGGGTTATTCCAACTTTGGAGGAAGTGGTAATCCGTCCCAAAAGTGACGGTAAAGTGACGGATATACCACCAGCCGTATTATGAGTCCATTATATCCTATGGAACTCGTAATACGGCTGGTGGTAAATCCGTCACCTTTGGGACGGATTACCACCTCCTCCAAAGTTGGAATAAACCCCATAGATAGGAGGGTCACCTAAGTGTTTCACCCACATATGGTGGCTTGATTCTTCATAGGGTCCTCCTCCGACAGAAGCGTATGTCGCCTGCCAAGGTTCAGCATAACCTTGGAGGTCTGATATAAACTAAATGCTTGGTTCGGATTTGGAGAAAATAAATACTGAAATTACATAGGAGATTCGTACAAGGACCTTTATTTCCGAGTCCCTCGTAATATTAACAATCATTGGCAAAGCCAACAGGTTTCACCCATGCAAGAGCTATTGGCTTTGCCAATGTCTTTTAGCCATATTGTACAGCAGAGTAAAGTAGAGTGGAGTTGTGTTGAGTAAAGAGTTGTGGAGTAGCGTAGAGTGGAGTTGAGTAGAGTGGCATGGAGAACATGGAGTAGAGTGGCGTGGAGTGGAGTAGAGTAGCCTAGAGTAATAGTGGCATTGAGTAGAGTAGTGTAAAGTAAAGGTGCATAAAATGGCATGGAGTGGCATAGAGTGGAGTGGAGTACAGTGGAGCAGCATAGAGTTGAGTGGAGTGGTGTAGAGTGGAGTAGAATGGACTGGCATAGAGTAGAGTGGCACAGCGTAGAGTAGAGTGCCGTAGAGTGGAGTGGGGTAGACTGTAGTGGCATAGAGTGGAGTGGTGTAGAGAAGAGTATAGTGGAGCAGAGTGGAGCAGAGTGGGGTACAATAGAGTAGAATAGCGTAGAGTGGGGTGAAGTAGAGTGGAGTAGTGTAGAGTGTTGTGGCATAGAGTAAATTGGCATTATGCGTAATGCAATTGGATAGTGGTATAGAGTGGCACTGTGTGGAGTGGCGTAGGGCAGAGTAGAGAAAGGTGGCATAGAGTGGAGTAGCGTAGAGTGGCTTGCAGTGGAGTGGAGTGGTGCAGAGTACAATACAGAGGACTGGTGTAGAGCTCAGTGGTGTAAAGTGTGCACATAAAAGTGGAGTGGTGCAAAGTAGAATAGAGTAGTATAGAGTGTAGAGGCATAGAAGGCAGAGGTATAGAATGCAGTGGTGTATAGTGTAGTGGCAGAGAGTAGAGTGGGGTGCAGTGGGGTAAAGTGCAGTGACAAACTACAGTGGTGCAAAGTAGAGTAAAGTTGTAGAGTGGTGTAGAGTGCAGTCACGTAGACTGGAGAAGAGTAGAGTTGCATAGTGCAGTAGCACAATATAAACGTTTGGGTATGTTACATTTTGACACCAAAATTTGTGTCCAGCATAACAACAAGAATAAAGCGTTCCAACCAAAAAACATGATAGTGTTGTATAATAGATTGTTTTGGAATATATACCCTGGGTAAAAATAGAAGAAATTGACAAGTAGGGATGATGATGTGACCACATTATATAAATGATTTTATCTGTGCATACACAAACGGAGGAAACATATTCCTTTACAACTGGTATGCCCTGAAGAAGTTCATTTGAACGATACTGTTGGCTGTAATTAGTTTTATACAAAAAAACATTTTGGAAGTTAATAAAGTAGATACAAGAAATGTATACAATGTCATTGGATGTTGTGCTTTACACTTAATTGAGTGCACTACTATGGCCCTCATTATGACCCCGGCAGACGGCGGCATTTTGGAGAAAAGTACTGCCAATAGGCTGGCGGTACTCTTCCCCAAAATATGACTTTGGCGGTGTGGCTCAAGTCAAACCACCAATGTGCCCCCTCCGTCCGCCAGGGTGGTAACAGCCGCCTGGCTGGAGACTTCAGTCTCCAGCCAGGCGTCCATCACTGTCCCATCCACGGGATTATGACCCCGCCTACCGCCATGGTTTTCCTGGCTTTCTTACTGCCGCAAAAATCATGGCGGTAGGCACTATCAGTGACAGGTAATTCCTTCCCTGTCACTGATTGGGGTCTACCCCGCCCCCCTCCCCAGAGTCCTCCGCCACCCTCCCTCTCCCCCTCCGACTCCAGACGCCCACACGACATACACACACCATCATACACATGCATACACACAAACTCATACCCACATTCACCCACGCATGCATACATCCATTCACACACACATCCACACACACTGACATACATACATGCACCCACACAATCAGACAACACAACATACACGCACACTTACAACCATGCATGCACACCCGCATTCCACACGCAACGTACACTCGCATGCACGCACACACAAACATACACCCACACCCCCCCCACACACACACACACACAACACCCCCCACCTGCCTCCCCTGTCGGAGCACTCAACTTACCTGATTGCAGGGGTCCTCCGGCAGGAGACGGGACGGGGCGCTGCTGCTAGCAGCAGTGTCCACCAGCAGAACACCGCCAGGCCGTATCATGGGTCATGATACGGTCTGCGGCGGTCTACTGCCGTGGCGTTGCTGCTGGCAGCAGCGCCACCTTACCGCCGTCCACCGCCATGGCCGCAGACGGAATTCTGCCATCCTTCTGGCGGAATTCCTTCTACGGTCATAATATGGCGGATGGTAGGTAGCTGTTGCAACGGTGTTTTGGCGGCCGTTGCCGCCGCGGTATGTGGTCAATACCACCAATGTTATTATGAGGGCCTATGTATATTACTATGTATTTGTCTGCTTAGCCGAACTGCCATGAGTGGCTGCTACTCAATAGAGTGGGCACCAAAATTAATACCATAGGACCGTCTTGGATGTGCAGTTTGTATTACATAGCTGTTATATTAAATTGTTTGAAACATTTTGTAAAGATATGGTTATTCCTCTTTGCTGGTGCTTCACATTATCTGTAAAGACTTAAATTGAGCTCAGTTGGATTTGCCATGCTTGTTTCAATTAAATGTAAACGGGACAGGGCAGTCCTCCATTAAGGATCTTCATTTTGGATCTCCTTTCCTTTGCTTCATGACCGTGAATCAAATTTATTTGCACACCAGGACTCTCCTTTTCTGCCAAATATTTGGACTTTTCAACTTGTTGGTTACCTCTTCCCAACAGAACCTCAAACGCTCTTTACCCAAAGGCTCTATACCTTCTACATGAGCGGTTTACAAAAACAAGAGAAACAAGCACTGGAAAATCCATGAAATCTGTGTTTAATGAATTACCTTCTGCAGGCTAAGCACATTAGAATAAGAAACATGGGGGGGGGGGCAGCAGGAACAGACAACAGGATATGATGATAAAATAGTCAGTCATACAGCTCAAGACAAGAAATCGAGAGGAGACGAAATGATGCACCCGCACAACTATTAGCTCTAAATGAAAGAAGAATACTCTGCACGGAGCAGGGAATGGCTGGAAAGTGTTAAGCCAGTGGCTAAAGAGGCTGGGCTGGGCTGGTCAGAGAGGTCTATTCCCACTCGATGTGTATTGTTAGCAGTAGATGTGTTTGAAAGTTGCAAAACATCTTCGAGTTCACATTACTTTCCAGTCCAGCGCAGGTTCTGTAAGGGTGCCTCTCTCATGAGACCTGCCAGAACCTGTTCTTGGGAACAAACTGGCATACACTCCTGCCCCCCTATGTTGTTCTAGAGGGTATCCTCTTGTACACAAGTGGCCGGACACCTCGAACAGTGCCTGCACAAATATGCACCTCACAGTTCAGTATAACTACCACTCCCGCCATTCCTGGAATTCCAGAGGACCGGAGAGGGCCAGAGGAGACCTCCAGAATGTGAACCTGTCTTGGTGCTACAAGCTAGCAGAAGCTTACTTTCTGGTAGGTGGGTCTTTCTTGCTGCTCTTCATTGGCCCATCCAAGTAAGAGCAACTCGAACGTCAGCCTTAGATGCCCTAGCCAGAGCTATGCAATATGGTAACAAGACAATGGTCTAATGGTGGGAACTTTGAGGTAAGCATGAATAAACTGTATCTGAAGGGCTGAGACCCCATGATGTGGATTCACCACTCCCACTGCAAGAAAAGCAGTCACCCACTGATGACAGCCCAGCATGGTGAGACATGCGTAGTGTGCATACCTTGATGGTGTCTAGGTGTGGTCCCTTTACCACCAGGCCCGCCTTCTGGGGCCCTCCGGTTGCACACCCACTTTGCCAGTCTTGTATGGAGCCCCATCCATAGCAGTGAGTGTATCGTAGGGGGGTACTGTAGGAAATTCACTTTTCTTCATTGTAACTGTCCTTTTCCTCCGCTAGATACTGCTGGTATTTTGACTCTGCACATTGAGAAAAGCCTAACTATAAATGGTTTACACAAGGGCACACGCAGATGCAAAAGAAAATAGTCTGCACACCAGCCTTTACAGGCACAATATTGTGAAAATAAGGGACACCGGTATACAGTTTGTTCTCCTTTCAAATGTCCTTGCCAGACTACTGTCCAGATGTAGCATTGGTGTAAAAATGCCTCTCACAGCACAGTTGATTCTATGCTTCTGTTAAGGGTGCTCTGGGCCAGAGAGGTGTGAGGTTTTAAAACTTCCCTGTCATTAGCCATAGGGAGTATGATCAAGAAAGATAAAAGGCTGGACATGGACCCATTCACCTTGCACAATATAATCTGCAGCTCCACAGTGCCTCAGAAAGTCTAACCATCATTCATTTGCTAACAAAACCTTCATTGAATGGTTAAAGGGGGCCCCCTCACTTCAGTATCTGGATCTCCACCCACAGGAATGCAGAGAATACACTTGTAAAGTGTGAGGATTCTGTCCTTACCCTCCATCATGTGCCATGATGAATCAGAGGCATCCTAAATGGTTTACATAGTGCTTTACAATTAATATTGTGAGCCATACTTGAGGCAGAACATCAATAAACATCTTCATAATTTGCAGACCCTCCTTTTATTGCTTGCGTCCAGTTATAATTGTACGCCTCCTGAGCTGATCAGTTCTCCATCCTGAAGCAGTGGTCTAGCAGTAAACTAGCAGTGAAAATACTGTTCACCTTACTGTACTGCCTATCGAGTTACCACAATGTAGCACTGTCTTTACATGCAAATATTGCTTCTTTCTACAGTCTTGCAGTCTGAAATGTCATGCAATCTCAAACCACGTCCTCTGTATTCCCAAAACACAGCATGAACAAATTATCTTTATTTAAAACTTCTGATTACCACCTCTCTGTTTTTCTTTCAAATGGCTCTTTCCCTCCTTTCCATCTTCTGTATGTTTCTTCTATGTGGTCACAACCTTCTCTAGGTCACATGCCTGTTTGCCTATTAATGTGTTTCTGTAAATTGAACACAAGCAGTTTCAAAGACCACAACCTCTGCTTTTTTGGAAAGTGAAACCCCTGAAACCTATCTCTACCTAATCTCCTCTAGCACAACTTCAAATCCCAGCAAACTTCTGTATGAATTCAAATATTCTCATTTTCCCACTAATAATCACACATAACTCCTGTTATTTCAATCTTCTACAAACAACCGGGAGTGAATGTATCGAATGGCTTGCTCGGGCACACAAGATTAATCTCATTAACCAACAATGGGCAATTACAATGACCTAAACACCTTGTATGGGGTTGTAAGTAGCATATAAATGCAATTACAATACAATAATAATTTCTCTTAATCTAAATTACAATAAATACCTATCCTTATGGTTTGTGGTAAGGACTTCCAAAACTTGCCACCTTGAATCTGAAAAGAACCACCTCCCAATTTTGCAAGTCTGTGTGTTTTTTAACCAAAAATAGAGGTTGCAGGCTTATCTAAAACAATGCTTAAGATCATAATTCAAGAACATCTGCACAAACAATCTGGGGCTACTTCTATGTAATGTTTCTTGTAGCAAACACATTGATTTAAAATTAATTCTTTCACCAGGGAGGAGTCAGTGTAGTTGTTTGATGTGATAGGAGACATGATCACATTTTTTAAGATCGAATAAAATCTTGATAATGCCATTCTACTATACTATATTTTTAGAAAGACCACTGCAAATGTAAAGACTAGCTGAGATTGGATGTATACACTACGAACTATGAGTTTATGGGAAAAGGATAAAAATAGAAATATTCTTTTCAAAATCCTGAAAATGGTAAAAGTAGGATTTTGTTATAGAGGCAATGTGGGGTTCCATGATCAAGTGTGAGCCTAGGATTATACAAAGATTTGTACTGAGGACAGGTTTGGGACAGCTGCCCATCAACCGTGGCCATAGGATGATATACCAAATGACATCGACTAAGGACAGGGAAAATGTCAGGTTTTTTTAGCAATCTATTTTGGGGTTATTCTTATAACCAGGTATAGGGTGGAGCCACTATACCTGGAATTGGTAGGCACCTTAAAGAGGAGTTGGGTGTCATCTCCATAAAATGTGTTTTTTATTTGAAAGGTGTTTAACAGATGGTCAAGGGGGTTGAGATAATTGTTATACTAAGTCTAACCCTAATTCAAATAAAATATTTTCCCTTAATTCAAATTAAATATTTTTCCTTAATCTATCCATAAATACCAGCCCTAACATTAAAAAATATGCTTCAATTAATCTGATACTACCCCTTTTCCTTAATTTACATTAGTATTCTTAGCCTTACATATCCTACACATACAGCCTAATTTAAATGTAAATTCTATTTTCCATACCCCAATCCTAGAGCAAGTCCTAGTCTTAAATTCAAATTCTACTTAATTTGCTAAACAATATTTAATCTACACTTCCAACTAACCAGAACACATTCCGAATGTATGGTTAATTCATTTAGATTCATCTAAACGTTACCATAAAGCCAACCTCACCACTAGGTCTGAATTTGATATGAATACATGAATTCATGTTTTATAGTTTAAATGTATTAGTAGACTTGGGTGGAACTCGCAGAGTTTGGTCTGTGAAACTCTGCACAGTTGCAAAAAAACTCTGCAAGATTCCCCGGAATTCCACAAACTGGAGGAAATATACTCTCCCAGCTCTTCATTTTTATTCATGATTATTTAAGAACTAAGATAGTAGTATATCAGGAAGTTAGTGTTTTCCGTGCCTTTCTTTATGTAGCAAATAAAGTCCCATTGAAAAGGGAGACTGAGTTGGCCCATCAAAGAAGGTGGAGAAGCAAAGATCCTTCTTTGCAATGCAATAGTAGTTCAAAATGTAGTTTAGGTGTAGGAAATTAGGTATAGGGCTTAAGTTTAGGATATTAGGAACAGGACAATCTGATTTAGAAAAGTGCAATGGTACTGCATCTCACTGTCAAAATATTCTTTTAGAGATGAACTGTAGCACTAATCTTTTTTTTTAATCTCCTTTGTTTCTTACGTCAGCACCCAAGGGTAAGAGGGCATTACAGGAGCAACCACCAGCGCCGCAGCAGTTGGAACCATTAGAACCATGGCAGGTGGTTTTGCTGGCCCCAGTAAGTCCTGTTACTATTATTTCTAGTTTACTTTTACCTCTCCCCACTAGTAAAATATTTTCGCCTTGTGTATTTTTTATACTGTTACCTTTTTTCAACTCCTCTATCTAATGTTTTTTAAATTCTTGTTATCCCTGAATTCTTCTTCTTTTCCTGTTTCCCTAGCTGACTTCCTCCTGTCTGTAGCTTTTTCTGCTCTTTTAGTAAGCTTTCTGTCTCCCCTTATATGTCTTGTGCTACTTTAAGACTAATAGAACATTTTTTTGGGACTGTGAATATTGCAAGCCCAAGTGAGCTATTTTATATTCACCACACATTTGTTGAGAAGGCTTTTTTGCTCATGTTCAAACAGTCAAAACCAGAGATTAGCCATTGTCGTGGACCCCCCAATGTTTTGTCATCATTCATTTACTAGCAGTTTCCATGACAGTGCAGCGTGGCAGGAAAGGATGAGGCACCATTGCATTTGCCAGCCAAGACCATATGTCCCTCACTGACCATTCCAGCCCCTCAATGTGCTTCAAAGACTCATCATAGCTCTGTCCCATAATTACAAGAAAAATGTTTTTGGTTGGCGTGACTACCTGGCTTTTCTTACACGTTAACCAAGAAACCTCTCAAAGTGCTAACTTTTATAGAAGATGCTGCTAACTGAACTGTAGTATTTTGTTCAAAATACTAATAATTGTTTATCAGATAAATCTGTTAATTTGTTTTCTAGCCGCCCAGACCACCAGTGTCGAGACAAGTAGCACCAACCGTGTGACAGAGAAAGCCCAGGAGGTTGGAGAGGGAGAAGTCCCAGCAGGGACGAGTGGTGGTGGTAAGTCACATTGATTTCTTATTAACAAATTAAGGGCCATATCTACAAGAAAGTGGCACATTCATCCCAATGAGCCACTTTTCTTGTGCCGCCCACGCCCCACCTAACGACACCATGGCTGCTCCGTATTTAGAATACAGTGCACCATGGTGCTCGTTTCCACAATACTGTCATATTTTATGATGTTATTGAGGTGCTTTGCTGAATTAGCACCATAAATTATAGTACTAGTGCAGCAAAGCACAAGGGAGGCCCACAGGCTTCTATGGGCCCGTCACTTTAACGCATGCCCCGAGCAGGCATTAAAAATGATGGAAAAAACGTTGCAACAAAACCTTGTAGATTTCACTGCACAATGTTTTGCAGCCTCCCTGTATGGGAACACCCCCCTTGCATACATAATACCTGGAGCAGGTATAATGTCCCACAAGGGGTTACAATGTGACGCAATGCTAGCATTGCACCACTTTTAAATATGGTGAAAGAGAATGGCCTCCTTAATGCCACATAAGCGTAAAAAAGTGACACTAGCATGGTGTTAAGAGCTTCTAGGGTCTTTTAAATCCGACCCTAAGTATATTGTATTTGTTAAGCAAGATAGATATTCCACCCATCACCATCACCTCCCTGCCCATGGCATTTTGCCACCCGTGACCTAACTGAGCCATGTTTCAGTTCAACACTGCAGTGTTGGCTGTGCAATATGCATCTTCTTCAGTTAATGCAGCATAACAAAGTTTTCAATGCATTTACAAACCGAAAAGAAGGTATGTTTCCCAGTCCCCACTGAGTCTCCTCCTACTAATACTTCACTCCATTATTCTTTCTTAAATTCTGTCCCAGCCTACCAAAAAATTGATAATGCCAATCTTTGCATGTGACTCATTTTTCCGGTCAAGTGATTTATATATATATAGATATATATATATACACATATATATTTTATGGCTTCCACAATGGATTTACACCTATGAAATGTCATTAATCAACCACAGTGACTGACTAAGCAAAAGCTTAGTACATGATGATCAGTGACACCCCACTATTCTATAGAAAAACCTCTACTTAGCTTAATTCCTCTAATTTACCATGCAGTCCTGTGACCTTACTTACTGTCAAGTGAAGGGTTTTGTTGAAAATAATTTGTGGTGGAGGGCGAGGCTAGGGAGCAAGGTGGGACTAAGGCAGTCATTATGAACACGGCGGTAAACACCACCGACCCCTGTGGCCGCGGTGAATAGAAACCTGCCATATAATGAACCAAAATCCCGAACCCGCCAAAAATCACCAGTCCACTAGTCACCGCCAGGACCCGTTCGGCAGAAATGCTGGACCTTCCACCCCTCCACCACAGAGCACACCCACATCCCACCCTCCAAATAATGATGCACAAATCACCTTGGAGGTCAGTGGAAGTCGAACGACCATTGGCAGTGCCGACCGCCACGGGCGGCAAGTGGACCCAACAGCTACAAGTGCACACTTTGGATAAGCTAGAAAGCCACACACCTGGCACACATCCAGATTGACACAGATAGTATCCACCCTGGAGCATAGTCAGAGGATGCAGCAGGAACACCACCACGAGGCCATGAAGCAGTGGAAACAGCACATCACCACAATGGCCAGCATAGCAGGAGCACTGCTGCAGCTGGTAAAAACCCAGTCTGAGACCCACACAGGACAAGAGGCCCGCACTACAGCACAGGAGACAGACCTAACAATGACAGCATCAGCAGCAACATTCCAGAAACTACCCTCAGAGGAAACACAAGGTACAACCATGTCATCCCCTCTAGGTCAACACCAGGTGCCCAAACGGACCCTCAGGCCAAGATATGGGACTGGAACACATGGCAAAAACAAGCACCCCACCAAGAAGTAACTCTGCAACAATGTGATCACCAACCATTCCACACAATTAACCACCAAACAGTGCTAACAATCAATAAGAACTCATGTAAGCATTGATGGACCAGTCAATACTAACAACAAGGCTGCCACCATGTTGGCATTGAGGACAACCACCCATGACCAACTGCCATCACTGTAAATTGCACTATTCAATCCCTGCCACAAATAAAACACATATCACACCTGTAACACTGTCCCCCGTCATAATGTGTGAACAAAGTGAAGTATGGAAGCAACTGGCTGATAACTACTTTATTGGTAATGCTAAAACAAAGGCACTAAATTGTATTTGGTACCATGCAGACTTGGACCCAGTTGCAAATAGTAGACTCAAACCCCCCCAGATGACAAAGCACACTGACAGTATGTGTCACAAACACCAATGTCAGCCCGTAGTCCCACATAGTTACTGGAAGTAGAGTTGTATCAGTTGATTCCTGGAATTAACATCTTCCCCTTCCTCATCATCACCATCACTCTCCTCCCCTCTCTGAGGAAGCTGGTCAGGATTTACAGCACCATCCACATATAAGAGGGGGAAAGAATTTCTCACTGCCATGTTGTGCAGCATGCAGCAGGCCACCACTATTCTACACACCTTTTCAGGCCCATAGGCCAGGGAACACCCAGAGGTATGTAGACAACGAAATCTAGCCTTCAGGAGACCTATTGTGCGCTCTATCACCCTCCTAGTACGTCCATGGGCCTCATTGTAATTCCTCTCTGCATCTGTCCCAGGATTTCTCACTGGTGTCAGGAGCCAACGCAAGTTGGGATAGCCAGAATCACCTAGAAAAATGTGCAAAGCAGAGCAGTCAGTGTCAAGCCTCTGAGTCAGACAGCCTGCCTGTCTGCTAGGTGGCAGTTAGTGACAGAAACACCTACCTATGATCCACCCTCTGTCCTCTTGTAGTTGTTCCATCTTGTGTGCACACTACTGTTCCTCAGCACAAAGGAATCATGGACTGAACCGAGGAACATGGCATTCACATGTGAGATGTACTGGTCTGCAGTACATACCAATTGGATGTTCTTGGAGTGAAAGTTCTTTCTGTTTCTGTACACCTGTTCACTGACTCTTCGGGGTATTACAGGTATGTGGGTACCATTGATGGTACCGTTCACATGGGGTGTGTTTGCAAATGCATAGAAGTCAGATTTGATGGCAGGGAGGTCAGTACTTTGGGGAATCCTCACATAGGAATGCAGGTGTCGTACAAATGCATTTAGAAATCTTGTCAGTATAATGCTGAACATTGACTGTGAAAATCCTGCACCCTTACCCACTGTCACTTGAAATGAGCCCGTGGCCAGGAAATGGAGTGCAGAGAGCACCTGCACTTCAGTAGGGATGGCATGCTGATTACGATTTGCCTGAGTTAGTGCAGGATCCAGTAATGCACAAAGTTCGAGAATAGTTGCACAGGTGAGTCTGTAATTGATTATGATGTGACGCTCCACCATGGTCCACAAATCAACAAGTGGTCTGTACACCGATGGGGACCTTCCTCGCCACAAGGGTCGGTAGCTAGGAGGGATTTGAAACACGTGTGAGGAACACACATACATAGGCACACATTGTCATTCATTGTGCTCTGCTTACTTGATTGTAGGGACTCAAAAGTAAAATGTTCTTGACAGAATTCCATCTAAACCTTAATGAGTGAACAGGGTTTGATATATGTGGTATTGTTAATGGTCACATGCATAGGTGTGTTAGGTGAACAATAGGGCCTGCATTGTGCAAATATCATTTTTATTAATGCGTAGTTAAGGCCAAAATGTCTGCCCTCTGTAATCCAGAACTGTCATTGTGGAAGTGACCTCATACCGCTAGCGGTTGACGTAACAGCGTAAGGCGGTGTTTACCGCCGTTCGCACCATCATCGGTTAACATGAATGCCAATAGGGAATCCTGGCATATCCTCATCGCCGCCAGAGGTGACGGTGGACACCGCTGCAGTACGTACATGAATTCGTCACCCCAACTTCACTTGACTCCCTGATCTCGTGCGAGCAGGTACTCCACTGAGTGTACTGCTGTGTCATGCCTCTGGTCATGGAAGTGGCTCGTGTTGCAGGGGAAAGGGCCCCGGCCTTCACCCAGGAGGAATTGGAGATGCTAGTGGATGGAGTCCTGCCCTGTACGGCATGCTATACGGACGGCCAGAGGTACAGGTGAGTCAGGGGTTTGGGGGCACTGTTTGGGTGTAATGGATGGTGTTGTAAGTACATATGTGTGCACCTCTGAGCCTGCATGGGCCATGGTTCATGCCATGCTGCGTGTGTATGTCCTGTAAGTCTGTAAGTATTGTCCGTCCCATAGTGGACGTATAGCCAGCTGTACATATTTTCCAAGTGCCTGACCTCTGTGTTACATTTCTGTCTGTCCCTTTGAGGTCAATGCCCACCAGAAGAGGGCACTTTGGCATGCCATCGCCAAGGAGGTGCGGACCCTGGGGGTCTACAACCGGCGGAGCACCCACTGCAGGAAGAGGGTGTGAAAAATCTGTGAGGCCCAGCTGGGGAAGTCTTCCCAACGTGGAAAGGGTGCCCGCCGGGCACTGACCCCCTCATGCCTTCCTGGCGGTGGTGTACCCAGACCTGGATGGGCGCTTGAAGGCAACACTGCAATCACAAGGGGGTGAGTACTCATGTCACAATCTTAACCCTTGATGGATGTCTGTGTGTGCATTAGGGTGTATGCTGCTTAGTTGCAGGGACTATGACTGAAGTCCATCTACATGATGGCCTGAAGGGTGTAGGGGTGTTTGGGTCAGGTCTCCTACATTTCAGGTCCTTAGGTAGTTCAAGGGATGGGTGTAGAGCAGGGTTATGGTCACTAGTCAAGGGCATGGCCATGGGCATAGTGGAAGGGGCTGCCTGTTGGGGGGGGTCTTCTGGGTGGGTGTATGTCTGGCCACTATGTTCACTCCTTTCAGCTATTTACAAGTTTCTCTCCTGTTTTGTGTCCCCATCCGTGTTCTCTTGTGTTGTTTGTGTACAGCAGCATCATCTGGCAAGGGAGCTGAGGCACCAGCAAGTGGGGATGCAGCGGCCCACGGATCCTCAGAGGCAGAGTCATCGGACGCCAAGGGGACCAGTGGGTTGGAGGGCAAGGGGAGTACCACAGGGGAGGCAACTACCACTGGAGGTAGTGACTCCGATACCTCCTCCGTTGGGGGCTCCCTGATGGTGGCGGAGGACCCTAGGGGGCACACCCTTACAGTATCATCTTCCGCCATCCCCCATGCCTTCACCGCCCTCCCTTTTGCTCCCCATCGAGTTGCCCGTGCCCGCTCACCCAGAAGGGTGGGCGTCTCCTTCGCCCCAGGCACCTCCTCCCCTGCCCCAGTCAGCACTGCTGCCCTCACAGAGGAAGCTATTGACTTCCTGAGAACCATCTCTGTAGGGCAGACAACCATCATCAATGCCATCCAGGGGCTAGCATCAGAGATGCAGCTGACAAATGCCTATCTGGATGGCATTCACGGTGCCATGTCTGGCCTACAGAGATCTTTTCAGGCTCTGGTCTCCTCTTGGATGGCAGGCAGTTTCCCTGGTCATTCTGTCCCCCCTCCAACCTCCTCTACCCCTTCCAGCACCCCACTCCCTTCACCCGTCCACAGCACACAATCTGACACCCAGTCAAGCCCCTCAACACACAAGAAGCACACTTCTAAACATAAGCACCACACCTCCCACCACATGCATTCACACAGCCAACATACACATCCACACACAGCAACATCCACTTCCCTTAGTGTTCCCACCTCTTCCGCCTCCCTGTCTGTCCCCTCTACATGCACACCACGAGGCACTGCAACTTCAGTCTCTGTTGCTGAGCCTATTCCTGCACTCACCACAATAGCAGACATCCATACATGCACCCCAGACAACACACCTGCACTCACCACAACTACTGTAGTTGACACATGCAGCATTCACTACACTTGCAGACAACCACACAACATACATCCACACTGGCAGCCTGTCTTCTTCCACTGTGTCCACTCCCCCTCCTCCAAAAATACACAAATGCACCAAGACACCCACCCATCACACATCCACCACACCTCAGCATACTGTCCAATCACCTTCACCCACAACACACACCCCTACACCACTTATGTCCACACCCTCTGCCACCACTCCCACACCCTCCTCCAGGCCCAACCCAATTGCACCCAAAAAAGTTTCCTCTCCCGTTCTGACTTATTCTAACCCACTGGCCCACCCTGTCTTGTCCCTAAGCGTGTGCACCTCCTTGCCCTTTCCACTTCTTCCACTTCATAGCCCGCCCCTCTCCACCCTTCACATTCCCGTGCCCCTTCCCCAGAGAGGAAGAAGCCCCGTGCAGAGCCAAGTCCATCTGGCTCCACCCGGTCGAAGCACACACCCCCACCTTCCAAGGCCGAACCCAAACCCCCTCCACCTTCCGAACGCAAGTCCAAGCCCCACCCCATCGCAAATCCCCCCCCCACCACTCCCTGCCCCTGTTCCCTGAGGTGCCTGGATGCCCCATTGTTGCCCCATTAGATGAAGTACGTGCACTTTTGGTAGTCAGGCTATGGCCATTGTAGCCCAAACACGTCTGGCCCTATGGACTAGCCATTGGCCTTGTTATGAATAGTTAGCTCTATAAGCTGAAATAAATATTTATGTGTGCCCTGTGTTTTGGCGGCACACTCTTGTACCCTGGTCTCTTGTTTTATTGTTTGTGGGTGGGTGGCATTTGTATATATCATGGTCAGGTTGGATTTGCCTTGTGTCGGGTAAGTATCTCTTGCTGAGGAGTGTATGGGTTGTGCTGCTGTGAAGGGGTGTGGGAGCGTTGCAGGGTGGGTGGGTGGGTATGTAACTGTGCCCTTTCTTCACTTGTTTAGTAGGTTGTGGTACTTCGTCGTCTTTGTTGGTGGTCTCGATCGTGGAGGTATATGGCAAGGAGCAGGGCTGGCATGATCTGCAGCTGTCTATCCATGTCTGCTTCGGCGCGTTGTGTGGGCCTCCGGTGAGTGTTTCCTTATATTAGGTTTGTTTCCGCCTGGCTTTGCGTGTCGGTGGTTCCAGCCCCGGAACTGACGGCGGCCTAGTGGTTCATTATTTGAGGGGCGGGTTGGGCCTTTCCGTCGGTCTGTAGGCGGACTCTGCCGTCGGCAGTGGCACTCCTCTACAGGCGGTGGGTGGTTTTCTGGATGCCTGTGTTTCAGTTGGTTCTTTATTTGGCGGTGCGGACCCCTCCTCTGCTGGCGGTTTTTACTGCCACCGCTGGCGGCGCGGTTTGGACTGCTGTGTTCATAACGAGGGCCTAAGTGGCTGATTTAGAATTTGGCGGATGGGATACTCTGTGGTGAACATGCCAAATAAAATATATAGCCTGTTCCCTTCTCTATTCTGCAGTGTATTATTTTTTTTACTGTCTACTTACGGCAGACCGGATATCTGGATCATTCGTGATTTCTGTGACATATTATTATTATTATTTATCTGCCTCCTCGGAGTCAGGGTAGACTCGAAAAGCAGTTGGAGTTAAAGTAATGTGATAAAGTGTCCTTTACTGCTGCCCCAGAAAACATGCTGCAGACTGCAGAGAGTAGCAAACCTGACAATAGCATACCTCTATTAATGTTGCATCACAAGAATAGTATTAATTGTGGTGCATATATGCTTCACTCATTACTGAGAGGTAATTTTTCTTTTTACACACAAAATGTATGTTTATTGTTTTACTCTGAGATCCTTTAAATGAAAAAAAATCACTTTTATTCTGGTGGTTTTGATATTCTGACTTAATTCCTTAGAGTCAGTGCTTTATGTGATGCATGTGTGGGGAAAACTTGGCCCTGTGACTATCCACATCAACAATTCCAATGGCCTTAGGGGACCAGCAATGTTCTGCTATGCTGCCACTGTATAAGCACATTTCCACTGAGAATTATTTACAACACTTGTTTTTCAAATTTTTTCTTTTTTTCTTGATATAGCTACTCCTTCTGGTCCACCATGACAGCAGAAGATAGTCTCCCAGCTGGGGTGCCACCAGATGGTGGCCATCCAGGCTAAATATTGCCAGCTAGTGGCTTTGGAGGAGGAGGAAGTGAGGCATGTGATGCTGCCCCCGAGGAACCTCAGCCAGCCTCCAGCACCTTCATCCCAGCCACACCATTACAGCTCCGCGAGCAGCTGGGATCCACCACTACTGCCCACCATCCTCATCATCATCCTCAAACTGTTTCCTCTGCCATGTCCTATGAGAGCTGGCGTTGCTCCCCCAAAAGATGGCATGTCTCCACTCCTTTCTAGATGCTCTCTAATCCCTTTTTAAAAAATATTTTCCTTGATGGGAGGGACCTTTGCTTTGCGTGGAGAGCGTGGGAATGGGAAGGGCAGTTGAGGCAAGGACTTTTGGACTATTACTTTGGACACTGGGGTGAATTATTTATTTGTTTGGGGACAGGGGTGGGCCTATTGTGGATGGAGAGGGATGGGTTTTATTTGTAAGTAAAACTAATTGGTAATTTGTTTGTATGACATCAATCTGTCTTGCATCTTTGCGCTGCTTTTAGTAAAGCCTGTTTTTTAATTGACGAAAAGCTGCCCTCTGAACAGTAACATACTGTACATTTACTTTTTCTCCTAGACTTTCCCCAGCTGATTCTGAAAACCAGAGTGGGAACAACATAACTGTAGGATTATTCAGAAAGGTTATCCCATCACAGGCAACTAGATTGAAAGGGAAAACAGAGTTAGTGGATTATTTATTTTGTAACTTATCGAAGATGGAGACCAGTCTACCAGCATGACACAAAGACCTGATATTATTACAAAAACTAGCAGTAGTAACTTCTGAGCAATAGGGAGCTAGTATTTAATTAAATTATTAAAACAATTCAAACAAAACAAATGAAATCCTCAATTCAAGAGGAATGGACTCCGGACAGAAGAAGGTTAGACAATTAAGCAACATAAGGCCTGAATGATGATGTTGACGAATGATGTTATACTGTATGTATTCCTTTCATGTGTGGGTGGGTAATTGGGGCTGCTATGGGCTGTTTCTCAGGCAAAAGAAGATCCCACAGTGAATTGGTGTTGATTCACCACATCTGGCCCTCCAGGTGTGTGATCCATTTATGGTGTAAATTCATAAGTCACACCTCAAATATATCAAACAGCCTGGGGGAAGATGATTAGGGGTTTGATAAATGGATGGGAAAGGGACATTGGGGAAAGGTGTGACAAAGACAAATACTACACAAAACCAACATTTATCAGGTCAATGAGCAGTACATCATCATTATCAAATCTGTTGCAGAAGGAAATGAAGGAATGACAGTTCAATTGAATTCATTGCAAAAACAGCCCTTCGGCCCCAGAGACCCAAGTTATTAAATATCTAAATGTTCTGTCATTTAGGTTTGAAAAATACAAATTATGGAGGTATGAACCCACACAGTTCTAAAAATGATGACTGTTAAAAGAAAAATGATACCCTATATCATTACCATATTGGGCTGTTCATCTACATTCTACTCAGAATGCCTGTCTTAGGTGCCTGGCCGAACTAGTCCGGTAAGGTAGCAGGAGTGCTGAGGAGCTTTCATCTTTTGTGCAGGAAAAAAGAAGGCCTGTGAATTGTAAAGGAGAAGGACAGAAGGTGAGCTTCCTGAGGGATGGACCTAGAGGCAGCGCGAGAGCGTAGACTGCTGCAATCATTCATGA
The DNA here is from genome assembly GCF_031143425.1 of Pleurodeles waltl. NCBI lineage: Eukaryota > Metazoa > Chordata > Amphibia > Caudata > Salamandridae > Pleurodeles > Pleurodeles waltl. The sequence goes on from NC_090446.1 coordinate 915,796,660, forward strand.
TGACTTATGTGTGATTAAGTGAAAAGAAAGAGCGATTTCACAATCAATCCCAGAAAAGTAGCTACATATACCTGCCTGATCATTTTCAAAACTGTCATAAAATTTAGCCAAGTGCATCCATCATTTGATGATACAACATCGTCACATTTCTGTCTCCAATTATGGCCCCTGAACACAACCACATGATAGAGGAGTTTGACATTTATTTGCGACAGCATACTACTCATCATTTCACAAACAAATGCACCTCTCTCCAATCCACAGGCTTGAGTAGGCCTCTTAGGAAGTAGAAAACTTCCTTTTTCTGTCTGATAGTCCTTCTTTAAGTCCTGTCTCTGAGAAACAAAGCAGTCGGACTCCTGGCCCAAATGAGATTGAGATAGATCGCATTGTAGTGAGTGCACTGTTGTTGGTGAACAAGAAGAGCACAGCAATTTAAACATTTTAGCTGTTATTATGACCCTGGCAATTGGACCGCCACTCTGCTCACGGAGTTTGTGGAATTTGGGCACTCCATGCTATGTAGACTAACATGTAGTTCTGTATATTCTGCAATCCAGTGGATTTTTGTTTTCTGTTAGCGCATCTGCAGATTGTTTTGGAATGCGTTCACGAATGCCACAATACTCTCAGGCAGCTTAAGAGCGCATTGGATTTCGCATCTGCTGGTGCAACTTCCAGATGCAACTCCACCATTGTAGTGCAGGCTGCAAGTGACCAAGGCAGCACATCAAGCAAATTCTCTACGTTAGAAGCTGGTAAATCTATTCAAAAAGAACGTTTCAAGGGGATTTTTAACTCCAACAGACCGCTAAAGTTGTTTTTTAGTGCAAGAACCCTTTTATTTACTTTTTTTCCACCAGGAAGGAAGTGCCCAACAGACTCCAACTTCCTGTTCCCCTTCAGCAGGGTCCTCCCAGTGCATCTCCTGTTCACTTTTCACTTGGAGTTCAAGGTGGAACGATTACTCTCTTTATCTGCTGAATATATACAATTGGATTTAAGGACTTTGTTTCTGTGATATCTCACAACTAAGTTCAAAGACTATTGTATAAGGGTATTGTTTGTTCATAGGGCATGGACCAGCATGTCTTTGTATTTTTATTTGATTTTTAAATTTCATTATGGTGGGTGGCTTGGAGTTTCAGCAGGGGCCTAGTTAGGATTTTGCATTTCATGTTTCACCTTTTGTAAAGGAAAAATGTTGTACTTTTCAGTACGTTTTCTCAGTGCTTGTTACATTTGCAATATTCATTACTTTTAATATGTGGCCTAGTCCCCCAATTAGCCGTCCAGCCACTATTCATCAGTACATGAAGGATCTGTTTCTGTGGTATATGTTCTTTTGATTAAAACATCACTTAGGGCAGTGGTGGCATTGGATTAAATTAAAAAATGTGGGTTTTTGTTTGTATTTCACATTTTTTCTGCAAAAAGTAAAGTGTATATGTGGTTAATATTTGATGCCATAGGAGGATGTGTGTTGTTTATACAGTAGCTCAGTTAACTTTTGGGTTCTGCATTGTTAAAATAATGGTAGTGTTTTCTTTAGTGTTACCATGCCTCTATTGTCTGGCCAGTGTGTGTGCGAGTGTGTTTGCCATGATCCACCATTTGTCTTTGTTGCCAATGCCATGTAGCCATGCGCCATTTTGTGTAGTCTATGTCCATAGGCTTGCATGAGTTCTTTGTTCTCCATGCCTCCTTGCTCGCTATTGTTGTTTGACCATGTGGCCGGCAGCCATTTTATGCAGCCAGTCAGTGTGCTTTGCCATGGGCTTGCATGTGTTTCATTATTGATTCCTCCTTGCTCGCTGTTGTTGTTTGACTATGTGGCCGGCGACCATTTTATGCAAACAGTCAGTGTGCTTTTGCCATAGGCTTGCATGTGTTCTTTGTACACCATACCTACTTGCTCGCTGTTGTTTTTTTACCATGTGGTCATCACCCATTTTGTGTAGCCAGTCAGTGTGCTTTGCCATGTGCTTACATGTGTTTTGTTCTTGATGCCTCCTTGCTCGCTGTTGTTGTTTGACCATGTGGCCGGTGACCATTTTGTGCAGTCAGTCAGTGTGCTTTTGCCATAGGCTTCCAAATGATATCAGTTTAATAATATGCTTGAGGATCATTGTGGTATATGTATGTGATGAATATGATTATGATTTACAGTGTTTAGTATGACATTTATTTTTGTTCATTTTTACATGCACCTTCTTGCCTCTCAATAAGTTTCCTTAGAATCCATTTTTTTCTTTTAGTTTTTTAACTTTAATTTTTGTTATTTTTTTAATTTATTTTCTTATTTATTTTTTGCATTTTACCTCCACCCTTGATCCATCCCCACCCTGGCTGCAAAGGGCACACAGCCACACAACAGAATTCATTTTGTGGGTAATATTCCATTTCCCCATGGACCACCTGTCTGCCATAGTAAGTGCAGTGCATACACAAGCATCACTCATTTTTTAAGGATTATTCCATTTCCTCCTGGGCCCTCTTGTCTGCAGTAGGCACACACCAGCCTTTGATTTTTATTAAGGATTATTCAATTTTCCCATGCACCTTCCTAACTGCGACAGGTGTCTCTCTTAGTATAGATGCACATACAGCAAAGACTACTTACATCTTTATGTTGTTATCCTAATTGGAAATTAAACGTTAAGTTATGAAAGCATGGTATAGCTTTCAAATGGTTAGATATATTGTTGTTAATTATTTAGGATAGTAACTTAAGTAACCATCCACACTAAATTACATTGTCTTTGTCTGTACTATTAAAAACTGCAACAATGCCACGTTTCACTAAATGTTTTTCTTGCTTGTTTGTTTTTAGCTGCCAGACAAAAGGCCTGTACAAAAACAGGTGATGTCAGTCCTTCAATCTCTTCCACTTGTGGAGCTCAGTGCCACTGCCAGCTGACAGCTTTAAGATGGTCCCTATGAAAGGTGCATCCAAGAAAGTGGCCAGTAAGAATAAGCAGATTTTTAACACTGGTCGGGAAACTTGTGTCTGCCGCACCGGCCTACAGGGAGGAAGCTGGGAGCAGCACACCCGCATTAACTACACCACCACAACCCAGGCCCCATCCCATGTCTATCAGCAATGCAGCCACTGTAATCATGACACTGCCAACGAGCAGTGACAATGAATTGGATTTGTCCAATTCGCAAAGTACTACCAATCATTTCAGGAAACAAAAAAAGTAGACAGCAGCCTCAGCCAACAACAGTATATCTTCTTGAAGTTGGAGCAGAACACAAGGTTTAGCTTCCTGTTGAGCAAGGCCTCCTCTTTTGGGATCATTGACTCCCAGATGTCCAGCAAGAAAAAGGAAGGGCACTCCACCATCTTCTCCAAATACCCCTTCTGATGATGATTTGATCATGGATTGGAGCCCTCAAAGTCCGAGAGGCAAGGGAAAAGAAAAATTCCTGAAAGCCTTAGAAATATGGAAGGGGATGTGGAGAATGACTTTCCCTGAGGGATGTGGCACAGGTACCACCACCAGAGCTAGCTCCCATATTTGTAAGGCCCCTGCTGAGACCTGCATCAACCCCTGACTCTGAAAAAGTATAAACTACTGAGAGCTAATCAACAACACACCCACCTCCTTCCTGTTCTTCATCAGGCATTGGCACACTAAGAAAGTTCTCCTCTCAATTTGGGACTTTTTTGATTAACAAGCAGTAGAATGATTTTGCAATATGCTCCATTTGCCATGCATGTGTTCGTCAAGGTAAGCCTGTTTCACACTATGGTACTGGAGGTGAAACAACTCATATGAAAAAAACACACAATCCGGTGGGAGGAACACCTTAACAAAATTGCTGAACTTTGTGGTTGGTGAAGGTAAGGAGAGTGGTTAAACATCAGCTCCAATCACAGTGGGAGGTCATGAGGAAGAAGAGGGTGAGATCTCTACACAAAGCAGCCCTACCCCTAGAAGTGCGCCAGCATCACCAGCCTCAGCAACCTCAAAGTGGCACAAGAGTCAGATGGAGACACCACGGCATACAGTGACTGCCCCAAGATGCACATTGAGTCTACCACCTCCTACTTCTCTGAAGTTACACATGTCAGTAACCCCAGAAAAGAAGAAAATCCAGGCTACTATTACAGGATTCCTTAGGTAGTAGGGGCCCTACAACTCAACCACCCAACGACACGTTTGTACAATGGGAAACTGGCTAAAATGTTAGTGCTGGACTTCCTCCCTTTTTCTTTGTTAGAAGGAGTGGGATTTTAAGAATTTGTGGTTGCCATCTGTCCTGGATAGAAAGTTCCAAGTCAAACCTATTTTGCCAGATTGCTGTTCCACAGCTCCATCACGATGTGCTGCAATTGGTTGGACAAGCTTTGCAGCAAAGTGCTTTTCACACTAGCCACCTGATGACAAACATGTAGACCAGTTGTCAAGCAACTGATTACATGTATATCACTGCACACTGGACGTCTTTTGTGCTGGTTAGGCAACAGCTATCTACAGGTCTCAGCACTGAAGATACTTTTAAGGGCATTTGGTGGCATGAAACAGTAGCCATGTTGGCCATGGAGAAATCCCATATAGCTGCAAACATCTTCGAAGATTTTAACAGGCAGGTGTTTGAATGGCTGTAACCCAGAGGTCTCAGAATTGGATTTGTTAACATGGACAACAGCAGTAATATAGTCAAGGCCATGTCAGATGGTGGGTATTTCAGGGTCCAGTGTTTGGCACATTCCATGAACCTGGTTGTGCAGGACTTTCTCAAAAAAGAAAACATAGTCAGCAAAATACTGACTACCAGCAGAAGAATCTGCACTCATTTCAGTCATTCTTTCAAACCCGAGAAACAGTTGAAGATTATTCAGCGTGCTAATAGAGTACCAGTTAAAGCCCCCATACAGGAGGTACTAACACATTGGAACTTGTCCTATTACATGTTACAACATCTGTTTGAACAGTATAGACTGATCAATAGCTATCTTATTCAAAGACGAGGGGATGCACTTGGGAAAAATATGACCATGCATGCGGACAAAACTGAGCCTAGTCAAATGTCTGACACAGATGCTACTCCCTTTTAGGGTTTTCAAATGGGAAGTTAGCAAGGAGTGTCACAGTCTGCACGTCTCTTACCAGTGTAGGCTGAAGAACTTGGAGGAACGCCCAGTTGCTTACTGGTTCTGGACTAGCCAAGAAAGGGGCAACCCTTTCTAGTAGCCACAGTGCTTCTGACTGGAAAAGATGCCAAGGCAGACCGTACCCTCCAGAACGAGTCCCAGAGGAAAAACCCCAAAAATGGGAAAAAACCTCTACCACAGGAACTTCTGAAAAAGAGGAAAAAACTATGGAAAAAGGGACAAAATAGAATATAATTCTGCAGGAAGAAGCAGGAGCACAGAGAAAACTGGAAACAGGAGCGAGGATCATCACCAAGCTGAAAGTATTTGGAACACAAGAAAGAAAGGAACTGCAGTGCTTATATACCATGATACAGGAAGTGACACAATACGAAGAAAGTACGACACCATCTTGGATTGGGAAAGAGCACATAGAAATGAATGAGAGAAAAGACCAAGTAGAAAAGGAAAAAAGGCATGCTGGCAAGAAGAACACCAAGGAAGTAGACAATATGGAAGACCAAGAACAAAGAAGAAACGAAGAAAGAAAAAAAAAGAAAACTAAAAAGGAAGAAAGAAGAGGAATGACCCAAGGAGTTAAGTACAAGGAAAATCAGGGAGGCTGTCACGGGTTGCGGCACGACCCAGAGCACGAAATATGCCTCCTGGGCCACACTGCAGCAAAACAAGCACAAAAAAACGGGCTGCAGCAGTTCCGGTGTCATGAAATGAAGACTGCCAGCCTGACCGCGGTCCGAAAGAGGGACGCCGCGGTTGTCCGTGGCGTCGCAGGGTGGACAATACGGTGGGTCAAGCTATCCTGTTGTTGCCTCTGCTATAGGACCAGTTAAAAAAGGTGTCTGAAAGGTTCACACTTGTGAATATGGATGGAAACACAGAAGAACATGACTTGGTTGAAAGCTGAATCCTTGGCTTGGCTTTTAACACAAGGCTGTGAAATGACATCATGATGTCCAAAGAGTACATCTGTGCCACACTACTTGATCCATAATAAAAACAAATTCTAGCCACTTTTATTCCTTTTTCTTAAGGGAGTGTTTCAAAATGTAAAAGGTGGATTTTTGAGTAAGCCAGAGACCTGAAAAATGAATAGCTGGAAATTACTAGAGTCCCACTCCGGGGCAGACTATTTGGGTGTCACCTTCAAGTTCCAGAGAAAGCAGTTGTGTCTCACCACCACCAACAACAGCAACACGAACACTGGCAACAACCACAACTAGAGGAACAGATGATATGGTCCCAACCTCTGCCTTGGCTTGGTTTCAAGTGGCAGGCTTAAGTCCAGTGAAGCAGCAAAGGCAAAAGAGGTCAATCAAGTGGCACCACCAATGGCCAGTCAGCGGATGCTCCAGGAGTATCTGGATGACCCAAAATAGGTCTATGTGAATCAAAACTTGGTGTTTTGATACGCGAAGATGTGCCAATGGCCAGTGCGCATCAGTCTGGCAATAAAGTATCTGGCTTGTCCGGTAGAAAGTGTGTCTGCTGAGCATGTGTTCAGTGCAGCTGGTGCAGTTGTCATAGTGAGAAGGACCAGTCTCTCACCTCAAAGCGTGGAGATATTGACTATAATCACAATGAACCAACATGTTATACCACACAATTAACTGTTCCTGAAACAGCAGAGGAAGAGGAGGAAGATGATTGGTCTAAATCAAGTGTGTTAACTGACCAACTGCTGGGCGAACCGTCTGAGTTTGAGGGTGAACTCTGCTTCCCTGACTGAGTATGCCACCATAGAACTTTTAAATTATTTATCATCAAACATCTTTCTTTGCCAGAAAAAGATATAGCTAGTGGAATATTATATTTGTATCCGATTTACACTGCCATATCAATTTTAGTCATATGTATGTCCGGATTAAAGTTAGACCAGTGTACAGTGAAGAAGCCTTCCTGTTCCCTTCAGGACATTGGAGACAATGCCTGTCTCCCTTCCATGCATATCCTTTTTTTGCATCTCCTAGCGGGGTTGTACCAGGAGATATTGATTTACAAGACTGCCAAACTCCAATGTGTTGTTTGCATCAATAAGGAGATACAATTGTGTACTTACCAACGTGCTTGGATTGGAAGAGATAACTATTGCACCAATGAGTGATGATATATTATCGTATGATTTGATTGATGATTTATGTGGTGGTAGACAGTGGGGACGGTGTTCAACTACCTACTATACTTGATTTTGATGATTTGCAATTTTCAGGGCCTCACAGATGACCATTTTTCGTGAAGGAGATTGACCCTTTCAAAATTAGTGTAATTTTCCTGCAGGTTTCATTACTTTATTTCTGGTTCTTCAAAGGCCAGTTACTTTAGTTAACAAACACATATCTACACCACAAAATATTCCAATCATGCTTCTCTACTTGTTCTTCAACAGCAGTGTACTACATGTTAATGTTGCATGGGTCAGGACCGGGATGGAGTAACTTTGAGTCAGGAGGAGGACGGAAGGATTCGGACAGGACTCAACAGCCAGAAGAAGGAAGTAATTGTTATCAAAGGAAAACCATGATGATGATGATGACTCTGGGGCCTAGTACTCAGCTTTGTGGACTGGAGATAGGAGTGTTGGTTTGGGAAATGCTACTGAGTGTCTGTCCTTCACTGCTGGCTCAAACGTGAAAATCCTCTTATGTACTGGTCTGCCTCTGAGTCTTCTTGGTACATTCCTCATGAAGCTTACCTTACTTTTGTCCTTCTCCTTGACGCCTCAATGCAGTTTCTGTTTTACAATGCATAGGCCTTCTCCTCTTCTGCATGAACGAAAGGTGAAAGCTCAACACTCCCGCATACCTACCGGACTGGTTCAACCAGGCACCCATGAGTGACGGACATTCCGAGAAGAATGCAGATGCACTGCCCAATTTGGCAATACAGTATCATTTTCTTTTAACAATCATTTTTTAGAACTGTGTGGGTTCACTTTACTCCTGCATAATTTGTATTTTTCAAACTAGATGGCAAAACATGTAGATATATAATAACCTGATTCTCTAAAGCAGAAGGATGGTTTGCAGTGCATTTAACTGAATTGTTTCATATTCATTCCTTTATTTCCTTCCACAAAAGATTGATGGTGGTGTGCTGCATTTCACCCTGATGAATGCTGTTTTTGTGTACTGCTTGTCTGTGTGTCACCTTTCTCCAAATGCCCTTTCCCATCCATTTATTGAACCCCTCTTTTCTTCTTGACTGTGTGATTTATTGAGGTGTGACCTAATTTTACACCATAAATGGATCACACCCTTGGTTGGGTGGATGTGGTGAAAGCGACACCAACTCACTGTGGGATTTTCTATTACCTGGGCAATAGCCCACACTGGCCCCATTTGTTCACCCACACGTCATTCATCAACATCCTCATTTAGGCCTTGTGTTGTGTTGCATAAACAATTAACCTTGTCCACTCCTGTCTCTGAGTCCACTTCTACTGAATTATGGATTTTTCAAGTTTAATTTGAATTAAATACTAGCTTCCCATTGCTCAAAAGAAGTTAATATTGCTAGTTTTTGTCATCATATCAGGTCTTCTTTGTTGTGTCATGGTGGTAGTCTGATCTCAGTCTTTTTGAAGTTATGATATAAATAATATAATACACTAACTCTGTGTTTTCTTTCAATCTAGTTGCCTGTGAAGGATAATCCTTTGATTTATCCTATAGTTAGAGTTCACCCACGTGGGAGTGGGACCTCAGTTGTGATTACTTTCCTTCCCTGTTAGTACGCTAGTCTGTTACTACTACTACCACCATAAGATGGCACCTTGGGAAACCCTGCAGTAAGAAGTCTGAGAGATGTAGCAGCCCTTACTTCATCTTTTCAGGAATGAGAACTATGGAATGAAGGGAGCTAGTTCAGTTAGTAACTAACTCCTACTGAAGATTTGTTTGTGTTTATTTAGGTTCCTGTAGGAAATATAGTCAATGGTAATTCTGCCCTAAGGCTCTTTATAGTTACAGAGGATCGTAGGACAAGGGTATAACTAGCTGGTATATACTTTTCAAAGTAGATTTAAAAAACAGACTACATTAAATGGAAGCAGTGCAAAGTAAAACACCAAAATAAAGATTTGAGGCATAAATAAAGTAAAATAAATCATTCCTCTTTCATTTCCTTAACAATTATAAAACCCACACTTTCAACCCACAACAGGACCACCCCTCTCCACAAACAAATCAACCCATCCCTAACCAATGTCCAAAGAAAAATTAAGTGACCAAAGTCCAAACCCCATTCCCACTCCCTATTGACCCCCTCCACTCACAACAAATGTCTCTCCCACCAGAACAAAATATTAAAAAATGTCCAGAAAGGGGCATTCTTCACACAGGTTTCGAGATCATCAGGCTTCCCTTGATGTGTGCCACCTGTTTTTCAGGCACTCCAGATGCTGCAGGATGCATCGCTGGAAAATGTGGTCCAAATAGGATGGGCGACACCAGTAGTCTGATGTGGACAGGCAGCTGCCAGCTTGCAGCAGCGCGGTTAATGTTGTTGCAGCTGGGAGGTTGGAGGTGTTGGCAGCTGGCTGGAAGAATTGGGGCCTGGAATCAAGGAAGCTGCCTCATCCTCCTCCTCTGCAGAGCCACCAGCTGCTTGCACTCCAAACAGATGGCCTCTAACCTCTGCCACCTCAGCTGGGCTGCTATCTCCTGGTGAGTAGATGGATCACCAGGAGTATCTATATCAAGAAAGAAAAAATAATAAAAAAGAAAAATTGTAAACAGGGCTCTGTGCAAACACATACTTAAAATTATAGTGGCACAATAGCAGTACATCCCTGGTTCCTTAGGGCCATTGGAATTTGATGTGACTGATTACAAGTCACAGGGCCATTTTTCTACCCACACATGCCTCACTATAGTTGACGAATGTTGGAATGGAAAAACTTGAACAGGCTTGAATCCATTATGGAAGCCATGAAATATATGAATAACTTGTCTATAAAAATGTGGCACATGCCGAAAATGGATTTTTCATTTTTTTGGTAGGCTGGGACAGAACTTAGGAGTGGATAAAGGACAGAAGTACTAGGAGGTGCCTGGGTGGGCACTGAGAGGCAAGAACTTGTTTTTAGTTTGCAGTGCATTGAAAACTTTGTAAACACTGCATTAACTGAAGCAGATGAACATTGCACAGACAACACTATTTTACTGCCAAATTGAACCATGTTGGAGTTAGGTCATGGTATAGGTGACTAAATGCAATGGGTAGGGAGGTGATGAATGATTGTGGGTAGAAAGATATATTTCTGCTCAGGTAGTCAAGTCAAGCCCACCACAAACATTTCTAATGGAAGAGCAAAGCTAAGTCACTGAAGCACAATGAAGGGGTGGAATAACTAGTCAGTAAAGGACATATGGTGAGGTCTTAGTTGGCAAATGCAATGGGACCATCCTAATACTACTTTCCAGTCAGCGGCACTGTTGATATGATATACTACATAAATGAGTGGTAATGCATACAGCAGAACATTGGGGGTCCACCATGACCATGTCCACACTCTATTTCTACTATATGAGCAAATAAGAGAAAGCCTTCTCAACAAACATGCATAGAAAAGATTACTTGGGCATGCAATCTTCACTGTGGAGCACCTGTCCTAAAATCTGTTTTCTTTGTCTTACAGTACCAGTCCACAAGCTACATCAGGGGAAAGGGAAAGCTTACTAACAAAGCAGAAGAAACTTACTGACTAGTACAGATAGGAGGAAGGCAGCTGCAGAAACATGAAATAAAGACAAAATATAGGATAATGAAGGGATAGCATAAAGTTACAAACCTTAGAACGAAGAGGATTAGGACAAAAAAGGAGGCAGGCAGAGTAAAAAAAATGAAAATTATTCTAAATGAGAAGAGGTAAAAGTTAGGGAAATAATAATAATATAACAGGAGGATTTACTGGGGCCGGCAAATCCGCCAGTGTGGCATTGGTGGTTGTGGAAAAAAGGATGCACAGTTCCAAAGGAAATATATCAATATAGACCTTACCATAGTCCAGGAGAGATCACGAACGATCCCTGTGGGTAACCTGAATCAGGAACAAATGCCGTCACAAACCAATTGGTGACATGCTTCATCACTGGGCTTTGCTCCTCGTCAGACCGGCACTGCAATCTCTGACGGGCCCCTTGTGGGGGCTCTTTACTAGAGATCTTTTGAAGAGAATTGCCGTAGGTGAATACAATAATGTGGGATTAGTGAGAATATGAGCCTCTGTCAAGATTAAAAACAAATTAGGTAAGGGAAAGTAAGATTAATGTTTATCTTACCCTACTCACCATGTACTATCTAATGTTAGCGAACCCTATAGTCTAGGGATCAAGTATGTGTATGGCAGAATTCGAAATCCCTATGCTGCCTTAATTAAAGAAGGTCAACATGTTTCTCGATAAAATAAGTCTATAAAGACCGTAATGCGATTCGTCAGGACCTCAAAAAATATATCATACCTAATCCTCACCATTCTGATAAATAAGGTGAAATTAGTGATACATAAACCTATAAGAAGATTTATTTTTGTTAAGAACACAATATTCTAATAATATATAGTGGCAAATAAACATGCCAGTGCCAATCAAAACATTAGTGAGAATCCCTAGTTATGCTTTGGTAACATGTGAATGAACACTTCCAAATAGAAAAAGGCTGAGGTTCTTACCCTCCTCAAATTAAAGGATGGGCCCCAACGGGAATAGCGGACAGCCTATGTCGTCCAGCCAATGTAATAATCAGCATGTCTGAGGTACGAGGAAGAATAAATAGTCATGTTATGTCAATAGTTAATCTCATGGTATGTTTCATTGGGCTAAAAAAAATGGTTTAAAAATAACCTGATTGATCAAAAATTGGCCTCTGATCTAGCGTTAAGTCATATATCATGCTATCCCTAGCTCATGTAATGGACTATGAGTGATGTCCTTTGTCAGTCCTCACCATACAATCAGTTATCACATAGATGATGAATGTCCACAGGCCTCATGGCCCTTGTTGCTCTTGTTGTAAAAGAAGTGTTGGCCATACAAAAGTAATTCTAATGTTTGTGTAAATTAATAGCATCAGAAAAATTGTTCCCTGTTATCAGGCAAAAGACAGCTCCCACCAAGATGCATTTTCATAACACGCAAGAAATATGGGATGAATCCGTCACAATAAAAATTATGTTCTCTCTCATACTATAGGTAACAGCTTCCACCAAGGGGCGAGTGCATTGTGAGTATAAGTCAGGCCAATCATCAGAATTACAAATCAATAGCCAAAACTGGTGATTGTATTATGAGGGGGCCCGGGCACCTTGGCAATTTAGGGCTCGGGTTAGAAGCACTGACATGAGACATATGTTAGTTACATCTTCATAATACATCAAATCAAACTAAGATTAATCCAATGTATTATAAATAAGTGGCAGTTCCCACCTAGGTCCGAATGCATTGTAAGTGTGTACAAAATCAGTCACGCTGATCCTCGGAAATACCAAACAAAATCCACGCATGGTAATAGTAGTAGAAGGGGGCTCAGTGCCGTATTGATGCAGGGCTCAGGTTAAAGGCATCGGGTTACAGGCATTAGCGTAGATAAATTAACGGTATCCCATGCCATCCATAATCAGGTGCCAAACACAGATATAGATTGTCACACACACCCCGTTCCAGAGTACTGAGTTAATACTCGTCTCGGGACAGAAGTACTTACTTGGGTGTCCGACCAAGCTTCATTGAACACCTACCCTTGCTCAGTTTATCCGTTAATAGCACCGGTGCGAGGACTCCAGATTTTAAAGGGGAAGTTGCATGTTTGGATGGCAAAGAAATAGAGATGGGACTCGCGTAACTCTACAATGATACTAGTCACCATCTTGGCATCAGTGCAGAGAGTCTAGTCCATTGAGGGAGAGGCTGAGTGTTGAGAGGCATAAAAATAGAAAAGGGACTAGCATTACTAGTCAATAATAGTAGCCACCATCATGAAAAGGGAAGTCAAGGTGAATACTTATATGGAGGATTAGTTTACAAGTAATTACTGATGTAGATACTGCTACACTAATTTACCATAATTGATAACTGCTCCACTTGGCTAGAGAGATGATATATGGAGAGAAAAAATATAATAAACATCTCCAAAGTATAGTTGAGGCATATAAAAGCGTAGTAATCAGGGTGATACCCTTGATCTAGAAGTTGGGATCCAAACAAATGTTATTATATAGATCTACCAAAAAATCTCATAAGTCAATAGAGTGAATGTAAGTAATGCATTGTGATGTATATCACTCGAGGGGTTGTAAGAGAGGGAATCCCCTGCATATATGTCCTCTAAAATGAAAACTCCATATTGTAAGAAAGGGGTTTCTTTTGGTAGACTCATATTAGTTGGGACCAAGAAACATCGTCATTGAGTCCCCTAATATAGGTCCTTAGTCTGTGCACCAAACGTTGCTCCTTCTAAAAAAGACTGCTGGTGCATTCTCCAATACCCGTAATACTCTTACCCATTTCATGTCATCCGGTGTATGTTTATGTTCAATATAGTTTACTGTCAACTTAGTTGTGGCTCGTTGACATCTTACTGTGCTCCTGTGTAAGTTGTCTTAACCATCCTGGTTGTCATTCCTATATAGCGAAGATCACAAGGACATAAAATCATATAAATACAATTCTTGGTCTCTCCTAAATCTATTTCTACAACATTCATAGATAAGGACAAACATTGCAATGTCCACATGGGTGGTGTACTTTCACCTTCGGCCAAGGTTGTGGTGCAGTGGTGTCCATGGTCCATTTTATTCTAGGTCTAGTATGGACTATTAGGTCCTTAATATGCTGTGTTCTCTTTAAACCAAAAAGTGGGTTATCTAAAGATTCCCCGGTGCTAGATAATATCGGCCATTTCTTATTAATGATCTTCTTTACATGATTGCTCAGAGGTGTGCAGGTAGTCACACAAGTCAACCTAGTCTGTTGTTATTTTATAGAGTCAGTCAATAAGAATTCCCTCAGAATATTGTGGGCTCTTTTTTTAGTCTGCACTATAACCCGAGAGGGGTAATGTTGATCCTTTAATTTTTGGATGAGGTTGTCAAAATGTGTGTGGCAGTCAGTGATGTCAAACAATTACGCCTCAGTCTCAAAGCTTGGCTAAAAGGTAAGTTAGTCCTCAAGGATTTGGGGTGGTAGCTGTCAAATAATAATAAACTATTTTTGTCAGTTTGTTTATGAAAGATGGAAGAATGTAGAATCCCATCGCTCAGTATAATACATAAGTCCAAAAACACTACTTACTGGTCGGAAGTAGTGGCGCTAAAACGTAGATGTTGGTCTAGTGTATTTACCCAGTCCACAAATCTACCTGCCTCATCCATTCCACCCTTCCTTACTATCAGAATGTCATCGCTATATCTTTGCCATAATCAAAAGTGTACATGTAGAGGCGGGCTAGACTGGGAGCAAAGGTGCTGCCCATAGAAGTCCCTTGTATCTGATGGTATAGATCATCTTCAAGTTGGAAGAAGTTCTCTTTCAGAGCCAAGTTGGCACAATCTAAGACAAAGCTTATTTAGGTTTCGCAAGACAAAAAATTGGAAGTTAGGATCTCCTGAACAGCTTATAAGGTGGCATCCTGTGGTATATTAATATATAAAGCCTCAACATCCAGACAAATAAAAAATGAGCATATCAGTGGTCCCATTAGCACTGATGTAGTCTAGCAGTACCAGAGTGTCTTTAGTGTCCTTAAGGAAGGTGGACGTCTGTTGGACAATGGGTTGGAGAAAAAAGTCACATTGGTAATTGTACATCAATCTCTCTGACCTGGCTAGGAACTTGCCCTCTGCTTGTCCTTGAGTACTGAGGTAAGAAATAAAGAAGATAAAAAAATAGATTAGTGGTACAGTTAATCTCCCAAAATATATTTTGATATGCAAAAGCAGTTACGTTGTACTTTTCTAAATCAGATCACCTACAGTACTAGTATTGAGTTAGCCTATTCCTAATTTCCAAAACCTAAGCACTGTTCCAAATTTCCAAACCTAAACTACATTTTGAACAACTAATGCATTGCAATCAATGATCTTCGCTTCTCATCCACCTTTAACGAGCCAACTCATTCTCCCTTTTCAATGCATAGATGCATAATAGACATCACTTGGAGACTGCAATTGGGACTGTATGAGCTATGTAAAGAAAAGCACAGTGATCGCTAACTCACTGATATTACTTACTACTACTATCACTATCTTAGTTACAGGACAGAGGAGTCTGCATGACTTCTGAAATAATCAACCCAAGCAAGAGCCAAGTAGTCTTGGGTAGCGCCGAGCACCTGGCAAGCTCAAACTGGATCACATAATATTTGAATTAAACTAAACTTACCTCTGAGTGTGAGGAGCATGCCATTTGAAAAAACACAGCATTGTAAAACACAACAAATAAATAATTACTCACCGACCCCGACACCTTTATACCCAGTAGGTCGAGCAATTCCTGCTTGCGTCACAGTATGTCCACCCAGCGGTGGGTTAACTGCTGCTGGATGTGCAGGACACACCGGTGCGTCCTACCCCACAGCAGTTGATTCTCCCGCATGGCATACCCACTCCCAGGCCTGTCACCTGCTCCCAGCATGGAGCGGAGGTGGTGCTGCACATAAAAAACAAGTGCTGCTATCTCCACCTGGGACAAAATGGCACAAGGCTACACCCTTTGGAGGCTCCAATGACCGCAAGGTGTGCTTATAGCAGCCACACTGGTGCCGCCACTCCTCTCGCCCTCGTTTGCCATGGAGCTGGGTGGTAAAAAAAAGGAATAGGAAAAGGAAAGAAGAAAGGAAAAACTAAAGAAGTAAAGGGAAAACCAAAAATGTACCAAAAAGTAACAAAAAAGTGAAAAAAACATAAAGTACACAAAGACACACACTGATACAATAAAGTAAAATGAGGGGTAAAGGAGTCAGATGAGGAGGATTGAGAAGATTAAGGGTGGAATCAAAGCAGGGCCCATCACCATGCACCAAAAAAACAAAACAAAATGGCCGCCCACACGTGGACTGCGTGGGCCATTAGCTCGAAGTTTTCAGGGCGAGAATGAACATCGCTCTCCTAAACATAAAACATATAGCATGACCAGGTGCGTCAAGCAGCTCCAACCGCTTGCGGAATTCTGTGGAATCTCACTGAGTTTTTGGGCTACTCTGCGGAATTCCAATTAGCAGAGCGCTGCGAGTCCACCCAGGCCTAACTTGAAGGGAATTGGCAGGCTTCTTCACTGCACACTGTTCCAAATCCAATCTGACCATACATGTGAATAAATGGTGGGGCTGGAAAATCAGACACAATTTTTTTTTTTTTTTAGTTTGGCAAAGCAGTTCAATCTGATAATCTGAAAGCTCTATGGGGGCCTACTAAGTCAGGGAAGAAGAGTTCATCCTCAAAACTCATGTGGTTCACCCAGAAGTTTGTCAGCTAACGCACTTGAGTCTAGCCATTCACCCTCATGCTCCTTCTTTGGCATTTCAGGGACAATGTAATTGTGTGCTATGAACTGTTGGTTCACTTTAATCATGGTCAAACTCACCACATTTTTTTAGAAGAAAGATTGGTCCTTCTGACTGTAACAACTGCACCAGCTGCACTGAACACATGCTCAGATAAACCAGATACTTTATTGGCTGTCTGCTGAGCTCTGGCCACTGGCACATTTTCCCATACCAATAGACAAATGGGTTTTGGTCCAAGTAGACCTCTTTTGAGCTGTCCAGACAGTCTTGAACCATCCTCTGAATGGTCATGGGTGCTGTCAACTGCTTGGCCTCTGTTTCCTTCACCTCCGCACTGGACTTAAGCCCTACTACCTGAAACCAAGTCATTGCAGAGGTTGGGTTTGATTCTTCTGTTGCTGGTGGTATTGCTGGTGCTGTTGCTGGTGTTGGGTGCTGTGAGACAACAGCACTGTAGTCTCTGAAAGTTAAAAGCTACACACAAAACTTATAAATGGGACTCTAACTTCCGGTCGTTACACTTCCAGGTCTCTCACAACAAACCGTATCTTATATGATGAAACATCCCTTCCTGAAAAAGGAAAGAAAGTGGCCAGTATTTTTTTTTGTACCAAGGATCAAGTATTGTGGCACAGAGGTACTCTTTGGAGAACACAATTTCCCTTTTTAATCTTGGATGAACATCCAAGGAAGGATTAAGCTCTTAATCAACTGATGTGCTTCTCTGTTGCTGTTTACACCAGTGAATCTTTCCAACACCTTTTTTAACTGGTCCTGTAGCAGATGCAACAACAGTATAGCGTGGCTCATTGTACTGTCCTATTTGCTAACGTCCCATGTGAAAACTTCAAAAGGAAGTAGTATTTGTGTCAGGCATTTGACTAAGGTCCATTTCCATTTGTCAATCTCCACTGTCGTCCTACTCTTTGAAGGAAGTAGTTAGTGATCCGTCTGTACTGCTCAAACAGACATTGCAACATGTAGTAGGTAGAGTTCCAAGGTGTTGGTGCCACCTGTATGATGACTTTACCTAGTACTCTATTAGTACGCTGAATGATCCCCAACTGCTGCTGGGATTTAAAAGAATGGCTGAAATTAGTGCAGATTCTTCTGCAGGTGGCCAGTGTGTTGCTGACTATGTCTTCTTTCCTTCTTTTTTTTTAGAAAGTCCTGCACAACTAGGCTGATGCAATGCACCAAACACAGGACCCTGAAATATCCACCCTCTACCATGTCCTTGACTGCATTACTGCCACTGTCCAGGGCAACAAATCCAATTATGAGTCCTCTGGGTCTCAGCCATTCAAAATCCTTGCTGTAAAGTCTTCCACGATGTTTGCAGCTGTAAGGGATTTCACCATGATGAACTTTACTAATGTTGCATGCTGCTGAACACCCTTAAAGGTTTCTTCAGTGCTGAGATCTGCAGATAGCTGTTACCTAACCCCCACAAAATTGATCCAATGTGCAGTGATGTACATGTATTACATTGCTTGTCAACTGGTCCACATGTCTGTCATCAGGTGGATAGTGTGAACAGCAGTCTACTGCAAAGCTTGTCCAACCAATTGCAGATGATGGAGCACTGAAATAGCAACCCTGGTAGAAATAGGTTCCCCTGGCAACCTTCCATTTCAAGCTGATGGCCGCCACACATTCTAAAAATACCATTCCTTACCCAAAAGCAAAAGGGACGAGGTCCATCACTAACATTTTAGCCAGCTTCCCATTGTACAAACATGCTGTTGGATAGTTGTGTTTGTAGAGTTGCTCCTGTCTAAACATGCACATGATAGCAGCTTGTATTTTTTCTTTTGTGGTGCCCTGAAGCAGGCAAGTTCCATCGAGGACCAGGAGGTAATAGACCCAAAGTGCATCTTGGAGGAGTTGTCACTGTGTGCGGTGGTTTCTCCATCTGGGTCATGTGACATTTTGGGGTTGCTAATGCGGATGATGCTGCTGGCACTCTGTGGGGGACAGGACTGTTTTGTGTAAAGCTGTCACCCTCTTCCTCCTTATCACCTCCCACTGTGTTCAGAGCTGATTTCCCTCTCTCATCACCATCACCACCTGCAGCAATTTTTAAAGGTGCTTCTCCCTCTGGATTACATGATTTTTTTTATATGTGTTGTTTAGCCTCTAGTACCATAGTGTGCAACAGGCTAACCTAGATAAACACTTGTGTGGCAAATGGAGCATATTGCAATATTATCATCCTGCTTGCAAATAGTATGTGTGCTACTGATGCCCCTTCCAATGCCCGAAGAACTGAAGGTTGGTGGGTGTGTTGATGATTGCCTCTCTGCAGTGCGTACTTCAACTGAGGTAGGGGTGGATGCAGGTCTCAGTGGGGCTTTACAAATATGGAAGCTGGTGGTGGTGGCAGTGGAACCAGTGCCACATCCCTCTGAGAAGGGTTGAATTGGAGGGAAAATGTTGGTGCCCTCTGAGGCATCTTACATGACAATGATTGGCTTGGTCTCCTCCTCCCCCTTCCATAATTCTAAGGCTTTCAGGAACTTTCCTTTTCCCTTGTCCCTCATGGCTCAGCCACGCTCCAATCCATGTCCAGATCATCGGGGGAGCTTGCAGAAGATGGTGGAGTACCCTTTCTATTTCTTGCTGGAGATAAGGAAGCCAATGGTTCAAGAAAAGGTACATTTTGCTCAGCAGAAAGCTCAGCCTCCTGTTCTGCTCCAACTTCAGAAAGAACTATTGATGACTGCAACTACTGTGCTCAGTTTCCTACGTTTATTAGATTGAGTACTTGTTTGCAGCTGAGACAAATCCAATTCAGACTCACTGCTTGTCACCATGATTGCAGTGGCTGCTTCGCTGAGAGACATGGGCTTAGTATTAGGTTGGCATAGTAGCATTGTTAATACAGGAGTGGTGCTCCCAGCGTGCTGCCCGGAGGACGGTGCGGCAGGCACACAATGCTGCCTGAAAAAGGAGGAGGGGGCAAGCCAGTGGTGGTAATCTGTTTTTTCTTCTCCCCTCACTTGCCACTTTCTCGGCAGGACCTTTCTTTGGGGCCATCTTCAAGCTCTGTCAGTTGGCACTTAGCTGCACAAACAGAAGCAGAGGAGTCATGTGTTGTGGTCATATCACTTTGTGCCGTCCTTCTGACTGGCAGTACTGTGGGCAGTGCCCCTGCAAATAAAGCCAAACAAACAAGAAAACATTTTAGAGAAATGTGGCATTTTTTAAGTTTGAATTATTCATAGTACAGATAACATAGTTTAGTGAGGTTACCCCAGATAATTAATGAAAACAACAGTGTATCGATTCCAATCCACACCACACCATAACATAATATTTTATCAGAATAATAACATATAGAACTGTTTGCTTTAATTGAAAGGGGTGTGCACTTATGGCAGACAGAAGGGTGCATAGAACATGGAATAATCCTTAAAAAATGAATGCTGTTGTGCACCTA
The DNA here is from genome assembly GCF_031143425.1 of Pleurodeles waltl. Lineage (NCBI taxonomy): Eukaryota > Metazoa > Chordata > Amphibia > Caudata > Salamandridae > Pleurodeles > Pleurodeles waltl. The sequence continues at coordinate 915,816,723 of NC_090446.1, forward strand.
TGGCAGGCTGGAAGTGCATAGAAAATGGAATAATCCTTAAAAAATGAATGCTGGTCTGTGCCTATGGCAGGCAGGAGGGAGAATGGGGGGAAATGGAATAATCTTTAAAAATTAATGCTGTTGTGGCCTATGGCAGGCAGGGGGTGTAGAGAAAATGTAATAATCCTGAAAAAATGAATGCTGGTGTGTTCCTATTACAGGCAGGGGGTACAGTGAAAATTGAGTAATCCTTTAAAACCAATGCTAATGTGCACCTATGGCAGGCTGGGGATGTAGGGAAAATTGAATAATCCTTCAAACAAAATTCTGGTGTGCACCTATGGCAGGCAGGGGGTGCAGGGAAAATTGAATAATTTTTAAATAATGAAAGCTGGTGTCAGGAACTGTTGGGGGTGCTGCCTAGACTGGTGGCAGGGAAGACAAAGGAGGCAGAATACTGGTATAGAGCTGTCCATCCAAGATCACACAGAGAGTCATAGGAGAGAGGGAATCCAAAAGGGAAGCTCTATTCAAGGGAATAAGAGAGATAAGAATCAGAAAGAACAGCTATTCAAGATGCAATGTGTCACCCAAACTAGCTAACACCCCAGGACAAATGTGAAAGACATATTGTTAGAAATGTGATCGCTGGTTGGCAGTCAGTTTGCACTCTGTCAAAGCAGGGACTCTCACTCTAATAAGGGCAATGGAGGTGCACATGTAGGATAACCTTTGCTCCCCCCCTAAGTAGCTTGGCACAAGTAGTCAGGCTTATCTCAAAGGCAATGTGTAAAGTATTTGTACCAAACCACACACAGTAATACAGTGAAAACACCTCAAAATGGACACCACACCAGTTTAGAAACATGGCCAATATTTATCTAAATCAAACAAGACCAAAACAACAAACATCCAACATAGACAAGTCCAGATATGACGTGTTAAAGTAAAAAAAGCCTGGCTCCATTGAAAACAATGGAAACGTTATTGTCACACAAAGTACCTGATTTGCATCAAAAATAAAGCTGCACGGATGAACGTGTGTTGAAAACGTGAGTGTTGCATCAATTCATTACCCGCAAGTGAGGCCGAGCGTCGTTTTTTTATCCGGTCGAGTGGGTGATGCGTCATTTTTCTCTGCCGCAAGAGACTGATGTGTCCATTTCCGGATGGGAGACCTTGGATCCACGCAGGTTCACAATGATTTTGATATCCAGCGATGATGCATGTGGAATCCGGCCACACGGTGATAGAAAACTGCTCTGAGTGGGGTTTTCAGGAGCCGCAAGTGGGTGTTTGCATCATTTCTCCAGCCGGGATGCAGGTGATGCATCGATTTCAGAGCTGCGATGCAGGTGGTGCATCGATTTCACCCACGGGGTGGGTGGCACATCATTGTTACAGCTCCGTTGCAGGTGGTGCGTTTTAATTTTTCCTGCACTGTGTCTGTGCGTGGATTTCAGTCCTTGTCCTTGTAGCTTCACATTTCAAGGGCCCAGGGACCGAATAGGGCACCACTTGGCAGGGCAGGAGTCTCAGTAGAGAGTCCAAGTGCTGGCAGAGGAAGTCTTTGATGGCCCTGATACTTCAAAACAGGAGGCAATCCCAGTCCAAGCCCTTGGAGACACCTCACAAGCAGGAATATGCCAAAAAGTCCAGCCTTTGTCCTCTTTCAGGCAGAAGCAGCAATTGCAGGCCAACCCAGCAAAGTGCAGTCACAGGCAAAGGGGCAGTACTCCTTCTCCAGCTCTTCAGCTCTTCTCCATGGCAGAGGTATCTGCTGAATCCAGAAGTAATCTCAAAATCTGGGCTTTTGGATCCACTACTTATACCCCTTTCTGCCTTTGAAGTAGGCAAACTCCAAAGGAAGGTCTCTGTTGTTCACAATATCCTGCCTTGCCCAGGCCTGGTTCCAGACTCACACCAGGACGTTCTAAACTGCATTGTGTGAGGGTAGACACAGCCCATGCAGGTGTAAGTGACCACTCCTTCCTTCACTCTAGCCCATGTGGCTCATCAGGATATGCAGGCTACATCCCAGCTCCCTTTGTGTCACTGTCTAGTGGACATTCACAACCAACCCAACTGTCAGTCTGAATCAGACAGGGAATACACAAGCAGGCAGGGTCACAGAATGGTTTAAGCAAGAAAGTGCCCACTTTCTAAAAGTGGCATTTTCAAACTGACAATTTAAAAAATAACTTTACCAAAAGATGTATTTTTGAATTATGAATTCAGAGACCCCATACTCAACCTCTATCTGCTCCCAAAGGGAAACAGCACTTAAAAGTTATTTAAAGGCAGCCCCCATGTAACCCTATGAAAGAGATAGGCCGTGAAACAGTGAAAACAGAATTTGGCAGTATTTCACTGTTAAACACATGTAAAACATACACGTTTATGCCCCACCTATAACATACACTGCACCCTGCCCATGGGGCTACCTAGGGCTGACCTCAGAGGTGCCCTACATGCATAAAAAGGGAAGGTTTGGGACTGGAAAGTGGGTAAACTTGGCAGGTCGAACTGGCTGGTTAAAACTGCACGCACAGACACTGCAGTGGCAGGTCTGAGCCATGTTTACAGGGATTCTCATGTGGGTGGCACAACCAGTGCTGCAGGCCTGTCAAGCAGTACAATGTATAAGTAAGGCCTACAGGTGATTGGAGGGCTAAGGCGGGACATTTTATTTCCACAGCCGATTAAAAAGATAAATAAGGATCTTGTTTGTGACCTATCCATAAACAATACGAGAAAAGTATAGAATACTCTTCCAGTGCATGATGTCAGACAGCCTCTGTTTATGTCTGCTTTCAGGGGCCATCAAGCAACACTTACGGTGATTTGCACTCACCTCTTGTCTCTCTCAATCCTGATGTATGCACCACAACTACAACACACTCTTTTTTCTTCTTGTTAGAAATTCGTGTTTGGTTCAGATACAGACTATTGTCACCTTTCACAAAGACCTCTTTGATCTTAAGTCGTAGGTAACAAACTTCTCAACATGTGTAAAAGCTACCCCTTTGACCTTTTACCTGTTAAGGTAAAAGGTCACATTAATCAGAATACATTACATTACATTACTTCACTTTACATTTACTACACCTGTCTTTATCTGTATCCTCCTCTTCCCAATCACCAATTGGGTCCTGGAGTGAAGAGAAAAATAGACAGCAAGTTAGTGGTTCCTCAGGGCCCCCACCATGTAAGGGTAAAAGGGGGCCCCTTTGGGTCTTTTGGCGTCATCGTCGCTGTCGTCTTCTGATCTGTCCAGTGCTGCATAGTCACATAGGAGGCTGTGGATCATCTTCCGGCAGGCCATGGTCGATGTCTTCATTTTTCCTACCACCAGGCGTTTTCTGAAAAACAGAAGTACATTTTCAAAATAGTACAGGAGCCTCCTGCAGTCCTGGAGGTATCTAAGTGCATGCGTCCCTGGGGACAAACCATACATTAATGAGTTGGCAGAAATGCATGATGTTCATTTCAAGGCCCCAAGCTCAGCGTTTAGGGCCTTCAGCAGGTCCTGGACCTAGGCCAATTCCCACAAGAGATGGTAGGTTGTCTCGCCTACGGTGTATACTTTCGGCCAGGACTTGTATCTGTTGATCCCTCTTGGTGCATAAAGTCTCTCACAAGTAGACCTACTTGGATAGCCAGCCAGGCGATGTCTTTGTGGTAGGCATTTAGAGGAAAAGGTCTCCCACATGTGGTCCTCTGTGGCAGAGGGCAGGGCGCTGATTGGTTCACTAATGTCCCTCGCACAGATCTGGTGTAGGACGATCTTCAGAGTCACTGATTTGGGGCGGCAGCCACCAGACCAAACTCCTTGATGAATCTTTCCACATCCTTGTATAACCAGGGGTATCCCAGTTTTAGGGGACATCGCTTGCCCACTCTGCCCATCCAAGGCTCCTCAACATTGGCAACAGGAAGAAGCGTGCCATCAGAAAGCCGACATGGCTCTCATCTTCGGGCCTCTGGGTGTTCCTCACGCAGTGGCACACAAAGATTCCCCTCAGGATGTTGGTGATGTCCGGCACTCCGTTTGCCTCCTTTGTCGCGGGCCTGAAACATCACCTCCCTCTTCACTCTGTTCATCTTGGAGCGCCAGTTGAAATAGAAGATCATTTTTGTGATGTCCTTGGCCATTTGAGGCTGCACTGGCTACACTTGAGCGAGGTACTGGAGTACTGGCAGGGTCTCGTTCCTCAGGACCAAAGGCTTCCCTTTGATTGTCAGCTTCCAGAGGCTCCAGAGTCAGAACTTGAGTTACGTGTCCAACCAGTTTCCCCACCTATGACTTCCCAGCCGCACCTTTTCTGCCAAACTAGACTCCAAGGATCTTGAGTAAATCCTGCTTGATGGGGAATGGCAGTGGGTCTCGGATCGGGCTCCAGTGGCTGAAGAGTAGGGTTTCTGTTGATCTTCACTCCTTACGTATTTCCTAAATCTGTACACGTCTTCTCCAGTTCCTTCATGGCGCCCCGGTCTGCACAGAATACTGAGTTATTGCCTGTGTTGAGCCAACACTTCGCTTCGCCCTTCCCATTGCTTCCCGGTACTGTCACTACTCAGATGTTCCTGTTATGCCTGAAGCGTTTGGCGAGGAGCTCTAAAACACAAATAAACAGAAGAAATGAGAGTGGACAGCTCTGCCTAACACCCAACAGGGCAGTAAAGGGGTCGGTTTTCTATCCATTAACCAATGCCATGCTAAAGATATTGCTATACGCTGTGGTCACCATGTCACAAAAGAAGCCACACAGTCTACTCGAGGAATATCTCTATTGGCAGGTTGCAACTACTCCTTTGATTAGGAATGTGGATCATGGAACCTGTCTTAATGCTTAACCTGACGAGTGGCACTTTGAGATCTGTTGTTAGAGGCACAGAGGATACCACTGTGTTGTGCTGAAAAGTAACAAAGTCCTGCTTCTGGAAATCAATAGGCTGAGATGGTGGCACCCAGGTCAGTAGGGAGGACCTCCTCACTGCCGAGCCAGTGTCTGAGGTAGCCTTGCGATTTTTTTTTTTTAGAACCCTGCCCACTGAGTAAGAGTTAAAGATGTCAGGGAGAAGATGATCCAGGCACATTCAAATAAGGAAGAGTGATATGAAATGACAGCATTTGAAAAGTGAAAGAAACGCAGTGATGCTCGAGTGGTTCTCCACGGGAATGCGGGTATTGGTCCTCTACTGCTGTCTATGGACATCATTCAATATCCAAGAGCGCTGCGTGTTCACCTCATGTGTGTCTTCAGTAGTGGTATTTGCTGCCGAGAGGTCGAGTTCAGGCCTCTTTAATGCTTTCACTTGAATATTTCTATTGCACAACTGTCAAATGTTACAAGTACTACAACCTTAAGATAAAACAAAAAAAAGGATATCATCAGAACAAATAAACACCCTCTGTGGTCTTAAATTGTTCAGATGAAAGGCATGTTTTTAATTTGGCCCTGTATCACCGGGGCCTCACTCCTTGACAATAGACCCACCTCCAACAACATATTCCACTACTCCCCACATTGGCAGGCCAAAATTCAAACATCTTTTGGGTTAGAGGTCATAAACCCCGGTCCGTATTTTATTAAAACATAAAAACTTTTTCAGTTAAAGACCACAAATAATTTAAAATATTTATACACTGTAACTCTTAATGTTTACAGATTTATATACATATTTTTATGACTACCCTTAACAGAGACACCAATACATCCAATTTCCTAACACTATCTAGACAAGTTACTGCGTATCACAATTCAGGCATTGAGTGGGATCATGACTGGACCCAAAGGTGTTTCCTGTATCAGAACCACCCTTTCTCATCTATTGTACCTGGAGCAGTCCCTCCTTAGGGTTAGGATCCCACCCACCTGCATCCCCTTCCAGGGTACGCCGGTGCAGGGGGCTCGCCTGCCCACCAGGATACCTCCCTTGAGCACCCCCTATGCCTATCAGTACCCCCAAAGGACCAGTGCTAGCTGTGCACCAATTGTGCATGCGTGGGTGGTTGTCCAGAAGGGCCAGGTGCTAGCAATCACTCACAACCCCCTGTGCCCCTGAATCCTCCATTCGACTTCCTGCCAGCACCCCTTGGGGGGGTCCCGTGACATCGCTGTCATGCTTACTTAAGGAAAGGTATGCTCAATTGCCCCACCAACCATGACCTCACCCGCCACAGGCAGCATAGTTCCCTAACTATTTGGCTCCTCCCCCAATCAGCCACCCTCCTGAGGGTGGTGAATTAGCCAGGCCAATAGGTTCTCTAGAAAAAATGTTTACCAACTTTTGACAGGTGTACACCGTCCTTTAGGAAAAACGTTTACCTTTTATGCAACAATGGGGTATTGGCAAAAATCTAGATGATCTGAACAACTTACCAACCTTGCTATTTATTAACATCACTGAATCATTCAAGTCCGTGACTGAGTTACTATTCCTCCACTGCAATCTTGGGATGATGTTAGTCCATGCCAGCACTGCCTGAGGGAATTTCTTTATCAGCCAACCAATCTCAGAGATCAATAGTTCAAATAGACTCTTCCAGCCAATGTGGACCAAATTGTTGCCACCGAGATGCACTACGATGATGCCAGGGGGCGTGTACCCCGTGGGTAACATCGTGCCTAGTGTAGACTTCAGGTGGGCCAGCCGCAGACCTCCACTACCTTAAAACAACAAGCAGTAACCAACTTGCCACGCCCTGGCTGGAAAACCTCCTTCCAAATAAACCTCTTCTGTGTGTTGCATGTAAGAGTGGCCTAAAACCAAGACAACTACAACTCTGGTTGCCTCTACGCTGACAGGAACCTCCAAGAACTCCAGCTACTCACTCAACTCTTTGCACCCACCACCTGCATCAACATGAGAAAAAGTAAAGAGAGAAGACAGGGATAAAGTGTAGTCTTTACAACAAGTGCAATCTAACGTAGCACGTGTAGCAATTCGGAGACCACCTGCTGATTCTTTGCACTGCTGACCCTAGAGCCCCATTGCTGCTGCCGCAATGGCAGCGACTGTCCTAAATGAGTGAGACCTAATCCCCGAAGGGTCACACCCCACTGCCGGCAGAGCCCCGTTATGAGTTCTACAAACTGGTATCTGTTCAGAGGTGTTCTATTAGTATGGACCACTAGGCCCCCCCACCCTGTGACTAGTGAGCTAGGAATGATTCAGTGTTATGTATGGGGCAACACACATTACCTGTGGCCCTATGCAATAAGATGTGGTCACGTCTACTGACCTGGTCTGTCTTGGAGCAGGGGATATTAATGGCCAGAGCCTTAGCCCTGTCAATCTACTGAATGTCTGTCAGCTGTAACCCTCCTCCAATCGCCCTCTTGTTTTTGGCTACCAACTCGCTTACCCTGAGGGCCCCATAAAAGGTAAAGGTAAATGCTTCCCTAAAGAGGTTGACCTACCCCAGTGACCAGCAGATGTCTCACAGGTACCCTAGAATTACTGCCAATTCGTCTGTATCAATGGGAAACAAGGCCCTTTGTGCTAAGAAGACTTGGGGGGTCATTATGACCCTGGCGGAAAGCGGAGAACCAGCGGTAAGACCGCCAACAGGCTGGCGGTCTTACTTTGTGGGATTATGACCATGGCGGTTACCGCCATGGTCATTCGCCGGTTCTCCGTTCTGCCCACTAGACCGCCGGCGGTTTTGGCCCGGCTTACCGCCGTGGATTTCCAGCGGTTTGAACCGCCATGAAATCCATGGTGGTAAGCACTATCAGTGCCAGGGAATTCCTTCCCTGGCACTGATAGGGATCTCCCCCACCACCCACCCCCAACCCGACTCCCTCCCCTACCCCGCCACCACCCCTGCCACCCCCGAAAGGTGGCAGGGCCCCCTTCCCCACCCGACCCCCAACATCACATCACCCATACCCACACGACACGCACGCAGGCACCACCTACACACTTACACGCACACACGCCGACATACATGCCCCCCTTGGTCCTGTCTGTGTGTCACAGCATTTTTGCAAAAAAGGATATTGCGTGGTGTGGCGCCGGCAAAAACCACTGGCCACCCTTCGCCCTTTGGCACCCCTAGGAATGCCATCACTGAGGTGGAAGCAAACCAATCCGCACCCCCTACATGCTCAAGAACTTGCAATCAGCTCTAAATGCCCTCTCATAGGCACGCCTGGTTATGGGCGCTAAGGTGGCTGCCATGAGGTCCGGTAAACTTGGACACCAAGCCGCCACAGATGGTCCGGGAAAGGCTTAGAGAAGCCTGCTGCTCCTGGGTGATGGAATCTGAAAGCTTCATCTTCAAATAAGACAATGCATCAGCGGTGTTGTTTAACATGCCAGGGACATGTTTGGCTTTGTACAGTACATTTAACTTCAAACACAGCAGTACGATTTCTTTTAATAGTCTCAAAAATGTTTGAATTGCGCTGCCTGTTGATTGATGCATTCTTCCACTGTCCTTTTCCGACCAGAACACAACTGACTGGTTGCGGATCTGCTTTGGCCAAATGGACAATGCCACCAAGATTGGAAACAGCTCAAGGAATCTAATCTTAGTACACCATGATGACCCCAGAATAGCTGCAATATCTCGCCACCTGCTTCTTTGGTGCAGAGATCTAGCTCCGCATTGGTTCTGAGCTGACCGGGAGCAACACCGTCCTATTAAAATCCCTCAGAAATGTCTCCCAGATTCTCATATCTTGCCTGACCTCACAAGACAGTCTGGTGTGATGATGCTTCACCTTTAGGCCATACATGGCCTGGGCAATGCCCCGGGGGAAGGGGCATCCATGCTGATGATCCACACTGCGAAGATCAGCTGCCCAACCAAGACTTCTAACTGATGCAATGTGACGTTCTTAGCTCTAGACATGCTTGCCAGGTACTTGCTGGGTTGGAAGCCTTCTCTGCTGCCTACCAGGATGACATTGCTGTCTTCAGTAGCAGCTAGGAGAATGCAATGTGACCTTAGCTCCCAGACATGCTTGCAAAGCTTCCAAAAAAGTCTTAACCTTCTCCAAGGGTAGTTTTGAGACTCCTGCCACAGAATCCAACTCCATTCCGAGGAACTCAATCGTTGTCACAGGTTATAGGGCCTTGCCCTGAGCTAGTGGGAGTCCAAACTCTCCCATCAAGTTCCAAATAGACTGCAAGGCCTTGGTGCATTGCCACATTCCGGTGGCCTCTAGTGCACCACCCATTGATGGCCCACCCTCCTACTGAAGACCCAATCCAGAAACGTGCGGAACTTCTCAAACTAGGAGCATGATACCGAGCACCCTCAAATTGCAAACCCAGCAGAATAATATCCAGTAGATGTACAGGAATTAAGCAGAAAGAAGATTTTGTCAACAAGGTCCCAGCTCTCATAGCATCTGAATCGCCTGATCAAGGGAAGCATACTTAACTGAGCATAATGCACCATCAATAGCCTCATTCACTAACTGACTCCAGTGAGCGGACAGGTTGGTTTTCAATCTAAACTCACCAGGCTCTTTTTTCCGGACCACCACTAAGGGGGAGCAGATGAATCCCTCAAGAGAGTTCACGTCAAATGGACCTGCCACTTAACCAAGACTCAAAATCTTTTCCCTGGCCACCCCAGAATTGGTCCTGAGAGACTGTATGTTTTTCTACAGTAAGGATAGCTCACATAACCTTATGCTGGGATTCTGAAACCTTCCTTAAAACCTTTGTGTAATGTCTGAGCTGCCACATGATTATCGTGTACATTGATCCATGCAGTCAAGTTAAACGGTGAGGGAGCTTTGTCAAAACCGAGGTGGTTTTTCCTGTTTTTGGCGCTCTTTTCTTTGGACTTTCTAAAACACTTGGATTCGGGGTGGGATGCCAAGCAAACAAAACGAGCACCAGTGTTTGAACCGACAGGTCCCTGATGGCGGGGTACAGGTTTGCCTGTTGAAACCCCAATGAGCACCTTTCTTCATGTCCCACTGGGTTGCTAGTGGACCCTGATGCTGCACGCCAGGGCTGATTGGTGGCAGCATTAGGGCAGTGAGGTTCAATGTAAAGGAGCCACGTGATGACATCTATCTGATCCCAGACTAGTATGGGCCTAGCGGGGACTTAATCCTCCTGAACTCCTTATCATACTCTTTCCAGGCTGACCCACCATACTCGTCATGAGCGCACACAATCCTATTTTGAAGGTGCTAGATTTTGGTAGCACATGAGTTGGGTGTCTAAATCATTTAAACACTCAGCCAAAATGGCTGGTAAGCCAAAAAGTCTCTAGCCTAATTCACAAGTGCTTCCTCAATCTACTTCTTTTACGTCCAATGGCCACAGTCCTTAAAGTGAAAACATTCATTGCAAAATGTGGCTTCCTTCCTTTTGGATTTATCCACAAGGAATTCCAAAACATATATGTATGCCTCCTTCAGATTTTCCCTTTTACTTCCATTGAGACATGCTTGTCAAGCTGTATATGCTCAGACTGCAAACCAACGGCCCATAAAGGAGTTCCTGTACCTGTGTTTGCAGCTTCCTTAATAGGAGGAGTTCTCACCATCGCTGCAGATCCCGTGGGCATACCGCCCCCTAATGCAATTGCAGATGTTCAAGGTATCTCTACTGCTGGCTGAGAGGGGGCCCCACCAAGCCCTGCCACAGGAGCGACCCCTAACAATCCCAACTGACTCCCTCTGGAGGTTGCCAAATTAAATGGAGGTGCCCCACTGGCCCATGCAGCGGCCCCTATAGCAACCGTACTCCCTTGCAATCCCTGACCACCACCATCAAGATGAGCCACCAAGCGCCTAGCCTTTTCCAAATCATCACCATCACCAATACCCACAGGGGCCCCCTCAGCAGGGGGGCGGACAATACCCCCACTTTGGAGAGCCAAGGCAACACACTTGTTAAATTAGCCACCAAGTCTGACTGGGCAGTCCCACTGCAGACATAACCCCAATAGCTATAAACTTGTTGCCATTCTCCACAATGCCACAACCAGCTGCAAGTCTCATTACCTCTGTGACATTATCCTGAGCCGCTACCTGGCTTGTGTCACCAAGCAACGGGGTCTGCCCCACCGGTGTAAATTCGAGAGGGGTGGCACCCTGAACCCTGATGCACTAGGGTTAGCTGATGCCTGCCCACACAAATCCACTTTACGTTTGACCTGTGTGCAGGCCCTCTTCGAGACCAGAGAAAATGCCTCCTTGAGAAGGAACCCTGACCTTCTAGGTCTCTCTACCTTTTTTATAGGCACACCTGTGGGCTGCAACTTCATTGAAGCAATTGCTCTGTCCATAGCATCCATTCTATGCACCAATGCTTCTTGAAGGTCCTCAGTCCATGAGCGATTGGTGCCTTTTCGTAAAACCACCAGACCTTACCGCAGAGCAAGTCAGGCAACCAAACAAAATTTTAAATAGCATGCAACCAATCTGGCAAGAAAGCTACAAGATTAGTCCTCACAATGTCACTTCTCAGGTTCAGAATGCACATTACAAACAAGCACCGGGTAGCAGTGAAAAGATGGCCGCCCTGTGCCACTGTGAGGACTTGCCTTTCACATCAGACTACACTGACTAAACGTGCCGGACCCTACCCAGTGCTAATGAGCCCAGCTGTTTGCAACAAAGCAAGAATATTCAACAGTCAGCTTACCATGCCACTCAATTGCCGGCCCAAAAAGCTCAAAACCGAAGCCACAAAAGCATTACCCCAAAATGTGGCCACCCATTAGTGACAAGACAACAAAAACACACCACTGAGTACACAACTTCCCGGGTCAGGTGAGCTAAGCTCAAAGGCATATAGCCCCAGGCAGGAGACAGCTGGGCTGCTCACTGTCCAAATGCAGAGTGGAGCTCGCTGGACCTGAGACCACAAAGAAGGAGAGAAAACAAAAAATATCCTAGATGAAAAAAGAAATTCCTCTATGTCTGCTGGAAGGGAGCAGGCGGCCCCCTAGTAAGGGAGCAAGTTAAAGGACCTACTCGCACCTCGTAGTCTCTTCTATGGGTGGAGCACGATAGGCACACTAAGGGTATTTGACCCAGAAGCACTCCAAGCGCTCGCAATCGCGCTGCAGCCAATCTCCGCCCGCCTTACTGGGGCATGGCAGTGCTTTGCACCGCTGACCCCCTGATCCAGCCCGGTGCGGACCACCATATGTGTAGTTCTCCTGATCTGGGGGAGCCTTTGCCAAACTGATTCAAGGATTGGTAAGAAGCAGCCAGTTACTTGGGGGTCAGTCGCACTTAGGCATGCTTTCACAGCTGCAATGCAGCTCCTGATGTTTAACCAAAGAAAGACCAGTTTTAACAGTTTTCTCCTTAGGGCTTTCAATGTTGTGTAAGTCCATATGATATGGAGTAATGTTTCTCTACCCGTTGTGCAAAATGTACATGTAATAGCAGTTTTATCCCTTAAGCAACCATAGTGAAAGTCCTTTATTGGAAACAGACAGAGCCATGCTCTTAACCTTGCTTCCTCCTATTCGATGCACTAAATCCCAGCATTTATGCCTTATGTTTATTCCATAAGTACCATCCAATTATGTTTCCTTTTTGAAAAACTGAATAGTCTTCTGCAAAAGATATTAATTGCGCTTAGTTTACTACCACTTTTTTTGTTTGTTGTGGTGGTAGTCACATCGACTTTATTGATGAACCTGTGGGATTGTTAAAGAGGTTACTCGGTAATATCCCAAAGGGTTTGTGTTCACTGGGTCAGTAGTAATTGTTTTAATAACCCTTCTGAGGCTACAATTTTGACCACCCTCCAAATTCACCCAAACAAGACACCCAGAATTGGATGAATCGGAGATAGTATTAAGCCTCAATTTCTGGAGGCCATGTGTTTTTGACATAAGACACCTCCCAGCACATCACAAATAGCAGAAAACAGTCAATTAAATAAAAAGTATCACACAGTTACTTCTAAATTAGCAGAATATTTAAAGAGTTTTATTAAAATATTCATAAGCAAGGCGATACAGTTTCAATGTCATGTAGTCTCTTGGAAAATAGACAGTACAGAGAAGTGCAGAGTCAAAAATATTCCAAGCCCCAAGTGGACAGCTAAATCAGAAGAGAAACGGGCAACATCCCTAACAGCATCAAAGTCTTTGGGAAAGTCTTCTGGCTCACCCCTAAAATCACAGTTTTTTGTACTTTTTGTATGTGAAATTACCAAAAATGTAGAATCACTGTGGTGTGAGCAAATGTATCATTTCATAAAGAAATCAGAAAGCACGAATATTAAATGGCATATTGTCTTAACACGTAAGCACTACCTCTTTATATGAATAAATATTCCATCCATTCTTTACTAAGCAATCAGGTGATAGTAGAACAAACTAGATACATGAACAACAGCAAACTTTTATGAATGATAGGGTACAGTTAACGAAGGGAAGGATCTTGAAATGTAGCTGCAGTTTTAACTGTGACTGAGAACGTTCATCAAAAACAACATGAATGACAATGGAAATAAAATGACGACTCTGCTTCAGGGCGTATTGCAGAAATAACAAACAGTGCCCTATGCAGGTGGAAGACAACGGGTCTCGCGTTTGCTCATGTTAGAGCTCATAGCGTTGTAAACTCCTAACCGGACTTTTCACTCGTAATAAAACCTATCGGCAAAAGTGCAATTATGTACCTAACCGGAAAAAATGCAATTAACTGTGTAACAGGGTGAAAATGCAAAGCGCTCGACTTCTGCCAAGCGAGATCACGCTGCGAAAATAGTGAAAAAGTAGTCCACGAACCGGACGGAAAACAGCGAGCCTTGTATGTTCTCTGTACTTGGTCAATGCGCTCGAGGAGGGCTAACCACCGGTAAAGGCATGACGTATGCGTGCCTTCCACTAATGAGATCAAGCAGATTCTAGCAGGCAAGCCCACGAACCAATGAAAGACACTGATGTGACATGGACGGGGCTCTGAGCCCTTTTTAATTCCTAAAGCGTCTCGCTTAGCGAAACGCACGCACAAGCTTTTGTCTCTCAATCTCTTTATTTCAATGTAAGTATAACTATATTAGCCTTTGTCTTTACTTTGGTCTGCCTGCTGTTTCCGGCAGCCTGCCTGTCATGACTATCTCTGTCTATAGTGAAACCTATCACTATGTTGATTCGTTCTGCCTCTGTCCAGTTACCTTTATATCCAAATACAGTACCACAAAAGTGACAGGTGCTAATTGTTCTCCAGTACATACAAAGATCTGAATTGCTCAGCTGCTTGAAGCTTCATAGTTTGCCACCCATAAAATCAGTCAAACAAGGTGATCAGCAAAGTGTCCTCAGTCGGTACTACTCATGACTAAAAAATGCACAAGGAGACACGAGGCTGAACATACGATAGCCAGTCTAAAAGTGTTTTCCCATCATATTAAAAAAGATTCCTTGTGGTGAAAAAATAACTTCGAACCCTCATGGATCACAGTGCTGGACAATATGAGAAAAGAGGAGAGGTGTAAGCCTAGCAGAAAGAGCTTGACAATCACTATGGGGGTCATTATGACCTTGGCGATCTGACCGCCATGCGGCCGCCAATGCGGCCGCACCCCCGCCGCGGCCATTTGGAGATCCCCGCTGGGCCGGCGGGGATCACGGACGCAACATAGGAGCCGGCTCCAAATGAAGCCGGTGGTGTTGCGGCCGTGCGACGGGTGCAGTTGCACCCGTCGCGCTTTTCACTGTCATAGCAGACAGTGAAAGGCTGCATGGGGCCCTGTCACGGGGGCCCTGCACTGCCCATGCCAGTGGCATTGGCAGTGCAGGGCCCCCCAGGGGCCCCACGACTCCCCGTTCTGCCAGCCTTTTCCTGGCAGTGCAAACCGCCAGAAAAAGGCTGGCGGTCAGGACTCGTAATCCCCTGGGCAGCGCTGCACGCAGCGCTGCCCAGGCGGATTATCACTGCCGGGGCAAAAGTGGCGGAATACCGCCGGACCCGGCGGTGCGACCGCGGTGCTTCCGCCGCAGTCGTAATACACCTGGAAGCACCGCCAGCCTGTTGGCGCTGCTTCCGTCATTTTAGCCCTGGCTGTCCCGTACCGCCAGGGTCAAAATGACCCCCTATGCGTTTATATGTTAGTGTTCTTGGGTGCATGGGTTCGTGTTCACGGGTGCGCTCACATCTGCATTAGTGGATTGGTCTCTAGATGGCACTCAAAGAAGTACATCCTCCAGGTTAGTGTTCTCCTTAAACTATGAGTGCAAAAACATCATCCATAAGTGTATAATCATCTGATCAACAAGTCACAATTGCTTCTTTCATGACAAGGTGCAATGCCATCTACATGTGTTCTTACAAATTCCATGTCTCCATGGTCATGCTAAGAGGTGATTATCCTGACAACAGGTGGTGACCTAGAATATGTTAGTGTGCAGGGCAGTACAGTGACTATGGATGTGAGTGATCGAAAGAGAGCTTAAGTATTTAAAGACCATCACCAGAAACAAGGATATAACTTGTCTAGCTTGCACCTTACTCCTCATCAGCATGCAAGACTTACAGTAGTTCATGTTGTGTCTCCTCTCACAAAGACATTCAGATAAAATATTATCTGTTTGCACTAAGCATTAAAGCCAGTCACTCCCCTTCTGTGGGATGACCTGGCGAGCTATTTTATTTGAAATGATTTGAAAGCTAAAATGCTCTACTTGAAGGATGTGATTGGTTACGTCCCCTGCCAGCGGAACTGAATGTTTTCGAAGGGATCAACACAAACATCACGTCTTCCTCACAGAAACCTCTGCGCAGAGGTTGCGAAAATAGAGAAAAAGTAGTCCACGAACCGGACGGAAAACAGTGAGCCTAGCATGCTTTCTGTACTTGGTGGATGCGCTCGAGGAGGGCTAACCACTGGAAAAGGCATGACGTATGCGTGCCTTCCACTAATGAAATCAAGCAGATTCTAACAGGCAAGCCCACGAAACAATGAAAGACACTGACGTGACATGGAAAGGGCTCCGAGCCCTTTTTAATTCCTAAAGCGTCTCGCTTAGCAAAACGCACGCGCATGCGACGCAGGCTCAACCCTAATAATGGCTGCTAGGCTCCAATTGAGACCTACTTAATAAATGTCAAGAAAACACACTTCAGCACAACATAGGAAACTCATTTTAAAAAATATCAGTATTTTTCAGTTTGCACATGTGTAATCAAGTGTGAAACTACATTCTGCACTGTATTAACAGTGCACAAAAATATTGAGGCATAACAGTGTCTAAGAAAGTTGCTGGTAATTTTGAAAAATATGCTATACAAAGAGCATGCTGAATGAGTAATTGCTTGTAGAGATTAAATTCCAAGCGAATTTGTGCTTGCGCTGTACTATCTGGGATCCTGAAAAGAAGTTTGTTTCATCTATAGACTCAGCCCGGATGCAGTGTCCATTACACTGGTGATACCTCATGTAGTTTTGCATTACGCTTGTGAAATTCTCAAAATGATGCTATTACGAAACATCGCTTAGTTATGTGCAGTTCACCTCAAAAATGTAGTGCAAGCATACAGATGCAACACGGATGACCAGGATACAAGAAAGACACTTGTGGTTTATTTTCAGCATGAAATACATCCTCAGGCCCAAAATGGGGATGAGGAAGCATTGCATGCTGAAATATAGTTCCAAATGCACATTTTGAATTCCCTTTGTTTTTGTGTAATTTTGCATATATTTTCTGCAATTTCATGTAAATATGCAAACGCGAAATGCGAAAATGTCATGCCCCCCTATTATAGAGCTCTAAAGAACATATGTAGTACAAGTACATAAAGAAATAAGGACGAGTGCAGAGGAACAAAAGTCTCTTTAGGCGGTGTGACCTACTGAAAAACAAGGAGGCATTCCTGCAGACCCGTGCTCCTGAAGACACAAAAAAGGGCTGGGGTGGGATCATTTATGTGCTAAGAAAATCCTGAATCCAATCAAACCCTATTAGATTTTCAGGGTTTAGGAATGTTTCACAATTTCCATACACAACAGTCTGCTTCTCCCGCTTCAGCTGTGGGCTACTACTGTTGACAGAAAGGACTTTGAGTTGTATGTATTACATGCAAAGAAAGCACACAAATACTAAAAAAGAAGTATTTACGGAAAACATACATTAGAGGTTAGCATTGTCATAAATCATATATGAACACCTAGCACGCGAGTCTGAAGAGACACCCGCATATTATATCAATGCTCAAATTTCCATACCTCCCTCGAGCACTCGGGCCTTTACTGTCATTCACACAGCATAGCGCTGCATGAAAAATTGCTGTCCTGCGTTGCACGAACTAGGAACATTTCTGCAGTCCCAGATTTAGCAAGCTGCATGCTACCAGCGTCGGACTGGCACGTAGGGCTAACAGGCAGTGCCCGATGGCCCGTAGGGCTGTCAGGCGGTGCCCGGTGCCCGGTGGGCTGCTCTGATAGGTCAGTGTATGAGCCAGTGTTTTGTCTGCTTTGGTTGGTTTCCTCCATATTAAAACAAACATTGCCTGCAGCAATCTCGAATCCATCCAGTCTTCAATTTCTTGAAAAATACTTATCCAGCGTGTCTTTGCAAGTTAGAAGCTGCCTTAATTTGCAAGCATGGGCCAATTTTTTATCTACTCATTCTCTAATATGGGGGGCCACTTTATTTTGGCTCCCAGGCCTATTTTCTGCCCCCGTCTGACCCTGGAGTTAATGATGTCATTAGCCACACCCAATGTTGAAAAAAATATCATTGTTCTACGATGCTTAGCGATAAACTAGAGCGCCTAGAGGACCCAGGAGTACTTAGAGTGACATTTTTACTCGATGTTAACACTCCAGTGCCAGTGTCAATGCAAAGACAACTGCTAAAGAGTAAGCGGGGTTAATATGGGTAATTTCATAGCAAATACAGCTCTTACTCGAAGGCAGGCTACGCTATTATAGTTGATCTTGCAGGATAATCTATGGGTGTCGGTAGAGTTCCCGCCTCATTATTTGTGACAGAAAGAGATTTTGGTGGAGGACTCAAGACAATTTTCAGTGAAACAGCGTCTTGGTTCACGAAAGCTGATTAGTGCAGCTTTTTGCTCCAAAGTGTTTTTCTTGTTGAACAACCCTGCGTCACAACAACTCGGTGGTCATTTCCCAGACCCTATACTGATACTGATCCCCCACTACCGCCGGCCACAAATTTAACTAAACCCGTGCAAGTTACAGATATTTGCTACTTTATATGGTAAAGTTAAAAAAACAAGAAATGATAAGCGGGCAGAACTATCCCACGAGTCTGGCCTATGCTTCCAAAACATTGTGAAGAATTGTACTTACTATTAGGAAGGTAAAATCTAACACACAATTGAGCTACTATCACTCCACTACACCCCAAGAACCAATTAAATCAAAGGCTTGGATTTGGCGGGAAAGCTGCCAGTGGTTAGACACCACTCACAGCTGGCGATTCCCCAGGTGCGGGGATGCCCAATGATTAAAAGGTCTGATCGCCTCCTGTTTCCGACACTTATACCTTCGGCTGACTCCGAAACATTTTTTCTTTATCAATTGTGACCCGAAGTAACAAGCCCCCAATGAAAAGGCAGCCAAACTGTCAGCGGGCACTAGCTTTCCAAACACACCCGCACCATGTTCCCTAAACGGAAGCGTTCTTATACACAGATCGTACCATTGCCACAAATGCACCTTTCTAGAAGTGACGTAGCTGGTCAGAAAGGTGTAGCCAAAGAAAAAATACAAAGTAAAGTACCTTAGTACACAGCAATTACAGTTGTGGCCATTACAGTTTTGGGACTGCTTCATTCCACTCTGCCTCTTTTATTGATACTACAGTTGCGTCTTTTCCATTTTACCTAAGAAAATGAACCTATCCTTGTAGAATGTAGGGAGATCTGTTGCTTACATTTCTTTGTAAGTGTGGCAGTGAGGGAATCGTTTATTTCAGTGTCCACCTATCCCGGGACACACTCTTGGATGATTACGATTTCGTTCTGAGTTTTTGACCTATTAAGTGTTAAATATGGCTAACCTCTGCCACTCAGCCTGAAACTGGATAGCGTTTTCTTGGGCATTGCAGTTTAGTCCACATTGACCTGTTCTGCAACTCCTCACAAGTTCCACATACAATGTTTTATTATAACTCGAGTGCTCACCTTTATCCTCCGTGCCTCTATATTTCAAACGTCACCAACACATAAAAAAGGTTCTCTGTTTTAGTAATTAAAATGAAGTTTCCAAAAATCACTATGAATGGTCAAAAAATCAAGCCCGGTGAAATCAAGAGTTTGAACCCGCAAGTAGCCCAAGTCTCAACTTTTATGAAGCGCCATGCTTAAAAATATGAACACCGTCCTAAAACCACAGGCCTTGGAATTAACTAAGAAACGTGCAGAACATGCTGGCCCCTTTCAGTTGAACCTATATTTCGCGTGTCTGTTGCCTCCATTCGGTAGTGTGTTTTCACTTACATACAGTGATTTATCTCACATTTCACCCCGTGGACTAGTTCCTTCTAGTAGCTAATATTCCAAGTGAAGTTTTTCTGTTTACAGTTGTAAAATATGTTTTTTTAACAATTGGGACTCAAAAATTCGTACACATACTGACATCTAGTGGTTGAACTGATCAAAGCAGCCAACACATAACATCTCACGCAATTGCAGGCACTATGAAGCAGCGAGTGAATGAAGCACTTTTGAGAACAACAGAGTGCAAGAAGGCACCTTTTTCTCCACCCATTGTATGTTTGATTTTATTTTTGAGTCGAAGATGGAAGGATTCATCACTAAGGGCAGAGCTGTGCAGAGGAGATGGGACGGGAGATATGGTGATTCTTACAGGTATCAGAGGGAGTGGCCGATCTAGCGTTATGATGTAGGATGTGGTGAAAAGAGGTGGAAGCTAGAGTTCTTCAGAAGTGCCGAGAATCCAAATCTCGAGGTGTTGCTCGAAGAAATCCTTGTGCAAGTTGAGAAGGCATGAACCATTGTGGAACTCGACTGGACGACATTCTTGATTGACAATAGATTTCCTGAGAAGACTGACTACACATATTAACGACAAAACACCTTAAAATTCGGTCTTCTTATCAAGGTGAAAGCGTATTTATTATCCAGGAAGTTCTGAACAAAAATGTTTTGGCTGGGTATACGTAAATTATTGCATAAATGGTCCACTGTCTCAGAGTATAGCTAAAACAGGCCAAATCGAGATTAGTCTCAGAGCTGGGTTCTACTATGCATAGCAAAAGGTGGGTCGCTGGGGACTGTCGTTTTCTTAAGGCTTAAGTGGCCAAATTAGTTCGAATTGCTAAGAGACATACATCTTTTAATTACAACCCACTCGTGACCCCTCCTAAACTTGCGAGAGTTCACGAATTCCCTCCTGGCTGTTATCTTATCAATGTACTACTTTGCCTTTTCCCAGCCCCTCTTCCTCGACAAAAGCGAGACGTTGCTGGAGTATTAACTGCCACAGTTTTATTACTGTTGGAAATGGCCCTTTTTGCAGGGTTATCCCCAAACTTTTTGCCTTCTTCCTCCTATTTTTTGAGGTCTGTTTTTGCTGGTTTATTGTCTGTGTGCACTTTACCACTGCTAATCAGTGCTCCCTATAGAAATTGTACTGTTGATTGGTTTATCCATGATTGGCATACTTGATTTACTAGTAAAGTGCACTAGAGGTGCCCAGGGACTGTAAATCAAATGCTACTAGTGGGCCTGCTGCACTGGTTGTGCCATCCACATTAGTAGCCCTGTAAACATGACTCAGACCTGCCATTGCAGTGTCTGTGTGTGCTGGTTTAAACTGCCAATTCGACTTGGCAAGTGTACTCACTTGCCAGGCCTCAACCTTCACTTTTACTACATGTAAGTCACCCCTAAGTTAGGCCCTAGGTAACCCTATGGGCAGGGTGCAGTGTATGTTTAAGGTAGGTAGGTAAGTACATGTGTATGTTTAAGGTAGGTAGGTAAGTACATCCGGGAGCCCGGCCAGGGGTAGGTCGAATGTACCGAACTAGGCTGGTTAAAAAGTCTTTGCAAGCCTGGCAATAGGCCTGCGTGATCCCATGAAGCTCGATCTCGACTTGGGAGGGGTGACTGATAGGAACAGCAAGTCCAGGTCAGAGTGGACTCGTGTAAGTGACTGTTGACAATTTAACTGGCAGTATTAGATTGCAGGAGTCTAGTTTTTTTTGTTTTTTTGTTGGAGAAGTATACAGATATATTAGGTCCTGAAGAAGTGTCAGTGGATCCCGTTGGACCGAAGAGACGTGAAACATGTCGACCTCATTTCGAGGAATGTCTGGCAATTGCTGACTTCCTCTCCTCCTTATCAAGTGGCTAGTGAGTGGTTGAGCATTATCTCTAGCCCACTCCCTTGTTATATTTTTTAATCTTGGCCATCACCCAACATCGGCGAATAAATGAATATTTAGTGAGGGTGTGTGAGCCAATTTTATTTTCTATTTGATCTCTCCTCTCTCTCTTCTGACCCACATTTGGGTTCTGTGGCATAATCGAGAAAAGATCTCCGGCAAAGAGCCCCCCTTCAAGGGGTGCCCGTCAGACATTGCAGCGCCGGTCTGACAAGGAGCCTGTCCAATGATGAAGCATGACACCCAATAGGGTGTTTGAGGACTCTTGCTCCTATTGATTAGGACTCCCTAGTGTTTCTCCTATCTTTCTTTGTCTTGTTTGGAACAGTGTATTTCATTATATAGTAAGGTAGGACATATACTAGTGTGTTTGATATGTCCTAACAGTGAAATACTGCCAAATTTGGTTTTCACTGTGAAAGGCCTATCTCTCACATAGGTTAGCATGGGGGCTGCCTTTAAATATCCTTAAAATGCAGTTTCTCTTTGAGAGCAGATAAGAATGTGAAGTTTAGGGTCTCTGAACTCACAATTTAAAAATACATCTTTTAGTGAAGTTGGTTCTTAAATTGTGTGTTTGAAAATATCACTTTTAGAAAGTAGGCATTTTCTTGCTTATACCATTCTGTGACTCTGCCTGTTTGTGGATTGTCTGTCTGGGTCAGTTTGACAGTTGGGCTGTTCACACTTCTCCTCTAGACAGTGACACAAAAGGGGGCGGGATGAAGCCTGCATATCCTGATGATCCATCTGAGCTAGAGAGGAGGGAGGAGTGGTCGTTCACACCTGAAAGGACTGTGCCTGCCCCCACACAATGCAGTCTCCAACACCCTGGTGTGCGTCTGGGGCCTGACCTGGACAAGGAAGGATCTTGCAAACACTTGAGACTTTGCTTTGAAGTTGGCTAACTTCAAAGGCAGAACTGGGTATAAGAAGAAGACTCAAAACCCCAGACTTTTAGAATCTTTCTGGAATCAAGAGGAACCTCTGCCAAGGAGAAGAGCTGGAGGAGGAGTACTGTCCCATTTGCTGTATTGCTTTGCTGGACTGGCCTGTAGTTGCTGCTTCTGCCTTAAAAGAGTGCAAAGGGTGAACTTTGCTGTGTGTCCTGCTTGAGAGAATTCTCCTAGAGCTTGGAGTAGAGCTTGCCTCCTGTTGGAAGTCTCAGGGACACCAAAGACTTCAGCTTCCTCGACCTGCAGCACTGGGAGCTGTGCGTTTAGTGCTGTTCAAGAGGAGAAACCACTGCGACGCCGCCAACGACGCTGCTGGCCTGCACCGTGACCTGTCGACATCGCACGGAGTCGCTTTGCTCCTCTTCGCACCGCGACCCTGGTCTCATCGACACCATCATCGGACGGCGTCACCGAGCCGCTGCTCGCACCGCGACCTGTGGACCTCGCACTCCGGCATCACCTGCTCACACCGCAGCCTGGGCATCCCCGACGACATCGCTCCTGCTGACACCAGCGCCGCAGCCAGCACCGTGGCCTGTGGACACCGCTCGTGAGGAGCACGAAGCACGTCCCGTCCCACGCCACAGCCCCGGTCCACCGATGCCAGCACCTTCGGCTCCAGTGTCGTCACCAGGCATCCTTGCCTGCACCGTGACCTGTGGACACCGCTCGTGAGGGTCACGAAGCATCGTCCCGTCCCGCACCGCTGGCTTGGACCTACCGACGACAGCGCTTCCGCAACAACGACGCCACTGCCTGCACCGTGACCTGTGGACACAGTACAAGGCACCACCCACTTCACACTGCAGCCTGTCTCATCGATGCCACTGGACGCCGTCACCGGGCCGCTTCCTGCACCATGACCCGTGGGCACCGCACGTCGCATCGTCCCGCTTTGCACCGCAGCCCCGCCAGCGCACCTGATTTCAACAGCCCAGAGTTCGATCCCCGAGGTGCGTGACTTCAAGGTCCTGACGACTCCTGCGCTGACTCCGGAACCGACGCCAGCGACGCCGCTCTCCGGAGTTCACTGCGAGGATCACGATGCCCTGCAAATCCAAGGTACTGTTTGCGGGTCTTCCCGACACCGTAGCTGGCCCGCAACGCCGTGGCCGGCCTGAACTGTTGGTTTTGTTGATCACAATGCCGTTATAGCCCCGGGTGGAGCTATCAACTCCAAAGAACTGTAGTTTTGAGTAAATCTTGCAGAATTCATATTTTTCTTACTGTATGTTGGATTTTTATCATATTTGGTCTTGTTTTATATAGATAAATATTGGCTATTTTTCTAAAACTGGTGTGGTGTCCTTTTGTAGTGTTTTCACTTACTACTGTGTGTTATGTGCAAATGCTTTACACAATGCTTCTGAGATAAGCCTGACTGCTCGTGCCAAACTATCAAGGGGGTGAGCAGGGGTTATCTGAGCGTGTATCTTCCTTATCCTGACTAGAGTGAGGGTCCCCACTTGGACAGGGTGCAAACTGACTACCAACTAGAGACCCCATTTCTAACAATTACATTATACGATACCTAGCAAAACATCACGATTAGTGGTCATAAACAAGCTCCCTGTATGAACTATTCATTTCTCAGCTATCCTGATTGTCCTTTGGGTTTGTTTACCAATATTACTTGTGGCCAGTACTTATGCACAGCCTCCTCGACAGCGGCCCCTTTGGTGAGGTACCCAGCGTTTGGCAGCTAGGCTTCCACCTTGCTACCAATCTCTGTAGGCGGCCCCCCAGCTTTGCCTGTGATGAAAGAGCCATGTCCATCCGCTACTGACCCTTTGCTGGCCTCTGCCTCCTCCCCATCCCCCTGCCGTAAGGCATCCCAAGGATGAGCACATGTTCTTTTAGGCAATTGTGTTTCTGTCCATCTGTGTTTTTGCTTCCGCCACGCTGCCTGTGGTTTCCCAACGGAATGCAGCTTCCCCTTTGCGGATTCCCACGAGAAACCAAGCAGTTCCCGCAGCCCCACTAAATTTAGTAAGACCATGGCCATTCCTACATCAGATAAGTTTATACCATTTTCCCATGTGTGTCATCTGATGCTATTTCCGACCGTGCCTGGGCTGAAAACACTTTATCTGCTTTGCAACTATCCCCTCTGGTTGTCTCCATTGCCCCACAGAGTCCCAGCCATCAGGCGTCCCCAGGACCACCGACATGGCCACCTTTCTCTTCTGACAGCCTACCGGCCGCCCTTATGTGTTTTACTGCTCTTCAGATCCATAGGCTCTTCCTACCTCTGCATGTAGCTATGGGACAACTCAAGGGTAGTTACTGCAATTAGTGATTCTCAAAGTATTTTCTGTTCCTTCTAGTGAAGATGAGCCCTTGTGCGAGCCCATCCCAGGAACCATGTGCCTCATGGCATTACACGTAACTGGATGGACCCTATACCTTGGCTGGCGTACCAGGATCCCTTCTAACAGCAAACTGTCCTGACTTGCTGCTTTTCTATGCTGGTTCCAGTGCAATCCTGGATACTGCAAGCTGTGAGTAGAATGCGGGGGGGGGTGCTTTTACCCTTGGTGTGCTCCTGCGCAACCCCAGAAGGCTGACATTTTTTGGCGACTCCATATGCACTACCACTTGTGCCAGGGGAGATGTGTTATGTGGCAGGTGCCAACTCAGACTGTCAGACTGCTGACTGCCAGTTGGCTATTCATCTTTTTTGCTATCTTCTATCCACTTGCTACTTTGCTTAGTTATCATGCACTATGCGCCCAATCCTATCCTCAAACCCCATTTGCCTTGTGTGCAGCTGTTGGAAAGCAACCGAAGGAGGTACTTGTATGCGTGACCTTACGTTGGTACTGTCTGTCTTGGAGCAGGGGATATTAATGGCCAGAGCCTTAGCCCTGTCAATCTACTGAATGTCTGTCAGCTGTAACCCTCCTCCAATCGCCCTCTTGTTTTTGGCTACCAACTCGCTTACCCTGAGGGCCCCATAAAAGGTAAGGGTAAATGCTTCCCTAAAGAGGTTGACCTACCCCAGTGACCAGCAGATGTCTCACAGGTACCCTAGAATTACTGCCAATGCGTCTGTATCAATGGGAAACAAGGCCCTTTGTGCTAAGAAGACTTGGGGGGTCATTATGACCCTGGCGGAAAGCGGAGAACCAGCGGTAAGACCGCCAACAGGCTGGCGGTCTTACTTTGTGGGATTATGACCATGGCGGTTACCGGCATGGTCATTCGCCGGTTCTCCGTTCTGCCCACTAGACCGCCGGCGGTTTTGGCCCGGCTTACCGCCGTGGATTTCCAGCGGTTTGAACCGCCATGAAATCCATGGTGGTAAGCACTATCAGTGCCAGGGAATTCCTTCCCTGGCACTGATAGGGATCTCCCCCACCACCCACCCCCAACCCGACTCCCTCCCCTACCCCGCCACCACCCCTGCCACCCCCGAAAGGTGGCAGGGCCCCCTTCCCCACCCGACCCCCAACATCACATCACCCATACCCACACGACACGCACGCAGGCACCACCTACACACTTACACGCACACACGCCGACATACATGCCCCCCTTGGTCCTGTCTGTGTGTCACAGCATTTTTGCAAAAAAGGATATTGCGTGGTGTGGCGCCGGCAAAAACCACTGGCCACCCTTCGCCCTTTGGCACCCCTAGGAATGCCATCACTGAGGTGGAAGCAAACCAATCCGCACCCCCTACATGCTCAAGAACTTGCAATCAGCTCTAAATGCCCTCTCATAGGCACGCCTGGTTATGGGCGCTAAGGTGGCTGCCATGAGGTCCGGTAAACTTGGACACCAAGCCGCCACAGATGGTCCGGGAAAGGCTTAGAGAAGCCTGCTGCTCCTGGGTGATGGAATCTGAAAGCTTCATCTTCAAATAAGACAATGCATCAGCGGTGTTGTTTAACATGCCAGGGACATGTTTGGCTTTGTACAGTACAT
Source organism: Pleurodeles waltl (assembly GCF_031143425.1). Lineage (NCBI taxonomy): Eukaryota > Metazoa > Chordata > Amphibia > Caudata > Salamandridae > Pleurodeles > Pleurodeles waltl. The sequence goes on from NC_090446.1 coordinate 915,842,919, forward strand.
TTAACTTCAAACACAGCAGTACGATTTCTTTTAATAGTCTCAAAAATGTTTGAATTGCGCTGCCTGTTGATTGATGCATTCTTCCACTGTCCTTTTCCGACCAGAACACAACTGACTGGTTGCGGATCTGCTTTGGCCAAATGGACAATGCCACCAAGATTGGAAACAGCTCAAGGAATCTAATCTTAGTACACCATGATGACCCCAGAATAGCTGCAATATCTCGCCACCTGCTTCTTTGGTGCAGAGATCTAGCTCCTCATTGGTTCTGAGCTGACCGGGAGCAACACCGTCCTATTAAAATCCCTCAGAAATGTCTCCCAGATTCTCATATCTTGCCTGACCTCACAAGACAGTCTGGTGTGATGATGCTTCACCTTTAGGCCATACATGGCCTGGGCAATGCCCCGGGGGAAGGGGCATCCATGCTGATGATCCACACTGCGAAGATCAGCTGCCCAACCAAGACTTCTAACTGATGCAATGTGACGTTCTTAGCTCTAGACATGCTTGCCAGGTACTTGCTGGGTTGGAAGCCTTCTCTGCTGCCTACCAGGATGACATTGCTGTCTTCAGTAGCAGCTAGGAGAATGCAATGTGACCTTAGCTCCCAGACATGCTTGCAAAGCTTCCAAAAAAGTCTTAACCTTCTCCAAGGGTAGTTTTGATACTCCTGCCACAGAATCCAACTCCATTCCGAGGAACTCAATCGTTGTCACAGGTTATAGGGCCTTGCCCTGAGCTAGTGGGAGTCCAAACTCTCCCATCAAGTTCCAAATAGACTGCAAGGCCTTGGTGCATTGCCACATTCCGGTGGCCTCTAGTGCACCACCCATTGATGGCCCACCCTCCTACTGGAGACCCAATCCAGAAACGTGCGGAACTTCTCAAACTAGGAGCATGATACCGAGCACCCTCAAATTGCAAACCCAGCAGAATAATATCCAGTAGATGTACAGGAATTAAGCAGAAAGAAGATTTTGTCAACAAGGACCCAGCTCTCATAGCATCTGAATCGCCTGATCAAGGGAAGCATACTTAACTGAGCATAATGCACCATCAATAGCCTCATTCACTAACTGACCCCAGTGAGCGGACAGGTTGGTTTTCAATCTAAACTCACCAGGCTCTTTTTTCCGGACCACCACTAAGGGGGAGCAGATGAATCCCTCAAGAGAGTTCACGTCAAATGGACCTGCCACTTAACCAAGACTCAAAATCTTTTCCCTGGCCACCCCAGAATTGGTCCTGAGAGACTGTATGTTTTTCTACAGTAAGGATAGCTCACATAACCTTATGCTGGGATTCTGAAACCTTCCTTAAAACCTTTGTGTAATGTCTGAGCTGCCACATGATTATCGTGTACATTGATCCATGCAGTCAAGTTAACCGGTGAGGGAGCTTTGTCAAAACCGAGGTGGTTTTTCCTGTTTTTGGCGCTCTTTTCTTTGGACTTTCTAAAACACTTGGATTCTGGGTGGGATGCCAAGCAAACAAAACGAGCACCAGTGTTTGAACCGACAGGTCCCTGATGGCGGGGTACAGGTTTGCCTGTTGAAACCCCAATGAGCACCTTTCTTCATGTCCCACTGGGTTGCTAGTGGACCCTGATGCTGCACGCCAGGGCTGATTGGTGGCAGCATTAGGGCAGTGAGGTTCAATGTAAAGGAGCCACGTGATGACATCTATCTGATCCCAGACTAGTATGGGCCTAGCGGGGACTTAATCCTCCTGAACTCCTTATCATACTCTTTCCAGGCTGACCCACCATACTCGTCATGAGCGCACACAATCCTATTTTGAAGGTGCTAGATTTTGGTAGCACATGAGTTGGGTGTCTAAATCATTTAAACACTCAGCCAAAATGGCTGGTAAGCCAAAAAGTCTCTAGCCTAATTCACGAGTGCTTCCTCAATCTACTTCTTTTACGTCCAATGGCCACAGTCCTTAAAGTGAAAACATTCATTGCAAAATGTGGCTTCCTTCCTTTTGGATTTATCCACAAGGAATTCCAAAACATATATGTATGCCTCCTTCAGATTTTCCCTTTTACTTCCATTGAGACATGCTTGTCAAGCTGTATATGCTCAGACTGCAAACCAACGGCCCATAAAGGAGTTCCTGTACCTGTGTTTGCAGCTTCCTTAATAGGAGGAGTTCTCACCATCGCTGCAGATCCCGTGGGCATACCGCCCCCTAATGCAATTGCAGATGTTCAAGGTATCTCTACTGCTGGCTGAGAGGGGGCCCCACCAAGCCCTGCCACAGGAGCGACCCCTAACAATCCCAACTGACTCCCTCTGGAGGTTGCCAAATTAAATGGAGGTGCCCCACTGGCCCATGCAGCGGCCCCTATAGCAACCGTACTCCCTTGCAATCCCTGACCACCACCATCAAGATGAGCCACCAAGCGCCTAGCCTTTTCCAAATCATCACCATCACCAATACCCACAGGGGCCCCCTCAGCAGGGGGGCGGACAATACCCCCACTTTGGAGAGCCAAGGCAACACACTTGTTAAATTAGCCACCAAGTCTGACTGGGCAGTCCCACTGCAGACATAACCCCAATAGCTATAAACTTGTTGCCATTCTCCACAATGCCACAACCAGCTGCAAGTCTCATTACCTCTGTGACATTATCCTGAGCCGCTACCTGGCTTGTGTCACCAAGCAACGGGGTCTGCCCCACCGGTGCAAATTCGAGAGGGGTGGCACCCTGAACCCTGATGCACTAGGGTTAGCTGATGCCTGCCCACACAAATCCACTTTACGTTTGACCTGTGTGCAGGCCCTCTTCGAGACCAGAGAAAATGCCTCCTTGAGAAGGAACCCTGACCTTCTAGGTCTCTCTACCTTTTTTATAGGCACACCTGTGGGCTGCAACTTCATTGAAGCAATTGCTCTGTCCATAGCATCCATTCTATGCACCAATGCTTCTTGAAGGTCCTCAGTCCATGAGCGATTGGTGCCTTTTCGTAAAACCACCAGACCTTACCGCAGAGCAAGTCAGGCAACCAAACAAAATTTTAAATAGCATGCAACCAATCTGGCAAGAAAGCTACAAGATTAGTCCTCACAATGTCACTTCTCAGGTTCAGAATGCACATTACAAACAAGCACCGGGTAGCAGTGAAAAGATGGCCGCCCTGTGCCACTGTGAGGACTTGCCTTTCACATCAGACTACACTGACTAAACGTGCCGGACCCTACCCAGTGCTAATGAGCCCAGCTGTTTGCAACAAAGCAAGAATATTCAACAGTCAGCTTACCATGCCACTCAATTGCCGGCCCAAAAAGCTCAAAACCGAAGCCACAAAAGCATTACACCAAAATGTGGCCACCCATTAGTGACAAGACAACAAAAACACACCACTGAGTACACAACTTCCCGGGTCAGGTGAGCTAAGCTCAAAGGCATATAGCCCCAGGCAGGAGACAGCTGGGCTGCTCACTGTCCAAATGCAGAGTGGAGCTCGCTGGACCTGAGACCACAAAGAAGGAGAGAAAACAAAAAATATCCTAGATGAAAAAAGAAATTCCTCTATGTCTGCTGGAAGGGAGCAGGCGGCCCCCTAGTAAGGGAGCAAGTTAAAAGACCTACTCGCACCTCGTAGTCTCTTCTATGGGTGGAGCACGATAGGCACACTAAGGGTATTTGACCCAGAAGCACTCCAAGCACTCGCAATCGCGCTGCAGCCAATCTCCGCCCGCCTTACTGGGGCATGGCAGTGCTTTGCACCGCTGACCCCCTGATCCAGCCCGGTGCGGACCACCATACGTGTAGTTCTCCTGATATGGGGGAGCCTTTGCCAAACTGATTCAAGGATTGGTAAGAAGCAGCCAGTTACTTGGGGGTCAGTCGCACTTAGGCATGCTTTCACAGCTGCAATGCAGCTCCTGATGTTTAACCAAAGAAAGACCAGTTTTAACAGTTTTCTCCTTAGGGCTTTCAATGTTGTGTAAGTCCATATGATATGGAGTAATGTTTCTCTACCCGTTGTGCAAAATGTACATGTAATAGCAGTTTTATCCCTTAAGCAACCATAGTGAAAGTCCTTTATTGGAAACAGACAGAGCCATGCTCTTAACCTTGCTTCCTCCTATTCGATGCACTAAATCCCAGCATTTATGCCTTATGTTTATTCCATAAGTACCATCCAATTATGTTTCCTTTTTGAAAAACTGAATAGTCTTCTGCAAAAGATATTAATTGCGCTTAGTTTACTACCACTTTTTTTGTTTGTTGTGGTGGTAGTCACATCGACTTTATTGATGAACCTGTGGGATTGTTAAAGAGGTTACTCGGTAATATCCCAAAGGGTTTGTGTTCACTGGGTCAGTAGTAATTGTTTTAATAACCCTTCTGAGGCTACAATTTTGACCACCCTCCAAATTCACCCAAACAAGACACCCAGAATTGGATGAATCGGAGATAGTATTAAGCCTCAATTTCTGGAGGCCATGTGTTTTTGACATAAGACACCTCCCAGCACATCACAAATAGCAGAAAACAGTCAATTAAATAAAAAGTATCACACAGTTACTTCTAAATTAGCAGAATATTTAAAGAGTTTTATTAAAATATTCATAAGCAAGGCGATACAGTTTCAATGTCATGTAGTCTCTTGGAAAATAGACAGTACAGAGAAGTGCAGAGTCAAAAATATTCCAAGCCCCAAGTGGACAGCTAAATCAGAAGAGAAACGGGCAACATCCCTAACAGCATCAAAGTCTTTGGGAAAGTCTTCTGGCTCACCCCTAAAATCACAGTTTTTTGTACTTTTTGTATGTGAAATTACCAAAAATGTAGAATCACTGTGGTGTGAGCAAATGTATCATTTCATAAAGAAATCAGAAAGCACGAATATTAAATGGCATATTGTCTTAACACGTAAGCACTACCTCTTTATATGAATAAATATTCCATCCATTCTTTACTAAGCAATCAGGTGATAGTAGAACAAACTAGATACATGAACAACAGCAAACTTTTATGAATGATAGGGTACAGTTAACGAAGGGAAGGATCTTGAAATGTAGCTGCAGTTTTAACTGTGACTGAGAACGTTCATCAAAAACAACATGAATGACAATGGAAATAAAATGACGACTCTGCTTCAGGGCGTACTGCAGAAATAACAAACAGTGCCCTATGCAGGTGGAAGACAACGGGTCTCGCGTTTGCTCATGTTAGAGCTCATAGCGTTGTAAACTCCTAACCGGACTTTTCACTCGTAATAAAACCTATCGGCAAAAGTGCAATTATGTACCTAACCGGAAAAAATGCAATTAACTGTGTAACAGGGTGAAAATGCAAAGCGCTCGACTTCTGCCAAGCGAGATCACGCTGCGAAAATAGTGAAAAAGTAGTCCACGAACCGGACGGAAAACAGCGAGCCTTGTATGTTCTCTGTACTTGGTCAATGCGCTCGAGGAGGGCTAACCACCGGTAAAGGCATGACGTATGCGTGCCTTCCACTAATGAGATCAAGCAGATTCTAGCAGGCAAGCCCACGAACCAATGAAAGACACTGATGTGACATGGACGGGGCTCTGAGCCCTTTTTAATTCCTAAAGCGTCTCGCTTAGCGAAACGCACGCACAAGCTTTTGTCTCTCAATCTCTTTATTTCAATGTAAGTATAACTATATTAGCCTTTGTCTTTACTTTGGTCTGCCTGCTGTTTCCGGCAGCCTGCCTGTCCTTATGACTATCTCTGTCTATAGTGAAACCTATCACTATGTTGATTCGTTCTGCCTCTGTCCAGTTACCTTTATATCCAAATACAGTACCACAAAAGTGACAGGTGCTAATTGTTCTCCAGTACATACAAAGATCTGAATTGCTCAGCTGCTTGAAGCTTCATAGTTTGCCACCCATAAAATCAGTCAAACAAGGTGATCAGCAAAGTGTCCTCAGTCGGTACTACTCATGACTAAAAAATGCACAAGGAGACACGAGGCTGAACATACGATAGCCAGTCTAAAAGTGTTTTCCCATCATATTAAAAAAGATTCCTTGTGGTGAAAAAATAACTTCGAACCCTCATGGATCACAGTGCTGGACAATATGAGAAAAGAGGAGAGGTGTAAGCCTAGCAGAAAGAGCTTGACAATCACTATGGGGGTCATTATGACCTTGGCGATCTGACCGCCATGCGGCCGCCAATGCGGCCGCACCCCCGCCGCGGCCATTTGGAGATCCCCGCTGGGCCGGCGGGGATCAAGGACGCAACATAGGAGCCGGCTCCAAATGAAGCCGGTGGTGTTGCGGCCGTGCGACGGGTGCAGTTGCACCCGTCGCGCTTTTCACTGTCATAGCAGACAGTGAAAGGCTGCATGGGGCCCTGTCACGGGGGCCCTGCACTGCCCATGCCAGTGGCATTGGCAGTGCAGGGCCCCCCAGGGGCCCCACGACTCCCCGTTCTGCCAGCCTTTTCCTGGCAGTGCAAACCGCCAGAAAAAGGCTGGCGGTCAGGACTCGTAATCCCCTGGGCAGCGCTGCACGCAGCGCTGCCCAGGCGGATTATCACTGCTGGGGCAAAAGTGGCGGAATACCGCCGGACCCGGCGGTGCGACCGCGGTGCTTCCGCCGCAGTCGTAATACACCTGGAAGCACCGCCAGCCTGTTGGCGCTGCTTCCGTCATTTTAGCCCTGGCTGTCCCGTACCGCCAGGGTCAAAATGACCCCCTATGCGTTTATATGTTAGTGTTCTTGGGTGCATGGGTTCATGGGTTCATGGGTTAGTGTTCACGGGTGCGCTCACATCTGCATTAGTGGATTGGTCTCTAGATGGCACTCAAAGAAGTACATCCTCCAGGTTAGTGTTCTCCTTAAACTATGAGTGCAAAAACATCATCCATAAGTGTATAATCATCTGATCAACAAGTCACAATTGCTTCTTTCATGACAAGGTGCAATGCCATCTACATGTGTTCTTACAAATTCCATGTCTCCATGGTCATGCTAAGAGGTGATTATCCTGACAACAGGTGGTGACCTAGAATATGTTAGTGTGCAGGGCAGTACAGTGACTATGGATGTGAGTGATCGAAAGAGAGCTTAAGTATTTAAAGACCATCACCAGAAACAAGGATATAACTTGTCTAGCTTGCACCTTACTCCTCATCAGCATGCAAGACTTACAGTAGTTCATGTTGTGTCTCCTCTCACAAAGACATTCAGATAAAATATTATCTGTTTGCACTAAGCATTAAAGCCAGTCACTCCCCTTCTGTGGGATGACCTGGCGAGCTATTTTATTTGAAATGATTTGAAAGCTAAAATGCTCTACTTGAAGGATGTGATTGGTTACGTCCCCTGCCAGCGGAACTGAATGTTTTCGAAGGGATCAACACAAACATCACGTCTTCCTCACAGAAACCTCTGCGCAGAGGTTGCGAAAATAGAGAAAAAGTAGTCCACGAACCGGACGGAAAACAGTGAGCCTAGCATGTTTTCTGTACTTGGTGGATGCGCTCGAGGAGGGCTAACCACTGGAAAAGGCATGACGTATGCGTGCCTTCCACTAATGAAATCAAGCAGATTCTAACAGGCAAGCCCACGAAACAATGAAAGACACTGACGTGACATGGAAAGGGCTCCGAGCCCTTTTTAATTCCTAAAGCGTCTCGCTTAGCAAAACGCACGCGCATGCGACGCAGGCTCAACCCTAATAATGGCTGCTAGGCTCCAATTGAGACCTACTTAATAAATGTCAAGAAAACACACTTCAGCACAACATAGGAAACTCATTTAAAAAAATATCAGTATTTTTCAGTTTGCACATGTGTAATCAAGTGTGAAACTACATTCTGCACTGTATTAACAGTGCACAAAAATATTGAGGCATAACAGTGTCTAAGAAAGTTGCTGGTAATTTTGAAAAATATGCTATACAAAGAGCATGCTGAATGAGTAATTGCTTGTAGAGATTAAATTCCAAGCGAATTTGTGCTTGCGCTGTACTATCTGGGATCCTGAAAAGAAGTTTGTTTCATCTATAGACTCAGCCCGGATGCAGTGTCCATTACACTGGTGATACCTCATGTAGTTTTGCATTACGCTTGTGAAATTCTCAAAATGATGCTATTACGAAACATCGCTTAGTTATGTGCAGTTCACCTCAAAAATGTAGTGCAAGCATACAGATGCAACACGGATGACCAGGATACAAGAAAGACACTTGTGGTTTATTTTCAGCATGAAATACATCCTCAGGCCCAAAATGGGGATGAGGAAGCATTGCATGCTGAAATATAGTTCCAAATGCACATTTTGAATTCCCTTTGTTTTTGTGTAATTTTGCATATATTTTCTGCAATTTCATGTAAATATGCAAACGCGAAATGCGAAAATGTCATGCCCCCCTATTATAGAGCTCTAAAGAACATATGTAGTACAAGTACATAAAGAAATAAGGACGAGTGCAGAGGAACAAAAGTCTCTTTAGGCGGTGTGACCTACTGAAAAACAAGGAGGCATTCCTGCAGACCCGTGCTCCTGAAGACACAAAAAAGGGCTGGGGTGGGATCATTTATGTGCTAAGAAAATCCTGAATCCAATCAAACCCTATTAGATTTTCAGGGTTTAGGAATGTTTCACAATTTCCATACACAACAGTCTGCTTCTCCCGCTTCAGCTGTGGGCTACTACTGTTGACAGAAAGGACTTTGAGTTGTATGTATTACATGCAAAGAAAGCACACAAATACTAAAAAAGAAGTATTTACGGAAAACATACATTAGAGGTTAGCATTGTCATAAATCATATATGAACACCTAGCACGCGAGTCTGAAGAGACACCCGCATATTATATCAATGCTCAAATTTCCATACCTCCCTCGAGCACTCGGGCCTTTACTGTCATTCACACAGCATAGCGCTGCATGAAAAATTGCTGTCCTGCGTTGCACGAACTAGGAACATTTCTGCAGTCCCAGATTTAGCAAGCTGCATGCTACCAGCGTCGGACTGGCACGTAGGGCTAACAGGCAGTGCCCGATGGCCCGTAGGGCTGTCAGGCGGTGCCCGGTGCCCGGTGGGCTGCTCTGATAGGTCAGTGTATGAGCCAGTGTTTTGTCTGCTTTGGTTGGTTTCCTCCATATTAAAACAAACATTGCCTGCAGCAATCTCGAATCCATCCAGTCTTCAATTTCTTGAAAAATACTTATCCAGCGTGTCTTTGCAAGTTAGAAGCTGCCTTAATTTGCAAGCATGGGCCAATTTTTTATCTACTCATTCTCTAATATGGGGGGCCACTTTATTTTGGCTCCCAGGCCTATTTTCTGCCCCCGTCTGACCCTGGAGTTAATGATGTCATTAGCCACACCCAATGTTGAAAAAAATATCATTGTTCTACGATGCTTAGCGATAAACTAGAGCGCCTAGAGGACCCAGGAGTACTTAGAGTGACATTTTTACTCGATGTTAACACTCCAGTGCCAGTGTCAATGCAAAGACAACTGCTAAAGAGTAAGCGGGGTTAATATGGGTAATTTCATAGCAAATACAGCTCTTACTCGAAGGCAGGCTACGCTATTATAGTTGATCTTGCAGGATAATCTATGGGTGTCGGTAGAGTTCCCGCCTCATTATTTGTGACAGAAAGAGATTTTGGTGGAGGACTCAAGACAATTTTCAGTGAAACAGCGTCTTGGTTCACGAAAGCTGATTAGTGCAGCTTTTTGCTCCAAAGTGTTTTTCTTGTTGAACAACCCTGCGTCACAACAACTCGGTGGTCATTTCCCAGACCCTATACTGATACTGATCCCCCACTACCGCCGGCCACAAATTTAACTAAACCCGTGCAAGTTACAGATATTTGCTACTTTATATGGTAAAGTTAAAAAAACAAGAAATGATAAGCGGGCAGAACTATCCCACGAGTCTGGCCTATGCTTCCAAAACATTGTGAAGAATTGTACTTACTATTAGGAAGGTAAAATCTAACACACAATTGAGCTACTATCACTCCACTACACCCCAAGAACCAATTAAATCAAAGGCTTGGATTTGGCGGTAAAGCTGCCAGTGGTTAGACACCACTCACAGCTGGCGATTCCCCAGGTGCGGGGATGCCCAATGATTAAAAGGTCTGATCGCCTCCTGTTTCCGACACTTATACCTTCGGCTGACTCCGAAACATTTTTTCTTTATCAATTGTGACCCTAAGTAACAAGCCCCCAATGAAAAGGCAGCCAAACTGTCAGCGGGCACTAGCTTTCCAAACACACCCGCACCATGTTCCCTAAACGGAAGCGTTCTTATACACAGATCGTACCATTGCCACAAATGCACCTTTCTAGAAGTGACGTAGCTGGTCAGAAAGGTGTAGCCAAAGAAAAAATACAAAGTAAAGTACCTTAGTACACAGCAATTACAGTTGTGGCCATTACAGTTTTGGGACTGCTTCATTCCACTCTGCCTCTTTTATTGATACTACAGTTGCGTCTTTTCCATTTTACCTAAGAAAATGAACCTATCCTTGTAGAATGTAGGGAGATCTGTTGCTTACATTTCTTTGTAAGTGTGGCAGTGAGGGAATCGTTTATTTCAGTGTCCACCTATCCCGGGACACACTCTTGGATGATTACGATTTCGTTCTGAGTTTTTGACCTATTAAGTGTTAAATATGGCTAACCTCTGCCACTCAGCCTGAAACTGGATAGCGTTTTCTTGGGCATTGCAGTTTAGTCCACATTGACCTGTTCTGCAACTCCTCACAAGTTCCACATACAATGTTTTATTATAACTCGAGTGCTCACCTTTAACCTCCGTGCCTCTATATTTCAAACGTCACCAACACATAAAAAAGGTTCTCTGTTTTAGTAATTAAAATGAAGTTTCCAAAAATCACTATGAATGGTCAAAAAATCAAGCCCGGTGAAATCAAGAGTTTGAACCCGCAAGTAGCCCAAGTCTCAACTTTTATGAAGCGCCATGCTTAAAAATATGAACACCGTCCTAAAACCACAGGCCTTGGAATTAACTAAGAAACGTGCAGAACATGCTGGCCCCTTTCAGTTGAACCTATATTTCGCGTGTCTGTTGCCTCCATTCGGTAGTGTGTTTTCACTTACATACAGTGATTTATCTCACATTTCACCCCGTGGACTAGTTCCTTCTAGTAGCTAATATTCCAAGTGAAGTTTTTCTGTTTACAGTTGTAAAATATGTTTTTTTAACAATTGGGACTCAAAAATTCGTACACATACTGACATCTAGTGGTTGAAATGATCAAAGCAGCCAACACATAACATCTCACGCAATTGCAGGCACTATGAAGCAGCGAGTGAATGAAGCACTTTTGAGAACAACAGAGTGCAAGAAGGCACCTTTTTCTCCACCCATTGTATGTTTGATTTTATTTTTGAGTCGAAGATGGAAGGATTCATCACTAAGGGCAGAGCTGTGCAGAGGAGATGGGACGGGAGATATGGTGATTCTTACAGGTATCAGAGGGAGTGGCCGATCTAGCGTTATGATGTAGGATGTGGTGAAAAGAGGTGGAAGCTAGAGTTCTTCAGAAGTGCCGAGAATCCAAATCTCGAGGTGTTGCTCGAAGAAATCCTTGTGCAAGTTGAGAAGGCATGAACCATTGTGGAACTCGACTGGACGACATTCTTGATTGACAATAGATTTCCTGAGAAGACTGACTACACATATTAACGACAAAACACCTTAAAATTCGGTCTTCTTATCAAGGTGAAAGCGTATTTATTATCCAGGAAGTTCTGAACAAAAATGTTTTGGCTGGGTATACGTAAATTATTGCATAAATGGTCCACTGTCTCAGAGTATAGCTAAAACAGGCCAAATCGAGATTAGTCTCAGAGCTGGGTTCTACTATGCATAGCAAAAGGTGGGTCGCTGGGGACTGTCGTTTTCTTAAGGCTTAAGTGGCCAAATTAGTTCGAATTGCTAAGAGACATACATCTTTTAATTACAACCCACTCGTGACCCCTCCTAAACTTGCGAGAGTTCACGAATTCCCTCCTGGCTGTTATCTTATCAATGTACTACTTTGCCTTTTCCCAGCCCCTCTTCCTCGACAAAAGCGAGACGTTGCTGGAGTATTAACTGCCACAGTTTTATTACTGTTGGAAATGGCCCTTTTTGCAGGGTTATCCCCAAACTTTTTGCCTTCTTCCTCCTATTTTTTGAGGTCTGTTTTTGCTGGTTTATTGTCTGTGTGCACTTTACCACTGCTAATCAGTGCTCCCTGTAGAAATTGTACTGTTGATTGGTTTATCCATGATTGGCATACTTGATTTACTAGTAAAGTGCACTAGAGGTGCCCAGGGACTGTAAATCAAATGCTACTAGTGGGCCTGCTGCACTGGTTGTGCCATCCACATTAGTAGCCCTGTAAACATGACTCAGACCTGCCATTGCAGTGTCTGTGTGTGCTGGTTTAAACTGCCAATTCGACTTGGCAAGTGTACTCACTTGCCAGGCCTCAACCTTCACTTTTACTACATGTAAGTCACCCCTAAGTTAGGCCCTAGGTAACCCTATGGGCAGGGTGCAGTGTATGTTTAAGGTAGGTAGGTAAGTACATGTGTATGTTTAAGGTAGGTAGGTAAGTACATCCGGGAGCCCGGCCAGGGGTAGGTCGAATGTACCGAACTAGGCTGGTTAAAAAGTCTTTGCAAGCCTGGCAATAGGCCTGCGTGATCCCATGAAGCTCGATCTCGACTTGGGAGGGGTGACTGATAGGAACAGCAAGTCCAGGTCAGAGTGGACTCGTGTAAGTGACTGTTGACAATTTAACTGGCAGTATTAGATTGCAGGAGTCTAGTTTTTTTTGTTTTTTTGTTGGAGAAGTATACAGATATATTAGGTGCTGAAGAAGTGTCAGTGGATCCCGTTGGACCGAAGAGACGTGAAACATGTCGACCTCATTTCGAGGAATGTCTGGCAATTGCTGACTTCCTCTCCTCCTTATCAAGTGGCTAGTGAGTGGTTGAGCATTATCTCTAGCCCACTCCCTTGTTATATTTTTTAATCTTGGCCATCACCCAACATCGGCGAATAAATGAATATTTAGTGAGGGTGTGTGAGCCAATTTTATTTTCTATTTGATCTCTCCTCTCTCTCTTCTGACCCACATTTGGGTTCTGTGGCATAATCGAGAAAAGATCTCCGGCAAAGAGCCCCCCTTCAAGGGGTGCCCGTCAGACATTGCAGCGCCGGTCTGACAAGGAGCCTGTCCAATGATGAAGCATGACACCCAATAGGGTGTTTGAGGACTCTTGCTCCTATTGATTAGGACTCCCTAGTGTTTCTCCTATCTTTCTTTGTCTTGTTTGGAACAGTGTATTTCATTATATAGTAAGGTAGGACATATACTAGTGTGTTTGATATGTCCTAACAGTGAAATACTGCCAAATTTGGTTTTCACTGTGAAAGGCCTATCTCTCACATAGGTTAGCATGGGGGCTGCCTTTAAATATCCTTAAAATGCAGTTTCTTTTTGAGAGCAGATAAGAATGTGAAGTTTAGGGTCTCTGAACTCACAATTTAAAAATACATCTTTTAGTGAAGTTGGTTCTTAAATTGTGTGTTTGAAAATATCACTTTTAGAAAGTAGGCATTTTCTTGCTTATACCATTCTGTGACTCTGCCTGTTTGTGGATTGTCTGTCTGGGTCAGTTTGACAGTTGGGCTGTTCACACTTCTCCTCTAGACAGTGACACAAAAGGGGGCGGGATGAAGCCTGCATATCCTGATGATCCATCTGAGCTAGAGAGGAGGGAGGAGTGGTCGTTCACACCTGAAAGGACTGTGCCTGCCCCCACACAATGCAGTCTCCAACACCCTGGTGTGCGTCTGGGGCCTGACCTGGACAAGGAAGGATCTTGCAAACACTTGAGACTTTGCTTTGAAGTTGGCTAACTTCAAAGGCAGAACTGGGTATAAGAAGAAGACTCAAAACCCCAGACTTTTAGAATCTTTCTGGAATCAAGAGGAACCTCTGCCAAGGAGAAGAGCTGGAGGAGGAGTACTGTCCCATTTGCTGTATTGCTTTGCTGGACTGGCCTGTAGTTGCTGCTTCTGCCTTAAAAGAGTGCAAAGGGTGAACTTTGCTGTGTGTCCTGCTTGAGAGAATTCTCCTAGAGCTTGGAGTAGAGCTTGCCTCCTGTTGGAAGTCTCAGGGACACCAAAGACTTCAGCTTCCTCGACCTGCAGCACTGGGAGCTGTGCGTTTAGTGCTGTTCAAGAGGAGAAACCACTGCGACGCCGCCAACGACGCTGCTGGCCTGCACCGTGACCTGTCGACATCGCACGGAGTCGCTTTGCTCCTCTTCGCACCGCGACCCTGGTCTCATCGACACCATCATCGGACGGCGTCACCGAGCCGCTGCTCGCACCGCGACCTGTGGACCTCGCACTCCGGCATCACCTGCTCACACCGCAGCCTGGGCATCCCCGACGACATCGCTCCTGCTGACACCAGCGCCGCAGCCAGCACCGTGGCCTGTGGACACCGCTCGTGAGGAGCACGAAGCACGTCCCGTCCCACGCCACAGCCCCGGTCCACCGATGCCAGCACCTTCGGCTCCAGTGTCGTCACCAGGCATCCTTGCCTGCACCGTGACCTGTGGACACCGCTCGTGAGGGTCACGAAGCATCGTCCCGTCCCGCACCGCTGGCTTGGACCTACCGACGACAGCGCTTCCGCAACAACGACGCCACTGCCTGCACCGTGACCTGTGGACACAGTACAAGGCACCACCCACTTCACACTGCAGCCTGTCTCATCGATGCCACTGGACGCCGTCACCGGGCCGCTTCCTGCACCATGACCCGTGGGCACCGCACGTCGCATCGTCCCGCTTTGCACCGCAGCCCCGCCAGCGCACCTGATTTCAACAGCCCAGAGTTCGATCCCCGAGGTGCGTGACTTCAAGGTCCTGACGACTCCTGCGCTGACTCCGGAACCGACGCCAGCGACGCCGCTCTCCGGAGTTCACTGCGAGGATCACGATGCCCTGCAAATCCAAGGTACTGTTTGCGGGTCTTCCCGACACCGTAGCTGGCCCGCAACGCCGTGGCCGGCCTGAACTGTTGGTTTTGTTGATCACAATGCCGTTATAGCCCCGGGTGGAGCTATCAACTCCAAAGAACTGTAGTTTTGAGTAAATCTTGCAGAATTCATATTTTTCTTACTGTAAGTTGGATTTTTATCATATTTGGTCTTGTTTTATATAGATAAATATTGGCTATTTTTCTAAAACTGGTGTGGTGTCCTTTTGTAGTGTTTTCACTTACTACTGTGTGTTATGTGCAAATGCTTTACACAATGCTTCTGAGATAAGCCTGACTGCTCGTGCCAAACTATCAAGGGGGTGAGCAGGGGTTATCTGAGCGTGTATCTTCCTTATCCTGACTAGAGTGAGGGTCCCCACTTGGACAGGGTGCAAACTGACTACCAACTAGAGACCCCATTTCTAACAATTACATTATACGATACCTAGCAAAACATCACGATTAGTGGTCATAAACAAGCTCCCTGTATGAACTATTCATTTCTCAGCTATCCTGATTGTCCTTTGGGTTTGTTTACCAATATTACTTGTGGCCAGTACTTATGCACAGCCTCCTCGACAGCGGCCCCTTTGGTGAGGTACCCAGCGTTTGGCAGCTAGGCTTCCACCTTGCTACCAATCTCTGTAGGCGGCCCCCCAGCTTTGCCTGTGATGAAAGAGCCATGTCCATCCGCTACTGACCCTTTGCTGGCCTCTGCCTCCTCCCCATCCCCCTGCCGTAAGGCATCCCAAGGATGAGCACATGTTCTTTTAGGCAATTGTGTTTCTGTCCATCTGTGTTTTTGCTTCCGCCACGCTGCCTGTGGTTTCCCAACGGAATGCAGCTTCCCCTTTGCGGATTCCCACGAGAAACCAAGCAGTTCCCGCAGCCCCACTAAATTTAGTAAGACCATGGCCATTCCTACATCAGATAAGTTTATACCATTTTCCCATGTGTGTCATCTGATGCTATTTCCGACCGTGCCTGGGCTGAAAACACTTTATCTGCTTTGCAACTATCCCCTCTGGTTGTCTCCATTGCCCCACAGAGTCCCAGCCATCAGGCGTCCCCAGGACCACCGACATGGCCACCTTTCTCTTCTGACAGCCTACCGGCCGCCCTTATGTGTTTTACTGCTCTTCAGATCCATAGGCTCTTCCTACCTCTGCATGTAGCTATGGGACAACTCAAGGGTAGTTACTGCAATTAGTGATTCTCAAAGTATTTTCTGTTCCTTCTAGTGAAGATGAGCCCTTGTGCGAGCCCATCCCAGGAACCATGTGCCTCATGGCATTACACGTAACTGGATGGACCCTATACCTTGGCTGGCGTACCAGGATCCCTTCTAACAGCAAACTGTCCTGACTTGCTGCTTTTCTATGCTGGTTCCAGTGCAATCCTGGATACTGCAAGCTGTGAGTAGAATGCGGGGGGGGTGCTTTTACCCTTGGTGTGCTCCTGCGCAACCCCAGAAGGCTGACATTTTTTGGCGACTCCATATGCACTACCACTTGTGCCAGGGGAGATGTGTTATGTGGCAGGTGCCAACTCAGACTGTCAGACTGCTGACTGCCAGTTGGCTATTCATCTTTTTTGCTATCTTCTATCCACTTGCTACTTTGCTTAGTTATCATGCACTATGCGCCCAATCCTATCCTCAAACCCCATTTGCCTTGTGTGCAGCTGTTGGAAAGCAACCGAAGGAGGTACTTGTATGCGTGACCTTACGTTGGTACTGTACCCCAAAGGATGGTGATGGTGTGACTTTGCACAGAGCACAGTCTAACTTTCCATGAATCAGGACCACCTTTAGACCTAGGTTGAAGAGAGTGCAGATGTAGTCTGATATGGACAGTGCCATATCAAATCAAATCAAATCATTAACATTTATAAAGCGCGCTACTCACCCGTGCGGGTCTCAAGGCGCTAGGGGAAAGAGGGGGTTACTGCTGCTCGAAAAGCCAGGTCTTTAGGAGTCTCCGGAAAGCGGAGTGGTCCTGGGTGGTCCTGAGGCTGGTGGGGAGGGAGTTCCAGGTCCTGGCCGCCAGGAAGGAGAAAGATCTCCCACCCGCCGTGGAGCAGCGGATGCGAGGGACGGAAGCGAGTGCGAGGCCAGAGGAACGGAGGAGGCGGGTGGGGACGTAGAAGCTGAGGCGTCGGTTGAGGTATTCCGGTCCCTTGTCGTGGAGGGCTTTAAACTCATGCAGCTCGAACTAGCACTTATACAGCGTAGTGTGACCAATTATTTTTTCACCTTTATGCTCGATTATTCACCATCTTGTAAGAGTGGATCCCCTTATTACCACAAAGTTACCAGTGGCAACCCTCTGAAGGAATGGCTAATTGTATGTCATCCCAGCCATCCTAATCTCCCATGAGCAATTTAACCTTTCCGCACTGGTTGGGCATGGCAGTTTCAATGTGACTTCACTTGAACTACTTTCTCCTGCACCTTTCCAGGGGCTATCTGTTTGGTTCCAACTTTCCTATCATTGAACTTTTACCCTCCCCAATCTGCTGTTGGATAGATTAAATGCTTCTTGTCTGATGTATCAGACGACACCGCCCGCCATATTCTCAGAGACACCCTAATCGATGCTCCTACTTGCCGGCATGTAGATGCAGCCCTAAACCAAAGTCACTAGATGGGCTTGACCTGGTCACCTTGCCTAATTTGACAGATTGTCCTAACTACCATTGTCTTTAACTTATTGTTAGTGTGAGTAATTCTACATCCATTGACGTATGTTGTAGCGCAAAACAGACCTCACACAAGAGAGCTGGGTAGTAAGACATATTCTTCACAATAGTATTAGGTACTCCATTACATGTCGCAGACACACTCCACTATCACTGAATATTGAGATTAACAGATTGAGACCTGTGTGCCTGCGTATTGAGCAATGGGGGCATGAGAGAGCTGAAACTGGGCCATAACTTCAAAGTTTTTCAGAACAGGGGGCCCCCAAATTATCTTTGGCCTGAGGAGAATCACTACCCCTTGATGTATTCTACCCAAACCGTACCTGAGATGTAGCACTCCAGAGTTCAGACTACTGCCACTGGCAATGTGTTGAGTGTGTTCTCAGCTACCAATGTGCACACAAGTCTGCCACTGAGACAGTACTTGATATTCCACCAGCTTAAGACATTTGACAGCATCAGCGGGATCCAAAGCCTTGTCCTGGAGGGCCTGTCCCACCTTAGGTAGAAGTCCCTACAACTGAGCTATAGCTCCGTGGGTCACAGACTATCCAGTGCACTGAGTGCACCCCCAAAAGAATGAGGAGATATGTAGAGGCAGCTGATGTGAATAACAGCTATTTGGAATGTCAAGCCAACCTGCTGCCAGAGCCCAATAGTATGAGCTACGACTGGGCTTACTAACGGACACAGTCAAAGTGGTTACAATAAAGGTTCTGCTTTTGTCTCGCACCTGCCGCCTTTATCCTGATTAGAGGATGGCTGCCCCGTGTGCCCAGTCCTGAGAGTGTAATGCTGGAACGTAACATTCAAGGATAGCAGCTCCATACACAACAAGATTAAGCAGCTGCCAACATTGTGCGTTTCCACCTGAGGCTCAAACGCTAGCTATATTACTCAAGGTCACGGTCCTCTTAAGGCACATGAAGACTTAGGCCCTCATTACAACATTGGCGGTAAAAGCCGCTTACCGCCGTGCAGAAGACCGCCAACACACCGCCGCAGCCGCGGAATTCCGCCACAGCTATTTTGACCCACAGCACGGAATCCGCCAAAATTCAGACACCCACACAAGTCCGCCACACCAAAGGTTAGTGATAAACTGGCGAAAACAAAACCTCCACCGTCACGCCAACAGAAATACGCCCACACTATCACGACACACGAATTCACGCGGCGGTCTTTCAACCGCGGTATTCCATTGGCGGTACACACCGCCGCACTCAAAATACACACACTTTTACAAAACACAGCCACATTGGACAATTCGAAATACACACACCTGATACACATACACACACCACTCCCACACACCCAATACAATATAAAACACACACCCACATCACCCACAAACTCCTACGACCACAATTACCAAGAGAAGGCCAGAGAGAGACACCACAAACAACTACCAAGCATCCACAGGCACACAATAACATCACCCACAGAACTTCCACGCACCTCACACAACACACCACTAAATATCACCCCACTTATCACTATACATACCACCCCACACATCACCCACACCACCCCATGGCATGGCAAAGACACCCCAGGTTCTCTGAGGAGGATCTCAGGGTCATGGTGGAGGAAATCGTCCGGGTAGAGCCACAGCTATTGGTATCACAGGTGCAGCACACCTCCATAGCTAGGAAGATGGAGCTATGGCGAAGGATAGTGGACAGGGTTAACGCAGTGGGACAGCACCCAAAAAATAGGGATGGCATCAGGAAGAGGTGGATTGACCTACGGGGGAAGGTGAATTCCGTGGTCTCAAGACACCACCTTGCGGTTCAGCAGACTGGCGGCGGACGCCCACCTCCTCCCCCACAACTAACAACATGGGAGGAGCAGGTCTTGGCGATTCTGCATCCTGAGGGCCTCGAAGGAGTAGATGGAGGAATGGACTCTGGTAAGTCAAAGCTTTACTATTACATCCCCCACCCTACCTGCATACCATCACATACCCCCACCCTCACCCTCACCCCCATCACTCCTACTCCCCACAAAAGTCCCACTATCACAACCCACCCATCCCAACACCAAGCCCTGCATGCAACAACAAAGCATGGACACCCATCACCAAACCATGCCCACTGCACATACCCATACACCCCCCTAAACCACCATCACACAAGGTCCCACACAGGAATGCAAGCACTGGGGTACACGGACACCCACCTATTGCACACCAGGGCACACACAGATGAAATAAACATCCTTTTATACCCCTGCAGGACACCTACCCAACGTCACCGGACTGGAGGGTCCACACATGTCCACACCACCAATAGAAGAGGCCCACAGTGATGACAGCAGCTCTGTCCAACTGGATCTAGATGACCAGCCCGGCCCATCGGGGACCTCGGGACAGTCGGTTCCCCTCACACAGTCGCAGGCCACTACAGACCTTCCCCCCTCTGGAAACACCAGCACAGCACCCACCCAGCGGGCCCATACCTCTGTCCCCAGGACATGTCAATCAGCAGTGTGTCCACCACTACAGGGAACCCACGATAACCCACCACCCCAACAACAACAGGGACCTGGGGGCAGTGGTAGTGGGCACACGGTCCAGGGGATGGAGGCCCAGGAACACAGGGGAACTGGGAGGGCTGCTGTGCGACAGGGAGAGGACAGGCCAAGGGAACCGACTCTCCACTAGGCCATCTCCTCCATCATGGGAGCCTACCACCACTTCCAGGAGACAATGGCAACGGTACTGGCCAAGTTTCAGGAGACCCTGCGTCTGCAGGAGGAACAGTACTTGGGCTTCAGGGAGGAACTCAGAGCCATCAATTCCACCCTGGGCACCATCGTAGGGGTGCTGAAGGAAGTACTCAACACCAGGAGGGACACTGCGGCACTACAGGGGGCCCCTGACACTAGCATTGAAGATGAACTGCCCACCACCTGCACCAGCACTAGTGGACAGGAGGCACCGCCACAGGACCACCACACCAGCACCCCACCCCCTACAGAGGGAGAACCACCCAGCAAACGGTCCCTGAGATCCAGGACAAAGACAGAGGATGATGCCAAGACCCAGCTTACTCTCCCACTTTGTCACCCTGTCCATCCTCAAACTGCCCCAGCTCCACTTCCTATGCCCATTTGGGCAATGCACCAGTGAGACTAATAGACTGGACTCTGCCAAGGACATTCCTCCACCATCACCCCTCACCATTTTACAACCCCCTCCAATATTGAGCACCTAAATAAACACCCTTGAAGCACAAAACAATCTGGAGTCAGTCCGTGATTTTGAAATAGTGTATTAGCAATTACAGTGGCAAAATGCTCTTTCAATTGTAATGTCAACATACCTATGTCACACAGCTCCAGTCCATGAGGAAACAAAGCAGATGTCATACAGTGGGACCCACATCTGTGAAATCGTAAGGGAAAGTGACAACTCAGTGACCATACACTGGGTGAAAACAACAGACAGTAGAGAGGTAGCAGTGTTAAAGTACATGTAGAAGGCAGGTTTGTATTCTTACCTGTGTCTCACTGGAAATATTGCAGGATCACCGGGTTCCTGTTGTCCATGTCCTTTTCTTCTGCTTCCTCGTCTTCACTGTCCACAGGCTCCACAGCTGCAACAACACCGCCATCTGGACCATCCTTCTGCAGAAAAGGCACCTGTTATCGCAAAGCTAAGTTGTGAAGCATACAGCAGGCCACGATGATCTGGCACACCTTCTTTGGTGAGTAGAATAGGGATCCACCTGTCATATGGAGGCACCTGAACCTCGCCTTCAGGAGGCCAAAGGTCCGCTCTATTATCCGCCGAGTTCGCCCATGGGCCTCATTGTAGCATTCCTCTGCCCTTGTCCTGGGATTCCTCACTGGGGTCAGAAGCCATGAAAGGTTGGGGTAACCAGAGTCACCTGCAAATGACGAGGGACAACTGTTAGACACACACTAACCTGTAGGGATATCCCCAGACCCAGAAAACCATTCCCACTGACTTGCTTCCAGGTGCGCACCTATTAGCCACACACGGTGTCTCTGGAGTTGACCCATCACATAAGGGATTCTGCTAGTCCGCAGGATGTAGGCATCATGCACTTAGCCAGGGAACTTGGCATTAACATGGGAAATGTCCTGGTCTGACAAACACACCATCTGCACATTCATGGAATGATAACTCTTCCGGTTTCTGTACACCTGTTCACTCCTGAGGGGGGTACCAAAGCCACATGGGTCCCATCAATGGCACCTATGATGTTGGGGATATGTCCCAGGGCATAGAAGTCTGCTTTCACTGTAGGCAAATCCTCCACCTGAGGGAAAACGATGTAGCTCTGCATGTGTTTCATCAGGGCAGACAACACTCTGGACAACACGTTGGAAAACATAGGCTGGGACATCCCTGATGCTATGTCCACTATTGTTTGAAATGACCCACTTGCAAGGAAATGGAGTACTGACAGCACCTGCACTTGAGGGGGGATTCCTGTGGAATGGCAGATAGCTGACATTAGTCTGGCTCCAGCTGGGCACACAGTTCCTGGATTGTGGCACGGTCAAGCCTGTAGGTGATGATCACATGTCTTTCCTCCATTGTCAACAGGTCCACCAGCGGTCTGTACAACAGAGGATGCCGCCATCTCTTCACATGTCCCAGCGGACGGTGCCTATGAAGGACAACAGCGAGCACAGAGTCAAACAACTCAGAGGTACGTACCCACAGCTTACACAGAACACAAATCATAATCCGAAAATTGTCCTGAATGTGTGTTGAGGCTAGGCCTAAGTATGTGTGACGCGGTTAAAAATTAAGCTATGTGGACCCTGAAATGGCGGCTGCCTGACCTGTAAAGTGGGACAATGGGATGTGAGGTAACTGCCCTGGCGTTGTACACCGTTGCGGTAGGCGGTCGAAGACCGCGGCGCAATGCTGCATTGGTTAACATTGGACCCTATGGGTCCCAGGAGCCAATGACGATGTACGCCGGCGGTGACGGTACACA